>NC_062220.1:47093208-47693208 GCF_902686445.1 Sciurus carolinensis
CCAGTTATGCCACTCCTTGGCATATACACAAAGGACTTAAAATCAGCATACAACAGTGATACAGCCACATCAATGTTTATAGAAACTCAATTCACAATAGCCAAACTATGAAACTAACCTAGATGCCCTTCAACCAGATGAATGGATAAAGAAAGTATGGTAAATAAACACAATGGAATACTACTCAGCCTTAAAGAAGAATGAAATTATGGCATTTGCCAGTAAATGGATGGAGCTGGAGAATATCATGCTAATCAAAACAAGCCAAACCCAAAGAATCAAAGGTTGAATATTTTCTCTGATATTCGGATGCTAATTCACAATAAGGGGGGTTAGGGAAGAATAGAGGTACTTTAGATTAGACATAGAGGAGTGAAGGGAGGGGAGGGAGCATAGGGATAGGAAGGGTAGTATAATGAATTGGACATTATTGCCCTATGTACATATATGATTATGTGACCTGTGTAACTCTGCATCATGTACAACCAGAAGAATGAGAAGTTATACTCTACTTATGTATGATGTGTCAAAAAGCATTTTAATGTCATGTATAACTAATTAGAACAAATAAACAACACTCTGGAAAAAAAAAAAAGAAAAAATATCTTTCTCTACAGGAACATGTACTTCACTAATCATTTCATTACTTCATTCATGCTATATTTTTTTCTGAATAATTTTGTGACTCCATTCATTTGTGCTTTTCTTCACATATTGTGTACAAAATGATTTTTCCACTTCCTCAAGACAGTAAGAGCATTGACTTATCTTTTTCAAGATGTATTTTTTTTCAGTTACACTTAATACAAGAGCCCCAAAACAAGAGAGGGCTCAACCTGGATGTAGTTGTAGAAGACATATGTTGTCCAAATTCCATCTTTGGCCTTCAGTCCATCAGCATTTCTTCAAAGTCCACTGTGCCTTCCTAAGACAGTTTCAGGTTTTCCAGGGTCAATCTGTGCACCTACCTCCCTGGGTCCTGCTCCCACACTTGTAAGTATCCTTCTCTTATAAGTAGCTCTCTTTTCACTGTTCCAACCTCAAAAAATAAAAAAAAAAGAGGTGGACTTGTTCTGGTTCTTATTTTTAACTACTTGATTGATAAATGATTTATGCTATGTTAGCAAGTTTTTCATCACTGTGACAAAACACCTGAGAAAATCAATTCAAAGGAGGAAAATTTTATTTTGACCCATGGTTTCAGAGGTTTCAGTCCAGGATATTTGTCCCCATTGATTTAGGTCTTTGGTACAGACAGAACATCATGGTGGGAAGAACATGGTAGAGCGAAGTATCTCACCTCATGGCATCCAAGAAGCAGAGAGAGACAAACAGAGAAAGAGAAAGAGGGCAGGGGAGAGCCAAGATCAAGACATACCCTTGAGGAGTTTCAAGATGGCGGACTAGGGGGCGGCTGCATTTCACGTTGCTCCAGGACGCAGGATTCAAAAGAGGAGATAGTGAGAGACTTGGGACCAACTCAAAGCTGCTGGGTGAGTCTCTCCCACTGGGGAGGCATCCCGGATGGGGCGGTAGCCCCGGAACACAGGGAACTTTGTGAAGTAGAGTTGCTCGGCGAGACGCCCCTCCCCACACTGGAGCAGTAAACACGGACAACTGGGAGCATCATAGAGGAGGTGGCTCAGCACAGCGCTTGGACTCGGAGCAACCACTGGGGCTCTGGGCGGCTGCCTGAGAAGGAGCTGCGTGGCGAGCTGTTTAGACCCAGAACGACCGCTTCTGAACACCGGTGGGTTGCCCGGAGGAAGAGGAGAAGTGCGGCGGGTCGCTTGGTCTAGGAGTGACTGCATCAGAGCCATAGGTGGTTGCCAGAGGAGGAGCTGCGTGGCGAGCTGTTTGAACTCAGAACGACCGCTCCTGAACACCGGTGGGTTGCCTGGAGGAAGAGGAGAAGTGCGGCGGGTCGCTTGGTCTAGGAGTGACTGCATCAGAGCCACAGGCGGTTGCCAGAGGAGGAGGCGAGTGGTGAGTTGATTGGACTAAAAGCGACCACTCCTGAACACCGGTGGCCTGCCTGGAGGAGGAGCGTGGTGGGTCACTTGGTCTCGGAGCCACCGCTCCTGAACACCAGGGGGACTACCCCGAGGAGGAGGAGGAGGAACAGGGCGGGTCACTTGGACTTGGAGTGACTGCCTAGGGCTACGGGTGGTTGGCGGGAGGAGGAGACACGAAGTGAGTTGCTTGGGCTCCTAGTGACTGCGTTGGAAACCCAGCCGCTGTCCAGAGGAGGAGGTGTGTGGCGGGTCTCTGGGTATCGGAGCTATTGTACGGGGCTCCAGGTGGCGGCTCAGAGGAGGGGCTGCATAGCCAGGCGATTACGTGCAGAACAGGGTCCCAGGAGCTAGGTGGCTTCTTGCTGGAAGAGCCGCACAGAGACACGCCTAGGGGCGGAGCAAAGTTTCCAGGACTGCGGGCAGAGTCTCTGGGAGAGGCAGCCTAAGGAGACTCGTCTGCGAAGGGTGAGGCTCCCAGGCCCAGGAGGTAGGTCCGGGCCCCTGAGAACATTGCAGAGGAAGACAGCCCAGCCCAGACGGTAGTTGTAGATTGAGGGGAACCTCTAGGAGGGGAACTGATCAGCAAGACGTCCCCACCGAGTGAGTCTTCCCTGCCGGGTGAGGTTTTCCCACAGGGACGGTGAAACCAGAGACACAGGCACAAACAGGACTTGCCTCAGCCCGCAGCTTAGTTCCCCGTTGGATGACCATTGGTCAACAAGTGGAGGCACCTCTGCCCACTAGCAGGGAATATACGCCACCTGAGGGTCACCACCCCTAGAGAGGCAGTTTCTTCGTGGAGCTCCGCATTATCAACTTCCTCCAAGACTTCAGGCTACTGAAGGATAAGAGGGGATATACTAGCAATCTTCAGGGACATTATAAGTCGATAGAGGAAATCTGCAATATCTTAATGACCCACTGATTCCTGAACAATATGAGAAAACAAGGGAAGAAAATGCCCCAAACAAATCTAGATGTTACATCAATAAAATCCAACGACAGCATGGCAGAAGAAATGACAGAAAGGGAGTTCAGAATGTACATAATTAAAATGATTAGGGAAGCAAACAATGAGATGAAAGAGCAAATGCAGGCATTGAATGATGAGATGAAAGAGCAAATGCAGGCATTGAATGATAGCACCAATCGACAGTTAAAAGAGCAAATACAGGAAGCAAAAGATCATTTCAATAAAGAGTTAGAGATATTCAAAAAAAACCAAACAGAAATCCTTGAAATGAAGGAAACAATAAACCAAATTAAGAACTCCATAGAAAGCATAACCAATAGGATAGAACACCTGGAAGACAGAACTTCAGATATTGAAGACAAAATATTTAATCTCGAAAGCAAAGTTGAACAAACAGAGAAGATGGTAAGAAATCATGAACAGAATCTCCAAGAACTATGGGATATCATGAAAAGGCCAAATTTGAGAATTATTGGGATTGATGAAGGCTTAGAGAAACAAACCAAAGGAATGACTAATCTATTCAATGAAATAATATCAGAAAATTTCCCAAATTTGAAGAATGAAATGGAAAATCAAGTCCAAGAGGCTTATAGGACTCCAAATACACAAAATTACAACAGACCCACACCAAGGTACATTATAATGAAAATACCTAACATACAAAATAAAGACAGAATTTTAAAGGCAGTGAGAGAAAAGAACCAGATTACATTCAGGGGGAAACCAATACGGATATCAGCAGATTTTTCAATCCAGACCCTAAAAGCTAGAAGGGCCTGGAACAACATTTTTCAAGCTCTGAAAGAAAATGGATGCCAACCAAGAATCTTATACCCAGCAAAACTTACCTTCAAATTTGATGATGAAATAAAATCATTCCATGATAAACAAAAGCTAAAAGAATTTACAAAAAGAAAGCCAGTATTACAGAAAATTCTCAGCAAAATATTTCATGAGGAAGAGATAAAAAACAAAGAAGCATATCAGCAAAGGGAGGAATTACCCTAAAGGAACTGTCAAATAAAGGAGGAACCAAGATGTGTCAAAAAAGAAATAAATAAATAAATAAAATTTTAAATATGAACCAAATGACCGGGAATACAAATCATATCTCAATAATAACCCTGAATGTTAATGGCCTGAATTCATCAATCAAAAGACATAGACTGGCAGATTGGATTAAAAAGAAAGATCCAACAATATGTTGCCTGCAAGAGACTCACCTCGTGGAAAGAGATACCCATAGACTAAAGGTGAAAGGATGGGGAAAAACATACCATGCACATGGACTCAGCAAAAAAGCTGGAGTATCCATCCTCATTTCAGATAATGTGGACTTCAAGCCAATGTTAGTCAGAAGGGATAAAGAAGGACATTTCATACTGCTTAAGGGAAGCATAAATCAGCAAGATATAACAATCATAAACATCTATGCCCCAAACAGTGGCTCATCCATGTATGTTAAACAAATCCTTCTCAATTTTAGAAACCAAATAGACCATAACACAATAATACTAGGTGATTTTAACACGCCTCTCTCACCACTGGACAGATCTTCCAAACAAAAATTGAACAAAGAAACCATAGATCTCAATAACACAATCAATAATTTAGACTTAACAGACATTTATAGAATATACCACCCAACCAAGAGCGAATACACTTTCTTCTCAGCAGCACATGGATCCTTCTCTAAAATAGACCATATATTATGCCACAAAGCTAATGTCAGCAAATACAAGAAGATAGAGACACTACCTTGTATTCTATCAGATCATAATGGATTGAAGTTACAAATTAATGGAAGAGTAAAAAACAGAAACTACTCCAACACCTGGAGATTAAACAATATGCTATTACATGATGAATGGATAACAGAAGATATCAGGAAGGAAATTAAAAAATTCTTGGAGGTAAATGAGAACAAAGAAACATCATATCAAAATCTCTGGGACACTATGAAAGCAGTACTTAGAGGAAGATTTATTTCATGGAGCGCATTTAATAAAAGAAGTAAAACTCAAAAAATAAATGACCTAACACTACAGCTCAAAGCCCTAGAAAAAGAAGAACAGACCAACACCAAAAGTAGTAGAAGACAGGAAATAGTTAAACTCAGAGCTGAAATCAACAAAATTGAAACAAAAGAAACAATACAAAAAATTGACAAAATAAATAGTTGGTTCTTCGAAAAAATAAACAAAATTGATAAACCTTTAGCCACACTAACAAAGAGAAGACGAGAGAAAACCAAAATCACTAAAATTCGGAATGAACAAGGAAATATCACAACAGACACGACTGAAATACAAAACATAATTAGAAGCTATTTTGAAAATCTATACTCCAACAAAATAGAAAATTTCGAAGACATCAACAGGTTTCTAGAGACATATGAATTGCCTAAACTGAACGAGGAGGACATACACAATTTAAATAGACCAATTTCAAGTAATGAAATAGAAGAAGTCATCAATAGCCTACCAACAAAGAAAAGTCCAGAACCAGATGGGTTCTCAGTCGAATTCTACAAAACCTTTAAAGAAGAGCTCATTCCAATACTTCTCAAAGTATTCCATAAAATAGAAGAGGAGGGAACCCTCCCAAACTCATTCTATGAAGCCAATATTACCCTGATACTTAAACCAGACAGAGACACATCGAGGAAAGAAAATTTCAGACCAATATCCTTAATGAAAATCGACGCAAAAATTCTCAACAAAATTTTAGCAAATCGCATACAAAAACATATTAAAAAGGTAGTGCACCATGATCAAGTGGGTTTCATCCCAGAGATGCAAGGTTGGTTCAACATCAGGAAATCAATAAATGTCATTCACCATATCAATAGACTTAAAGTCAAGAATCACATGATTATTTCGATAGATGCAGAAAAAGCATTTGATAAAATACAGCACCCCTTCATGCTCAAAACACTAGAAAAAATAGGGATAGTGGGAACATTCCTTAACATTGTAAAGGCCATCTACGCTAAGCCCATGGCTAATATCATTCTAAATGGTGAAAAACTGAAAGCATTCCCTCTAAAAACTGGAACAAGGCAGGGATGCCCTCTTTCACCACTTCTATTCAATATCGTCCTTGAAACTCTAGCCAGAGCAAATAGACAGACCAAAGAAATTAAAGGGATACGAATAGGAAAAGAAGAACTCAAACTATCCCTATTTGCTGATGATATGATTGTATACTTAGAGGAACCAGGAAATTCCACCAGAAAACTTTTAGATCTCATAAGTGAATTCAGTAAAGTAGCAGGATATAAGATCAATGCACATAAATCTAAGGCATTTTTATACATAAGCGATGAATCTTCAGAAAGAGAAATCAGGAAAACTACCCCATTCACAATAGCATCGAAAAAAATAAAATACTTAGGAATCAATCTCACAAAAGAGGTGAAAGACCTCTACAATGAGAACTATAGAACACTAAAGAAAGAAATTAAAGAAAACCTTAGAAGATGGAAAGATCTCCCATGTTCTTGGATAGGAAGAATTAATATTGTCAAAATGGCCATACTACCAAAAGTGCTATACAGATTCAATGCAATTCCAATTACAATCCCAATGATGTACCTTACAGAAATAGAACAAGCAATCATGAAATTCATCTGGAAGAATAAAAAACCCAGAATAGCTAAAGCAATCCTTGGCAGAAAGAGTGAAACAGGGGGTATCGCAATACCAGATCTTCAACTCTACTACAAAACAATAGTAACAAAAACGGCATGGTATTGGTACCAAAATAGAAAGGTGGATCAATGGTACAGAATAGAGGACACGGACATGAACCCAAATAAATACAATTTTCTCATACTAGACAAAGGGTCCAAAAATATGCAATGGAGAAAAGATAGCCTCTTCAACAAATGGTGCTGGGAGAATTGGAAATCCATATGCAACAGAATGAAACTAAACCCATATCTCTCAACATGCACGAAACTAAACTCAAAATGGATTAAGGATCTCAGAATCAGACCAGAGACCTTGCATCTTATAGAAGAAAAAGTAGGTCCAGAGCTTCAACATGTCGGCTTAGGACCAGACTTCCTCAACAGGACTCCCATAGCACAAGAAATAAAAGCAAGAATTAATAACTGGGATAGATTCAAACTAAAAAGCTTTCTCTCAGCAAAGGAAACTATCAGCAATGCGAAGAAAGAGCCTACAGAGTGGGAGAAAATCTTTGCCAATCATACTTCAGATAGAGCACTAATCTCCAGAATCTATAAAGAACTCAAAAAACTCTACACCAAGAATGTAAATAATCCAATTGACAAATGGGCTAAGGAAATGAATAGACACTTCACAGAAGAAGATCTACAAGCAATCAACAAACATATGGAAAAATGTTCATCATCTCTAGTAATAAGAGAAATGCAAATCAAAACCACCCTAAGATTCCATCTCACCCCAATTAGAATGGCGATTATCAAGAATACAAGCAACAACAGGTGTTGGCGAGGATGTGGGGAGAAAGGTACACTGATACATTGCTGGTGGGGCTGCAAATTAGTGCAGCCTCTCTGGAAAGCAGTATGGAGACTCCTTAGAAAACTTGGAATGGAACCACCATTTGACCCAGCTATCCCACTCCTTGGCCTATACCCAAAGGACTTAAAATCAGCATACTACAGAGATACAGCTACATCAATGTTCATAGCTGCTCAGTTCACAATAGCCAGATTGTGGAACCAACCTAGATGTCCTTCAACTGATGAATGGATAAAGAAACTGTGGTATATATACAATGGAATATTACTCAGCCATAAAGAATGATAAAATTATGGCATTTGCAGGCAAATGGATGAAACTGGAGAATATCATGCTGAGATAAGCCAATCTCAAAAAACCAATGGACGAATGATATCGCTAATAAGTGGATGATGACACATAATGGGGGGTGGGAGGGGTTAGTGTTAGGGTTAGAGTTATGGTTAGGGAGGGGGGCAAGAATGGAGGAGGGAAGGACTGTATAGAGGGAAAAGAGGGGTGGGAGGGGTGGGGGGAAGGGGAAAAAAATAACAGAATGAATCAAACAACATTACCCTATGTAAATTTATGATTACACAAATGATATGCCTTTACGCCATGTACAAACAGAGAAACATGTATCCCATTTGTTTACAATAATAAATAAATAAATAAATAAATAAATAAATAAATAAATAAATAAAAAAGACATACCCTTTCAAGCCAAACCCAAATAGTGATCTACTTCCTACATCTAGGCCCCCACCTCTAACAACTCCTGATAATCCATTCAATTATGAATTTATCAATGGATTAATCCATTGAAGAAGTTAGAGCCCTCATGATCCAATCATGTCTCCAGAGTCCTACCTCTGAGTACTGATACCTGCAACCATGTCTTCAACACATAAGCCTTTGGGGAACACTTCAGATCCAAACTATAACATATGCCAAGTTATCAGTGACTGAAGGGGGAACACTTTGGGGCATAATCATTTTTAAGAATAACCAATGAACAATTTGCCTTAAACCAAAATAGACTTATTCTTTAAAAGGCAGTTAAACATTATAGCAGTTTAATGGAGAGAAACTTCCTGAGCCAATTCTTTTAATTAGTGATTGTGGCCTCAATTTTCAACATTCTAGAACTGCAGTTTATCATGCTATTGATTGTTAAGTACCAGAAATACAACATTTTTTTCACTGTGATACCATTATTTTAGTATTTTGAAATTTTAAAATTGAAGTTATTTGTTGAATTATTTTACTTTGAAAACTACCCAGAGAATTAAACCCAACATAAAAAGAAAGACCTTGGGATCTCTCAAGGCTTCTGGCCTAGTAAAATTAGAAGATTGAAACACTAATTCAGATTTTCTTAGATCAAATTCACTCTAGTTCTACTTTCCCTGAATGTGTAAGAAGCAAGCCTCTCTGAAATAGAATTATATAGAACAAAGACTCAACTGCAAGACAAGACTCCCTTCCAATGGGGTCAGTTTGATAGTGAAAGCTAGCAGGGTTTCATGGTGGAATCTCCTTATCTGCCTGACCGATTTGTTTTGTTTGTTTGAACAAAGGCCATTTCATAACAGAAGCTAAGAACCCAGCATCCAGCAAGCTCACTACTGAGACTTAAGCAACAAAAGCTTCAGTTGTCAATAAAAATATTGCAGTCTTTAATAAAAATAAAAATTTCTGAAAGACCATCTTTATTCTGTGACAAAAAGATGGAATTATTTTTAAAGAAGAGTTTTGGAGGAAAATGTTTGGATTTAGTTTCTGTTTATCCCTTCACTATTCCTCTGTAAAATATGAAAAAATATTTTCTTGTACTGAAAAAATTTGCCCCAAAACTAGGCTCAGAGGTAATGTCCCTGATGCACATTGTTCTTAAGACCATACTTAAAATCCAAGCATCTAATTTACTTTCAATTTTCAGGTTTGATTTTCTTCATTTAATGTGCTATTTAGTTTATTTTATGCACTTATTCTTATTGCTTTTTTTCCTCCTAGGACTCAGAATGATAATATGTGCTTAATGTTTATGTGTTTGAAACTTAAGCTTTGTGCAAGGTTTTATTTTTACACAGTTTTATATGTGAAAATATCAAATATTTAGTTTCTATGGCTTTTAAAACTTTTCGAATTGTAGAAACCATTTTAACTAAATCATAAGTATTAATACCAGTCTATAAATACATTCTGAAAAGAATGAAAGCCCCTTTGTTCTAACAGTGGCACCATGATTTTCCATGGGTCATCTCAATAATCCAGGAGTCCTGCCTGGATACACAGGTGAATGTTTGGTTTACTGTTCCAGGACTCACCCTCCTTTCCTCTGACCATCAGTCCACCATCTCTTTGACTCAGGGGTGTCTTCTGACCCTGCAGCCTTGGAAATGGGCAACAGTTACTGCTTGGGCATCAACCTTTTGCCTAGCACTGTGCTATGTGCTGGACACCATCTTTCATTTAATTGTCATAGTAATTCAGAATGATTCTTATCAAAATTCCCATTTTACATTTGAGGAAATGGACACCAAGTGTGGTTGAACAATGCAGGAAACTTCACGATGCAGGAATCCCTTGCTCCAAGCCCAACTTCTTGTGTCCTCTTCCCTATATGGGAACTCTTCATCTCCTTTTTGTGTCAAGCCTGCAGAAATTACTCTGCACTCTTGCACGTGACACTTTTTTAATAACAAAATAACTTTCTAATAATTAAATAGCATTTTAGGCTAACCAGGTTAGAAGTGAGATTAGATGACCCTTGTGGTTTCCTGTATCCCAGGAGGGAAGGAAAGTCCATAAAATGTCAAAGACAGCAAACACCTAAGTTAGCTATAGGAAATGTGGTAAAGCAGTCCAGAAAAAAAAATGCTTTTTCTTAAATCAAAAATGTAAATTGAATGTCTTATTTGCTCTTCAATAGTAAATATATATATACTATATTTTATATGATAATACTAATATACTATAATATATATTTATGTATTTACTAATACTAATATACTATAATATATATTTATGTATTTACTATATAAGCAAATATATATACTATATTTATATTACATATAAATATATATTTACTATATATACATATATATGTATAGAGAGAGAGAGAGGGAGAGGGGAGAGGAAAAGAGATTTTCTGAGCATTTATTCTCTTTAGGTGACTAATAATAATATCTGCCATTTGTGGGGCACAGACTGCTAAGAGCCTCATGTTCATCAACAGTTTACTGAACACTGTAAACACCACAGGGTTCAAACTCCACAAAGTTTTTATTTTCCTCCCATCCTGGCTTTAACATGCTCCATTGAAACTCCCATTTCCAAGATTTTATGGCATCTCTACCAGATGCCAGCTTTCCAACCTCTTCAGGTTGTAAGAGACACAGTCCAGATTCATCCACTTCAGTTTCTCATCCAGTTTAAATGGACACCTATCCCCCACTCTCAGCCCAGGGACTCTTGCCCCACCCCTGCACCTTCTGTATCACTTTCTACGTACAGGATGGTAAGAAAAGATTCACAAAAGAGAATTGGAATGTTTTGGCTTACCAGATCCATTGTGACCTCTGCCCTCTACCAGACAACCATCCAAATGCTGTGTCTCCTGGGATGCACCTGATGATTTTTTGCAAAACCCTTTGGCAGCCTCTTCACTGTATGGCCATGTCTCACAGGAAATCAGCTCCAGTGGACCTCTTCCAGGCTTCCCATTCCCATTCCAGTATAACCCACCCTATGGACTTTTGTTGCTGGGGTCTCTTCTCTTAGCAAGACACAGTGTGGGGCAAGATCCCATCATGGTGGTTCAAGCCTGGCACTTTCCATGGTGCCCACTTGCCCCACAGAATACTCAGACAATGGGAGCAGGCTCCATTCTCCAGCTGCTTGTTTTCACTACTCTGAGTTCTCTCCTTAAATTTCTTTCTCATTGCTCCTGTAGACAAAAAGAACAGTTCTGCAAATTCATTGCCTGAGTAGTCAACCAACTGAAAAATGAGATTCCAGGCTCAACTTCTTGCAGGCAAATCTAATCTCTACAAATCTTCCTTTTGGAACACTTCATTGGCTTATTGTAGAAGGAGAGGGAAGAAAAGACACAAAATTATTTCTGAAGCAGAAGATTTACAATTCAATAGTTCCCTCAAGATTAGTGACTAGAGGGTGATAACTGAGGTAACAGAACGGATTTGCTTTTTAATAAATCCTGGTTATCTGCTCATCCCCTAATTATCACCTATTTGTCACCAACTTTGGAGCCAAGTTGCCAATTCTGAGATAATAAGCGAAGTCCCACTTAGTATTAGTATTACACACAACCCTGCAACATAGATATTTTTATGCCGTAGGCAAGTGGACTGCAAATAATAATTAATATTAACATCAGGGCAGAAAAACTTCCATCACTTTACATTATGCTTGGCACATTAAAGGACTCAATAAATATTTATGGAATGTATAAATAATGTAAATAAATAGTTCAAAATCATGCTTAGGAAATGGTTAACTGGCATTCAAATCCATTGCTTTTGGGTCATCAGTGTCTCCTAAACAAAGGGTCACCCTCATACAAATGCTGACATGTCATGTAAAAGCTCCTTCACTCAAATATACCTTTTGATGAAATATCTCATTTCTGTCCCAACATTGGAAACTAGCCTTGTGATGTTTTTGTCCACATACATGTGAAACCAATCAGCAAGTCCTAAGCACAGAATGAGCTTATTCTGCCTAGGCTTGGCTTTCTATATTTTACATAGTCAAATTTTTCCATAGCAAAAACTTTACTGTTCACAAAGATCATCCTCCTCTGAACTTTTCTATTTTCAGTTGCTTAATAAGCAGCCTCTACATACATTTTTCATCTCCTAATTCCTGTTGATACTCAACTTCAGTCATATAAATGTTGGTTGATTCCCTTTAGGGACTTTACATTCAAAAAGTATTGGATGAGTCAATGGATGGATGGATGGATGGATGGATGGATGGATGGATGGATGGGATAAATGCCTAAATTTCAGGTAGTTGACACTTGGGGAAAGTCTCTTAGTTAATGGCAATCTTAAAAGTCTAAAAAGCACATGAGTCTTAGAGACTTGAAGAATGAGTCAAATGACTTTGAAATGTGAAGATATACCCTAAATAAACATGAGAAATATCTGAAAAACTAACTTTAAGATATTTATTTAAAATTTTGACACTTGATTCTTACCTGTATTATTACAGAGGAAGAAACATTGATAAACATTTGGCTCTTTAGAATTGTATCAAGATGGAAAAACTGAGAATTTAGGAATACTCTGAGAAAAGGAGTAGAGAGATATCCAATACTGCTAAGAGAAGAGTCAAGTTTTCACTCAACTTTGTCTGCACTGGGTAAATTTCAAGTAACCTTTGCCTTCCTAGCCCAAGCTAAAGCATAGGATTAACAGGGAGCAGCAGCAGCTCAAACTCTCCCTGGAAAAAGATTGAACTGGAAAAGATTGAAGGTTATTCTTCTTGGGCTCCACCTCAGAGGTTCATGGTCTGAGTCTCTGAGAGTCAAGGGATACAAGTAAATGAAAGAAGAAGGAACATATTGACTTTTGACTTTGGTCAGTAGTGCTACTGTGGTATTGCCAGAGATAGAGTGGCCTCAATCAATAATTTAAAAACTAACCAAGGAATTAAGAAGTGGAGAGAAACAGTCTACTGGCTTGGTTTAGAAGGCCAGATGAGTAAAGAAGGGTGGTGGCAACTCAGTACCACATAGTGTCCTCATCTATGCAAGCCCAGGTGTCTATCCTTGATATGGATCAGACTCTCTCATGGGTTTCTGGTAATTTCCCAGAGAGAACAATGTGTTCCCTGCTATGTGTATGAAGGACTTCCAAAACATGTTTGTGTATGCATACCAGTAGTTAGGGACTGTCTTAATTGCTCTATGTCACATACTTCCTTTCTGGGGTACATTGACTTCAGACCGGCTAGGCAAGTTCTCAGAAGTGAGGCTAGTTCCTGGGTACAGGCAGGGCACATTGCTGGCATGACCACAAAGGCCATGTAATGGAGGCATAAATAGTTTTTTAGGGAACCCAAATGTTCCTGCAAGCCATAGTTTAAAAAATATTCTGTTGTAAGGAGTAAATATAGATGTGGTTTCAGCTAACCTCCTACTATGGTCACAGAGGCCTTCTTTGGAAATCTGCACCTGTTTCTCCTGGTGAGATCCTCTCTCTGGGCATGATTACTCACCCTGTGGGAGCTAAGATAACACAGATTAACACCAGGGCTGGTACTGCCAGTTTGGAAGCACTGACTCACTCCAGGCTCCTCATACTCCCTTATCAGGAGAGAGAAATCTGAGTGGAGGGAGGGATTAGTCAACATGGCCTGAGGAGCCCCTGTGGGGACTCTTGGGGTTTCCCGTAAGTAGAAAAGGGGTCATGAGAATAACTGCGAACTCCCAGGCCATTTGGAAAGGGAATGTAGTTCATCTGTCTTGGATTCTAATATCAAACAGCAGCTGAAGTATTGTAGAGTATTTTAGGGATAGATTATTGGATATCATAAGATTTGACCATTACCAACCTACTCTTACAGACAAGGTAGGTCCATAAAAAAATGGGGAACACCATTGAACTTTCTAAACTCAAAACTGGTGGCATTTCTCATCTTCCAATATATCCAGAACTTTGACTAACCACTCCTAACACATCTTTCTTCTTATGGTCTTGCTCTGCAGTCACTAAGCACATAGTCTTTTCACCCCAACTCCATCCTCCTGTAACTCTCTCTTAAATTCATAGTTCTATTGGACTTGTCCATCCTACTATTCCATAGGCCCCTCAAATTCGACATATCCAGAATTAACTTTGTCATAAGAGCCTGCACAGTATCATGGTTTAAAACACAGAGGCATGTTATGGAAGTAATTGAGTTTGAATTGTGCTTGCACCTCTAAATAGCTGTGTGAGCCTAGGAGGTTGCATATCCTCCCTGGGCTGCAGCTTAATTGCCTACACAATAAAAATACTAGTACTTTCCTCACAAGGTTGTAGTGAGAGACAAGTAAATTAAAGCCTGTAAAGTAATTGTCACCATTTATCATATTAATAGTTTAAAGAATGAATAATAAAGGAATGAATGAAGTAACACATTTAATGGAGAGCCCAATATTTAGTTAGTCAAGCTCCTAATAACAAATAACTCAAAACATGAAATGCAGGATTTGAGAAGTCCAGATATGACCAGCAATTTTGACAGTAGCTAAATTATCTTGATCAAATCACATAACCTTTTCAATCCTCATTTCCTCCCATATAAAACAGGGATGGCACTTTGTTTAGATATGAGGTGTCCCCCAAAACCTCATGCTGCGTGAGACAATGCAAGGATATTCAGAGGTGAAAGTGCTAGATTATGAGAAGTATAACCTCATCAGTGGATTAATACACTGACATGGATTAACTGGTTGGGAATCATAGGCAGATAGAGTGTGACTGGAAGAAATAGATCACTGGGAGACTACCTTTGGGTTTTATGTTTTGTCCCTGGTGGGCAGAACTCTTTCTCTGCTTCCTGGTTATTCCTGTGTCCCGAGCTTATTTCTCTACCATGCCCTTCTGCTATGATGTTCTGCCTCATCTGAGGCCCAGCTTATGGAGTCTGCTGACCATGGACTGAAACTCTGAAGCTGTGAGCCAAAATAAACTTTTCCTCCTGTAAGTTGTTCTTGTCAGATCTTTTGGTCACAGCAAAGCAAAGTTGACTAAAACACTTAGTTGGATGTTGACTCTGTGTCAGGCATTAGGATGAGTACTTTATAAGCATTGAGTAGTAATCATTTTAGAATAATCACTGAAGATACAAGATTAAACATTCCTTTCATTCAATAATTATGTAGTGACTATTAAATTTCAGGAGTTGAAATTCAAAGGGTACAAATTATGAACAATTTGAATAGGTGGTTCACTAAAGGAAGATATATAAAAAGATGATAAACAGATGTATTAGTCAGGGTTCTCCAGCAAAAAAAGAAACAATTTATTAGAATTTATTAGATTGACCAACATGATCATAGACTGTATACTACTACCATGGCATCTACAGGATGGAGAGCCAGGAAATAAGTACTTGCTCTGTCCAAGAAGCTGGAGTATTAGAATAAGAGGGACCTAGGATGCAGACCTGGTCTAAGGTTGAAGACCTGGAAGCTCCCTGGAGAGTCACTAATGCCAAGTCTGCATTCAAAAGTTGAAGAATCTTGATCGTGATGGCCCCAGGCAATGGCAGCAGCAAAAAACACACTACCTTGAGAAGAGTCTAGTGTGCATGAATGGGAGCTTCCTCCTTCCTTTGCTTTTTTGTTAGAGCAGGCCCCCAGCCTATTAAAAACTGCCATTCACATTAAGGGCAGGGCTTCCCCTCTCAGTTCACTGACCCACAAGCCAATCATCTCTGGAAACATCTGCATACGCACACTCAGAAATGTACTTTGTCAATTTTCTAGGCATCTCTCAATCCAGTCAAGTTGACAAACCAGATTAGCAGCAAGTGAAAAGCTTGCTGCTCATTAACTCTAAGAGAAAGGCAAATTAAAATTTCAAAGACATATCACTATACACCCATTGGAATATTAAGTTTAAAAAACTAACCTCACGAACTATTGACAAGTATGTAAATAACCAGAAGTCTCAGATATTGTTGGTGGAAGTAAAAAAATGTACATCACTTGGAAAATTCTTTAGCACTTTCTTATACATATATCATCTTATTAAATATGTATTGACTGACTGACCTATAAATTCCACTTCTAGATATATACCCGAAAGAAATGGAAACAAATCCACAAAACATATTTGAGCAAAAATGTTTATAGCAAGTTTGTTAATTGCATTTGCCAAGGTTTTCCAGAGAAACAGAACCAATAGGTTGTAAGTATATATATACAATCATGCTGTATTACTTAACGAAGGGGATGCACTCTGAGCAATGCATTATTGGTGATTTTGGCACTGTGAGATCATGATAGCACACATTACACACACCTACTTGATGTAGCATACTACATACCTAGGCTATATCATACAGCTTATCACTCCTAAGCTACCAACTTGTATAGCACTGTACTGAATACTGTAAGCAATTTCAAAACAATGGTAAACACTTGTATATCTAAGCACAGAAAATATATAGTAAAAATATGGTGTAGAAATAAAAAATAGTGCACCTATGCTGTAGATTGGATCTAGTATGTCCCCTAGAGGACCATATGTTAAAAGTTTGGTCTTCAGCTTGGTGCTGTTGGGAGGTGGTGGACCTTTAAGAGGTGGAGCCTAGTAGAAAGTAGTTGGAGAGTATTTTGGGACTCTCACCTCTCTCTCTCTCTCTTTCTCTCTCTCTCTCTCTCTGCCTTCTGGTCATCATGAGTTGAATGAATGAATAGTCATCGGCTATTCATTTCTACCATGATTCCTGCACTGTGCTGCTGTAAGCCCAAAGCAATAGGTCTAAGTGACCATGGATTTAAACCTCTGAAACACTAAGCCAAAATAAACCTTTCCTCCTTAAGATTGCTGATTTCCGGTATTGTGTCACAGTAATGGAAAGCTGACTGACATCACCTATACAAAATACGAACCCTAAATGAAGCTTGTAGGACTGGAAGTTTCTCTTGGTAAGTCAGTGACTAAATGGTGTGTGAATGTGAAGGCCCAGGACATTACAGTTCACTGCTGTAGATTTTATAACACTGCAAACTTAGGCGACACTGAGTTTATAAAAATATTTTTCTTCCTTCAATAAAACATCAACCTTAGTTTACTATAACTGTTTTACTTTATACACTTTTAATTTTTTTAACTTTTTAATTTTTTACTCTTTCATAACACTTAGCTTAAGACAAACACATTGTAGAACTGAATGAAAATATTTTTTCTTTATATTCTTATTCTTATAAACTTTCAATTTTTAAATTAAAAAATTTCTTTTTTTAATTTTTCGTGTTTTGGTTATGAACTAAGACACAAACATTAGGCGAGGCCTGCAAAGAGCAGGATCATTAATATCACTATATTCAGCTCCACATCTTACCCTACTGGAAGGTCTTTAGGGACAATAACACACATGGAGCCATCACCTCCTGTGATAACAATGCCTTCTGCTGGAATTCCTCCTGAGAGACCTGCTGGGACTGTTTTATTGCTCACTTTTTTTTTTAATAGACATATAAATAGAAGCATACTCTAAAACAATGATAAAAAAGTGTAATGCAGTAAATGCATAAATCATTAACAGTTGTTTATTGTCATTATCAAATACCATGTACTGTACATAATTACAACTGCTACACTTTTATACAACTGGCAGTGAAGTAAATTTGTTGACACCAACAGTATCAGAAACACATGAGCAATGCTTAGCACTGTGGTGTTACATCAGCTACAATGTCATTAGGTAATAGGAATCTTTCACCTCTATTATGGAACCACTATCTCATATGAATCCATCACTGACCAAAAGGTTTTAATTCTATGCACTGTAATGAGTGTGAATGCACACACACACACACACACACACACACACACACATACACATCCCAACCCATACACATAGAGACAGAGAGGAAGATTTTAAGGAATCAGCTTATGTGATTATGGGGACTGGTAGACTCAATATCTGCAAGGAAAACTAGCAGGCTGGAGATCCAGGGAACAGCTGACATTTCAGCCCCGAATCTGAAGACAGCCTGAAGGTAGGATCCCTTTTTCCTCCAAAACTCAGTCTTTTTCCGTTAAGGCATTCTGCACACTGGATGAGGCCCACCCCCATGTTATAGAGGGTAATTTGCTTTACTCAAAATCTACCAATTTAATATGACCCAGTTATATCACTCCTTGATACTTATGCTAAAGAACTGAAGTCATCATACTGCAGTGATTACATGCATACCCATATTTAAAGTAGCACAATTCACCATAGTCAAAGTATGGAACCAGCCTAGGTGTCCATCAACAGATGAGTGGATAAAGAAAATGTAGTATATATACACAATGGAATTTTAGCCATAAAGAAAAATGAAATTATGTCATTTTCAGGAAATTAGTTAGAACTTGAGACCATTATGTTAAGCAAATAAGCCAAACGCAGAAGGCCAGAGGTTGCATGTTTTGGCTCACATGCTAGAGAGAAAAGGGCAAAAAAAAGGTAATGAGGGATCTCATGAAAATTGAAGAGAGATCAATAGAGGAAAGGGACCAGAGGTAGGGAGGAGAGGATGGAAAGAGTAAATTCTGGGGAATGAATTTGGTCAAATTATACTGCTATATTAGGGCATGTACAAATATGTAATGACAATTTGCACCATTATGTACAACTGTAATGCACCAATAAAAAAAGTATGGAATAAAAGTCTGCTGACTAAATGTTAATCACTTCTAAAAAATATTTTCCCAGAAATGTCTAGATTGGGGTTTAACTAAATATCTGTTTACTATATCCCAGCCAAGTTAACACATAAAATTAATCATTATATCCATTATTACCCAAAACTGGAAATAAATTAAATGTTAAATAAATATATTGTGGTACATTCCTACAGTGGAATACTACAAAGCAATAAAGAAGTACGAACTACCGATAGATGCAAAATACTGTCAAAAGAAAGAGGCTGAACAAAAAACTCTGTATGATCCAATTTCTGTGAAGTTCAAGAACAGGTAAAACCAACCTATGACGTAAATAGCAGAGAAGCTGCCCATGAGAGGTGGGGATTCACAGGAAACGAGAAGGAGTGTTCTAGAGTAATAAATGTATTCTTCATTGAATGTTGATTAGAAGGATATGTATAGTTTTTAAAATTCACCCAATTATATATTTAAAGTTGTGTATTTCACTGTATGCAAATTTTACTTGGATTTTTTTTTTTTTTTAAATTGAATGATTATAGTTCTTTCCTTTAAGGAGTTTACAGCCTCCTGGGGAAGGCAGGCAGGCAGACATTTACAACATAGTGTGACGTGTGGAGAACTTAGGTTAATTAGATAACTGAAGCTTTAAAAGGGGGAGGCAGGGAATGGGTACTGGTATTCTTAAAAACACCACACGTATTGTGATGTACAGCTCAGAGTGAGAACACCTGGACTCATCAGGGACTTATAAGGGTCAGGACTTTGTCCACCACTATTCACCTTTGAAGCCCCAACAGGTACAGGGTCCAGTTCAGCAAATATACTTGTTGGATGAATGTCAAAATCCAATGCTTCATCTGATAAAACCAAAACAAAAGTCCTGTGCCAAGTATCATCTCTTGCCTTCAATTTCCTTCCAGCATTTTATTAATATGTTTGGCCATGAGCCTTTGAGAGCGTTGAGAGTAGAACCCAGAAATGACAAATGTATTTCATCCTGTCTGTGGACATCAAGCATTTGGGAGTAGCAGCCCAGACACTGTGTTAAGGAGGATTCTGAGACTGAGTGGTCTCAACAAAAGAGAACATCTTAACTGGTTAATACTGCCTGCCATAGGTGTGGAAAATGCTGTGCGACACGTTTTCTATCTCAGAACAGCCCAAACTTAAGTACCCCATAATATCTAAATAAAAAAAGTAAGTTATATATACAGAGGTAATGCATGTTGAGTGAATCAATCAGAACTGTTCCAATATAGAAAAAAAAAAGAATTATTAAAGGCAGGTGTGGTGGCTATAGTTCCAACACTGGACACTGGACACTAAGGAGACTGAGGCAGGAGGATGCCTTGAGTCTAAGAGTTCAAGACCAGCCTGACCCCCATAATAGGACCCCATAACAAAAAAAAAAAGGAGGAATAATTGGAAAACCAGCTCAAAGACCAGCACCTTGAAACGACTGTATTGATTTATTTAGATGTTGCCAGTGTCTAGGAATGAGCAAGTTCCCCTGTGAGCTGCAACACATACTAATAGAATGTTCTTGAATAGATACAGCCAGGTATTCTACTCATGTATGTTGGTTAAATATGTGTGTCTAGCCTTGACTGGCATCTATGGATCAGTCACTTATAGAAATCTAGAATTGAACTGGAAAAATCAAGTAGGGTGGACTTAGAATAATAATTAAAATTTATCAAAAGTTGGGCTGAGGTGTAGCTCAGCAGCAGAACACTTTTCTAGCAGGCATGAGGCCCTGGTTTCAATCCCAGCACCATAAAAAAATAATGTTAACTGTGTTCCTGGCTTTGTACTAAATATGCTCAAGGTCTTATGTTATTTACTTGCCAGTGAATTCTACAATGAGGCAAATTTTGCCCTAGAGACCAAGGTGGAAACTGGTTGAGAAGAAGTGGCAGAGAAGAATTCCATGCATAGCACATCTGACTCCAAGGGTCTACATGGTCCTCTATTCTGCTGTAATCTCAGGAAGTAATTCTTCTATACTCTTCCCAAAGGGAGCACCTTTATAACCCTAGGGTGGAGTTGACTGAGTGGCAATGTACAGGACACCTATAACCCACAGTGGATGTTTTTGCCTTTTCCCTGGCATTGCTGGGGACAGGCGGACATATGTGCACCTCATTTTGGAGGCTCTTCTCCTTGTTACCTCTCTGGTAGTTTTTGTTTCTGGTTTGGCCCCAATCTCTCACCTGTAAGCCATTACTAGAAGGAAAACAAAATCTTCCAAAACTGGGATTTTCAAACTGGTAACACAGAATCAAAGAAGGAGAAAGATGCACAGAATGTTCCAGTTGATGCATGGCTTAAAGTGTAAACTAAATGCAAATTTGTAGAAGACACTGGTCTTATCAGTCGTTGACAGTCCTCAAGAGTATAAGCAGCATGGCCTCTATGTGGATCACTCTGAAATCCTAACCGAATAGAGGCAAAAAGCACACCCAGGAAAGAGTCAAGAAACAGAAGGGGAAAGAGGAAGAAAGGAGGGAAACTGAATGAACAGAATTACTAATGAAATTGTCTACTTCAGGGCTACACCCAGAGAAACTAACGGCAGCCCTATTCTCTTCAGTTGTTCCTTCCCGTAAGATACCCACAGGTCAGAAACCTGTGGTTCTAAAATCTCTTCCCTGTACCCAAATCTCTTTCTAATAAACAGCAGAGTTGATTTGTTTGAAACTATAAATGGGAGATCAAAGAAATCTGCTATAGATTATCTATTTGTTTTCCTTGGGCCTTCAGGTTTAATTTCCTTCTGGGTGCATTTTAGAAATGAGAGCTCCCTGTAGTAATTCCAGCCACAGGAACCAGCTTTGATTTAGGGCAGGCGGAAGTTCTCCCACAGGGTCTCCTTCGGACCAACACTGCCACAAGCGGAGAACTATTGACAAGTCAGTTTGAACAGTTCACTTCAGAGAGTGAGTTAGTACCGCAGGAAAACTGTTGTGGTTCAAGTGCAATAAAAAACAAAAGTTGGTCCAGGTGCAGTGATGTGCACCTGTGAGCCCAGCGACTCTGGCAGCTGGGGCAGGGGGATTGCAAGTTCAAGGCCAGCTTCAGAAACTTAGCAAAGGCCCTAAGCAATTTGGCAAGACCCTGTCTTAAAATGAAAAATAAAAAAGAGTTGGGATATAGCTCAGTGGTAAAGTGCCCCTGGGTTCAATCCCCAGTACAAAAAAAAAAAAAAAAAAAAAAAGCTGTGTCTTTTTCCAGTGTGTATTGTGCACATAAATGTCTTCGGAACTCTGCCCTGTCTTCTAGTTCTGTACTCTCTAACTTCTACGTAATCGCCCACATAGCAGAGACATGTACTATCCGAGCATTTACTGGGGATTAACTACATACATTATGCTGTTTTTAAATGAATTACTTATGTCATCTTATTTAATTCCCAAAAGAACCTTGTGTGTCAGATATTTAATTATTATTATCCGAATGACAATTTTTTGGGTTTAGAAAGTGGCTGAAGTTCATTTAGACAATAATGGCACAATCAAGGAGAAAACCCAAATCACTGAAACCACAGTCCTTATTTTTTTCCCTGTGCCCCCACCACAGTGCTAACACAAGGAGCAAACACTTCCCAGTTTTTTGTTTCTTTACCACAGAATTAGCCAGAGAGGTTACTGAGAAACAATCTGCTGATGCCTAAACTTTCCCTGATGGATCGTCCTCAGAGGCCTTTCACTGTCTGTCTGACTTCGCAGTACTGGGATGGCTAGGGCCCCTGCAGGACTGTAATTATGTCAGCGTTTCTGTAAACAATTCATCACTCGAACACGGCCACCTCGAGAACTGTAGCTAGCAGTCCTGCAACTTCAACTTTTGCTTCCATCCGTATTCGCAGATGCCCTGGAAAAGACTCCGTTTTATAATGGAATTTTTAAAAAGCAGTAAGCTTTTAATATGTAAAAAAGGCAAAGTTATAATCCCTTTTCCACTCAAGAATAAATCAATCCATGGGATTGGAGTGTTCTACATGACAAGACAAGAGGTTAACTAGTAGTTACATTAACATATTTTTTTCTAAAGTTTCAGAATTTATATATTTATTTACATATCTATTTATTGATTTATTTTGACATGTAAAAGGAATTAAGGGTGATAATAAAGGCAATTATTGGCTCTTAAGCATCACGAAAATGTTTCAAAATAATAAACTACCCTATAAATGTTACCTAGTTGTATCATAAAGATTATTAGTATACAAGTTACAAGATGGGGAAAAGTATAATTATGATGGTAATAAGAGTATTTATTGGCTCCCCTGGGTCCTCTCCATGATTAAGGCATTTTGTCATTTGGTCCCGTCCAGCCCTTCGGACCTCTTTCACCACTCTCTATGACATCAATGCTCCCTTCTACTTCCACCAAGTTTGTGTCTTTGTGATGGTGAGTATCACTGTACATACCAGCTCCAACCTCAGTGAGGCCTTCTTACTAATGATAAATGCTATCCCCTGCACAGCAGGTAACCCAGACCCTACCCTTCTTCAGGTCAGGCAGCCTTCCCTGATTCATAGTGACCTCTCCCAGCCTTCCACTCCAACACCTCTTACCACCAGGACCACCACCCGGGCTCTCTGAGTTGTTAGTGTGATGTTTGTGCACCTGTCAGGATCTCTAGAGGAGACACAACCCAATAGGGTTGACTGGAGGGAATTTAATTAAGGACTGTTTATAGAAGTGTAGGTAGCATAGGAAAAAACCACCAAGGAAGGACAAGTCACTTAGAACAGGGACAAAGGCAACCACACAGAAGGCTTGACTACCCCAGGTCTGAAGAAATTGGTGGAGGAAGCAGTTACCATATGCCAGGGAGACAGACTTTTGGCACCAGGTATTCAGCAACTAGCAAGGGGCCCAGCAGCGAGGCAGCCAGAAAGGGTCCCAATGTCCTGTTAATCTCTCTATTGCCTGAACCAGGGCATAAGGAATTCAGTTGTTGCTTTCCATGGAAGTCAGCCTGCCAAGACCAGGAGAAGGATAGAGAGAAGGGCAACTCAGTTTATACATCTTGTTTCCTCCATAAAATAGATTAAAATTTTCACTTGGTATCCACCATTTGTTAATCAAATACTAACTTTCTGGATCCCCCAAGTCTGAAACAGGACACAGAATGAGTGTCTCCCTAGAGTCTCTGAATAGACAGGGTCTGGGCACCTAAATCTTCTATATCTGTGTCCAAGATTGCCTTACATGTCCCACAATGATAGTTCTGTTTTGTCTGTTCTTCCCTGCTTGAAAAGCACTGAAAACTAATCCAGGGGCGTCTTTAATTTACGAAGTACCAAGTGCCATCATTACTTCATTTCTGTGACTGGATTAGCATATATTTGCATAGTTGTTATCCAATATCATTGAGGCATACCTTCATCTGAGAAAACCAATTAGTAATGAAGACACTTACACACACCTAATCCACTTAGTGTTGCTAAAAAGAGAAAGAAAAAGAGAAAAGCAGTTACTTCTTGGAGAATGGTTTTGCATATTTTATGCATTGCTTCTTTTTGGTGCCAGGTGTGACCAAATATGAATAAGGCCATTTAGCAAGGAAATATAGGTTTTGAAAATCATTTTTTAATCATCGGTTTTATTTCAGGTTACAGAAAAAAATAGTTCAGTTAGATAGTATCTAATTAAAAGAAACACTATATATCTCTTTATTCTTGCTTCTAGTAAAAACTAATCAATGAAAACACTGGACCTACTAAAAGTGAGTCTTACAAAGACTTGGTAAAAACACTCCCCTCCTTCCTTCCCCATTTAACTCAGAACTGTATGTGTAGTAGAACTGCATAAATTCTTGCAAGCAAAAGAATCAATGGATGAAATTCTCCAACTGTCCCTGTTCATTCATTCTTATGTGCAATAACTGTGACCTCTAGGACCCTCATTATTAATCCATACTCCTTCACTAGTTGATCTCCTACTCTCCAATGAAGATGGAAACAGCTGAACAATCCTCTCTGTCCATGTGAACATATTTTCCAATTGTCCATGTGGACAATTTTCCATAGATCCCCTATAGTCTTTAAAAAAATAATAAAAGGAGTCATTTCCTCCTAGATAAACCCACTCACAAAAGGGAAAAGTTTCAAAAATGAATTCATTTGGCTTGTTTCCTAACCCTCCACATCAATGCTATTTCCATCCTTCAGTCCTCATCTCAAAAAAGCCCAAGGTCAGGGACTTGGTTCATCCTGCCTACCCACTGATTCCCAGTGGTCATCGGTGGGACAGTGGAACAGTGCCCAGCATGATAGGAGTTCGCCCGTTTCATTTCCCAAAGCGAACAGAAATCTTTTGTGTCTCTCACAGTGACAGCATCACTCTCAGGATATAATACCCTGCTGGAAGAAACCTATCCATAAATTATTATAATTGTGATAAATTATGATTGCAACACTGACAAAGATAGTATTAATAATAAAATGCTTAGCTGTCATGCTCAGTTCTATGTGTTTTGATGTATTAATTTAACCCTTGAAATAATCCTATAAAAGTCCAATGAGGTTGGTACCACAATTATTTCCATTTTACAAATGAGGAAATGAAGGAATGGAATAGTTATATCATTTTTCCTAGATTATGCATCAAATGAGGCGGGAGCTGGACTTTGAGCCCAGATGGATGGACACTGAACATCTAACTAATGCATCTGTTTATTCTTCTTATAGAGAATGATGAGGAATTCCTCCTAAGTCTTAGGTATGATGTTTGCATTTCAAAGAAAATGAGTGAATAGTTGAGATTTCTTTTTTAAAAGTTTTGGAAGTGTATGAACTTAGAACTTTTGTGAGTTCTTCACAATTAGATGAATAATAAAAATATCAGGCTCAGCTGTCTTTTCCAACACTGATAACCCACTGCAAATGGTTTGTTGCTTTTCTGAGCACTACTATTGACTTTCCACTGCTGTGTTTTTATCAGAACCCACTGGGTTCGGGATGGAAGGACAAAGTGGAGATGTAACACTAGGTGATTAAAAAATAGAACGGGAGTGTGTCTAGATCCAGAGAAGTGAGAAAACCAGACAGGTGGTCTTTTCTTCACATCACAGCCTCTATCTGGCATTAACTTACAGAAGATTGATGGCTTTTTCTTCAGGACGTTAGATGTCTATTTACAGGAAGTTCTCCCAGAAAGCAACACAGGCATCCTGAGGATGTAATTTCCTCTGTTGCTTTGCCCAGGGTTGAGAGGATGGTGAGAATGAGAGGAAATGAAAAACCCCAGGACAACAGAAGAGGTGAGAAGTGGAGGAGAGGAGTCAGCACAATTCGTTCATTATTATTAAAACACTCTTTTCCCCATAGCGCTGGCCTGGATTTGACTTGCTTTTCGGCCATCTTTACTCTTTACTTTCTTTGGAAAGTGTTTATGTATACAGGAGCACGGCTCTTCATTTTCTTTTTCTTTTTTTTTAAATGTTGAAGGAAGCAAAGAAATACGCAAAGTTCTTCAGGGTCACTGCTGAAAAGTCAACACTCTGTTAGGAAGATGCCTTTTATTGGTAAATAAATAACTCCCAAAGATGAAAGGAAACAGAAGAGCTTTATTTAAGATCTCTAAAGAAAAGTTCAAAAATGAAGAAAAAAATCACTTTAAGTCCACAACTAAACATTTCAAAATGAGTATCCACATATTCTATGCTACATTGATACAGATGTTTAAACACACGCAAGCTAGCTGGAAACGTTTTTATCTCTTGATACTGAGGAGAAGAAGAGGTGGGAAGTGGTCTCCTCAGTATCAGCTTACTTGTCTAAGTCACTATGTCACAGATTTTTCTGCCAGAACATTCCTACCATGGAGGGGAGCTTGCAATCCTTCAAATGTTCTGGGGTGTGTTCTATGCCACTTACTACAAGCAAACTACTCTTTAAAAGTTCATGTTTTATATGAATAATTCATGCAAATTCAGCATTCTGTCCCATGATAGAGATCTCATTTTAGTACAAAATATTCTCCTAAATTAGTTGAGTAAAACTAATATTTCAGAAAGATTATTATATCTACCCATGGTTTTTCCTCCACTGGGAGTAGGAGAATCCCAGTTCAGAAGCACAGTCTACTACTAGTCTAGCAGAATATTTGACATTATCTCTATTCAACACTCAAGCATCCAAAGTTAAATATGATGGAGGACCAGACAAATAAAAGACAACTGCTTGCAACTGGCAAATACATTTTTTGCACCTAATTACTTCTGCTTTAACCTCTAAAAAAGCAATGCCAAGAGGCTATGAGCTTATCCAAAAGTGATTAGTAAGAACAAAAAAGCCAAGCAAAGTTGACCTCATAAACCAAGAGGCCCAGAGGTGAATTAGCTACGTTCCTCTTTCTAGCAGGTCTGATTATTAACACACTTATCTTTCCAAGTTTCTCAAACTTGTGCCATTTTTAAAAACTCTTATTTACTTTCTGAAACCAGCTGTCACTAGCAAAGTGCTCCTTTCTTTGAACTAAAATGTTCCACATGTCAGTCTACTACATAAAAAGAGCAAAGTAACTGACAGCGTCTTTCCCCCTTACACCCTTGCTTTCGCCCACTTTCTTAACTTCCTTGTCATACATACAGGAGCCACTGAGTGTGTAATATTTTTCTCAAAGAGTCCAGGAAGGTACTAAATAGGAAACTAAAGTAAGACAATATCTGGATGTTCAGAGACACTCAAATACTTTCACCCTAACAATAGCAGGAGAACCCTCTACTCTACACAATCCCTTCACTCTTTATTACCATGCTTCAAAAAAATAATCACACACTTCATATCAGAAACACAACTTTGAAAGGTAAGCAATAAACATGAGTCTGCACCTGTACTTTTGCCCCGTCATTTTCTATTGCAGTTACCTGCTTATAGGTCCGGATCCTCGGCTAAATGGTGAGGTCCTGGAGAGCAAGAGTCCCATCGACTCATCTCTGCGTCTCCAGTCTCAGGCTTGATAGGAGTGTATTGAAATGGCCATTCCTGACTACTAAGTGGACCGGTCTTTCTTTCTCGCTTCTAATCGGACTCAAAGATCTTGTTTCGCCTGTGCTCATGGGCATTCCTCGCTAAAGTTGAGGAGCTTGGTGTGGGGAACAGGAGTTTGCAAAACTATAAACAGTAATCACTGCTAAATGGAAAATGCCAAGTTTAAGAGGCCCATCACAAAACCTGCTATGTTGCAAACTAAATGGTAATGTAAACGTATTATTGATAAGGTAGAGAGTGAGATAAGTTGTAAGAAAATGTGGGTCCCATTTCAGATGAGATAATATATGCAGAGTTTAACAAAACGTCTCAGGCACCTAGTAAGAGCGTTATATCTGTCAGCTGTTACTGTCATACAAGTACCTTCTGAACACACTCTTGTCTTTGAAAATTCCTTAACTTTCCTTGTTTATTTCCCCCTCACCACGATACTCCAGGATTAATGACATAGTGTTTATAAAGTGTTTTGAAATCCCTGAAGTGTTATAATCAACCCAAGTACCATTTTATTTATGCAAACTGTGTCTACCCAGCGAGTCCACTTAAATATCTAGGATTGGGAACTGCTGTCTCATAAGGCTTAATAAATGATTCCCTCTGGCTCTAAAAGCAAGTACTTTTTCAATGACAATGGGAGGGAAAGCAAAGGAATTGCTTTGTGGCATCTGTTGTGTAATGCTCTTCGAATGGCACATCTCGATAAATGCATGAGGGTCCTTGGAGAGTTGCAGCACACGGTGAAGAGAGAGTGGTAAAAATCCCAGTACCTCTGCAGAGGAAGACAAGACAGGTTAACGTTACAAAGGCCCCATGGTTTACATGAATAAAAATCAACAGTGATGCCTTCGGCCCCCACTTTACAAATGAGGGCAGCCTTCTAGGGTCTCTGATGACAGGACAAAATTAAACATGAAGCTGAGATGAGGAGGTAAGGAGGAGGCACATGAGGAGCCAGGAGGGGAAATCATACACACAACCCATAACCCAGGAAATGAGATAAAACATACTTATGTGAGCTGCCTGGATCTGTTCAATCCAAAAATCACGATTTCAAATTAATTCAATATTATTGCATGCCCTTTATGTGTCTCATGTGACCTCTATGTTCATATATTTAATAGTAATAGAGGATTAATGAAGCTTAGTCAAGCGAAGTAATTTTTAAAAGTAAAACAGCTCAATAGGTAGCAGAAATGGATTGCACGCCTAGCCATTGACCTCTAAGCCCAGGGAACTTTGCACTCTGTGCTTGATGCCTCTCCATGTGTTACAGACCTACCTCTAAGCCCGGGGAACTTTGCACTTTGTGCTTGATGCCTCTCCATGTGTTAGAGATCTCTAAGCCCAGGGAAGTTTGTACTCTGTGCTTGATGCCTCTCCATGTGTTAGAGACAGTCTGTGACTTTGAAGCAAGAACAGGGTGCTCTGGGAAAGGACTGCTTTACAGAGTCAGCAAAGTCCATAAGTTTACAAGTGAGGACCTGGCTCTGCCAGAGGCTTTCTGTATGAATAGCATGGCTGTAATACTCCACCTGCTGCCTAATAATCAAGACATTTAAAAGTGAGTAAAATCCATAGACACTACTGAAATTCAGAGTATCATCAAAAACTATTTTGAAAATTTATACTCCAATAAGCTAGAAAATCTGGAAAACATGAACCAATTCCTAGAGACATCTGACTTACCCAAATTGAACCATGAGGATGTAGAAAACTTAAACAGATCAATATTAAGTAATGACACTGAAGCAGCTATCAAAAGCCTTCCAACAAAGAAAAACCCAAGACTGGACAGATTCTCAGCCAAGTTCTGAGTCCACCTTTAAAGAAGATGAATACCAATCCTCCTCAATAAAAAAAGGAGGGAACACTGTTGAATTCATTCTGTGAAGCTGGTATCACCCTGATACCGAAACCAGACAAAAACATATCAAGGAAGGAAAACTTCAGGCTAAAATCCTTGATGGACACAGATGCAAAAAGGCTTAAGAAAATAGTGGCAAACTACAAACAAAAACATATTTAAAAGATAGTGCACAATCTAAAAGTGTTTGCCATTTGTTTAATGGGTGAATGGGAACGTTTGTTCCTGCAATAAAAATTTAAAATAGAAAAAAGAAAAAAAAGATAGTGCACCATGATGAAGTGGGTTTCATCACAGGGATGCAAGGTTGCTTCAAGATACACAAACCAATAAATAGACCACATAATCCACCACACAAATAGACTTAAGGACAAGAATTACATGCTTATCTCAATAGATGCAGAAAAGCATTTGACAAAGTTCAGCATCCATTCATGTTTAAAACATTAGAAAAACTAGGGATAGAAGGGACTTACCTCAACATTATAAGACTATATACAACAAACATACAGCCAACATCATACTGAATGGAGAAAAACTGAAAGCATGTCCTCTAAAAAGGATGCCTACTCTCACCACTCCTATTCATTATACTCCTTGAAACTCAAGCCAGAGCAATCAGGCAACTGAAGGAAATTAAAGGGATACAAATAGGAAAAGGAGAAGTCAAATTATCTGCTGATAACATGATCCTAAATTTAGAAGATCACAAAAACTCTGCTGGAAGATTTCTAGAGCTGATAAACAAATTTAGTAAAATCAGCAGTATACAAGAACAACATACATAAATTAATCACTTGCCTATACTAAAGAAATTAGAAAAACTACTCCATTCACAATAACCTCAAAAAAAAATGAGATAAAATACTTAGGAATTAATCTAATGAAGGATGTGGAGGAGCTCTACAATGAAAACTATAGAATACAGAAGAAAGAAATTGAAGAACTTAGAAGATGGAATGGCCTCCCATGTTCTTGGGTGGGCGGGCTTAATATTTTCAAAATGGCCATACTACCAAAAGCATCATACAGATTCAATGCAATCCCCATCAAAATACTAATGACATTCCTCACTGAAGTAGAAAAGGCAGTTCTAAAATTATTTAAGAAAAATAAGAGACTCAGAATAGCCAAAGCAATTCTGAGCAAAAAAAACAATGTTGGAGGCATCATAATATCAGACCTCAAATTATACTACAGAGCTATAGTAACAAAAACCACACAGTACAGGCACTGAAATACACATGGAAGGCCAATAGGATAGAATAGAAGACACAGAGACAAACCCCCATAAATACAGTTATCTGATGCAAGACAAAGGTGCCAAAAACATACACTAGAGAAATGATAGCCTTTTTAACAAATGGTGCATATCTATATGCAGAAGAATGAAACTTAAACCCTATCTCTCACCCAAAATTCAACTCAAAGTGGATCAAAGACCTGGGAATTAGACCATCCACTTTGAAACTGCTAGAAAAAACGTAGGCCTACTGCCTTCCTTAACAAGACTCCTAAAGCACAAGAATAAAACCAAAAATCAATAAGTGGTATAGCATCAAATTAAAAAGCTTCAGAACAGCAAAGGAAACAATTAAGAGTGTGAAGAGAGAGCCTAGAGATCAGGAGAAGATCTTTGCCACCTGCTCCTCGGGTAGGGTGTTAATAACCAGAATATATAAAGAGGTCAAAAGCTTAACACACACACATACACACACACACACACATACCACAAAAATAGCCCAATTAATAAATGGATCAAATAACTAAATAGACACTTCTCAAAAGAAGAAATGAAAAAATGCTCAACATCTCTAGGTAAATGCAAATCAAAACTGCATTGAGGTTTCCTCTCATTCCAGTCAGAATGGTAATGGTCAAGAATACAAATAATAATGAGGGTTAGCAAAAATATGGGGAGAAAGGTACATTTGTACATGGTTGGTAGGACTGCAAATTAGTGCAGCCACTCTGGAAAGGCAGTACAGAGACTTCTCAAAAAACAGGAATAGAACTACCATATGCCCAGCTATCCTACTCCCCAGCATATATGCAAAAGATGATAAATCAGCATACTGTAAGAATATAGCCACATCAATGTTTATAGCAGCACGATTCACAATAGCCAAACTATGGAACCAAACTAGATGCCTTTCAACAGATGAATGGAGAGAGAAAATGTGTAATGTAAACACAATGGAGTATTACTCAGTCAGAAAGAAGAATGAAATTATGACATATGCTGGTAAACGGATGGAACTGGACACTATCATGCTAAGTGAAATAGGCCAGGACCAAAAAGTCAAAGATCTAATATATTCTCTGATAGGCCAAAGCCAGTCCAAAATAAGGAGGAATAAAGAAAGAGAGAGAAAGGAAAAAGAGGGAAGGAATTCCATTAAAATAGAAGAAAGGTTGGTGGACTCAGTGAAGGGGATTAAGGGGGAGGGGGGAGAGTCAGAATAAGGGAAAGACAGTGGAACAAATCTGATCGAGCTTTCCTGTATACATGTATGAATGTACCACAGTGACTCTCACTATCAAATACACCCATAAGACACTAATTTTTTAAAAATACTATAAGTAAATAGCAGAGGGATCAGTAGAATAAAGGGAAGGAAAGGGGTGGAGGGAGGAGGGAGGGAAAGGGAAAGTACTGGGGACTGAATTAGAGCAAATTATATTCCATGCTTTTATAATTATGTCAAAATGAATCCTAATGTTATGTATAAGTAAAAAGAACCAATTTTAAAAAAGAAAAAAGTGAGTGAAATGATCTACATGCACACAAAAAAACTATAACTTCATGGTTTAAAACACTATATAAACAACCCCGTATATTATCTTTTAATTTATCTAAGTTGATGGAAAGTAAAACTTCCACCTTTATTTATTCAACTTGTTCCTAAATAGAAAAATGCCCCCAAGAGACTTCCTAATGTCATATATTTGATAGAAACATAAACTCTCATACCTGAATTTACAAACCTTTTTCTCATTATATTTGAAAAGACTTTTAAAACATTCTCAGAAACAATATTTTTTTGTTCAAAAGTTCTGTACTTGAATTGCAGTCTATCAATACCTGGTAGTGAAAACCATAGGAAGCAAATGGATTATTTACCTCTAAGTCATCATCAGGAATAGCTCTTCTCCATTTTATATTCCACCTGATGTGTTCATAGGCATTGACGACAACTTCAATTGCTTTGGGACAAGAATGACAAGCCTGTATCACCTGCAGAGGAAGCACAGAGGTTCATTTGTTCAGTGCACATGTAAGATTCATGCATTCTGCTCACAGAGACATCCGGAATTCATAGCTCATAGCTAGGAGCAATAATGTGCATGTGTAGTCTCAGTTACCTGGGAGGTTGAGGCAGGAGGAGCCCCTTGAGCCCAGTTTGAAATCAAGCCAGAAAGAAAGAAAGAAAGGAAGGAAGGAAGGAAGGAAGGAAGGAAGGAAGGAAGGAAGGAAGGAAGGAAGGAAGGAAAGAAAGAAAGAAAGAAAGAGGGAGGGAGGGAGGGAGAGGGAGGGAGGGAGGGAGGAAGGACGGAAGGAAGGAAGGAAGGAAGGAAGGAAGGAAGGAAGGAAGGAAGGAAGGAAGGAAAGAAAGAAAGAAAGAGGGAGGGAGGGAGGGAGAGGGAGGGAGGGAGGGAGGAAGGACGGAAGGAAGGAAGGAAGGAAGGAAGGAAGGAAGGAAGGAAGGAAGGAAGGAAGGAAAGAAAGAAAGAAAGAAAGAAAGAGGGAGGGAGGGAGAAGGAGGGAGGGAGAGGGAGGGAGAGGGAGGGAGGGAGGGAGGGAGGGAGGGAGGAAGGAAGGAAGGAAGGAAGGAAGGAAGGAAGGAAGGAAGGAAGGAAAGGAAGATTGTAGAGAAGTCTAAGGTGTGTGCTCACCCACGCTGCCTGCCCAGAATCAACAGATATGGCGATCCTGCTGAAACAGGTATCTCAAGGCCTGCAACTACCAACAGCTTTATTCACACACCAAGTTCATTTTTAATAATAAAATATCCTCCAGTTGTTCTAGATATAAGAACCATGTCATTTCAATAATTAAAAAGTTGACTAATTGAATAATTGGAACTCCAATTGTTATTTCAAGATTCCTCTCTCCTAACCCTAGTCCTGCTTCAAACTGGAAGACTCTGTGAGAACAGAGGTTTTGTGGTGGGAGGTAGTAGGAATAACTATTCTTTGCCCACTGGTTCCTGGTACAGAGCTCTTAAAGTCTTTGGAATTTCCAGAGTTAAAGAAGAATCTTTGGTTATATGTAACAAGCCCCTTTCAAAAGGAAAGAACAAACTTTGGCTTTTTGTTTGTTTTTTGTTTTTAGCACTTCTACCACCACCACCACCTCCTGGGAGGGGAGAACTGGAGGCTGAATTCAATCACCAATGGCCAACGATTTAATCAATCACAACTACGTAATGAAACTTCAGTAAAAATACCTAAATCAGGCTAGGTGTGTTGGCACATGCCTGTGATTCCAGCAAACTCGGGAAATGGAGGCAGGAGGCTCCCAAGTTCGAGTCCACTTAGTGAAACTCCAGGGAACTTAGAGAGTCTCTGTCTCAAAATAAAATTTTAAAAAGAGGTTGGAGATGTAGCTCAGTAGTTGAGCACTCCTGAGTTCAATATGCAGTACCACAAACACACACACCTCCTAAATCAGAGTTTCTGAGCAGGTGAGCACATTAAAGGGCTGGGAGGTGATGTGCCTATGGGGAATGGTAGCTCTTCTCTGCCTCCATGTTTGACCCTGTGGTTCTTTGACACTCAGGTTCTCCTGAGTTATACCTTTTATAATAAGCCCCATAAACTGGTATGAGTAAATAAAGCATTTTGAGCATTTTGTGAGTTCTAAGACATTCTAACAAATTATCAAACACAAAGAGCCAATTATGAGAATCCTGAATTTGTGGTCAGCCTAGCAAAAGTATGGTAACCTGGACAATACGATTGGTGGCCAAAGTCTAAAGTGGGGGCATCCTGTGGGACTGAGCCTATGGTCTGCTGAAGGTGATACTACTCGCTGATATTCAGTGTCACAACTTAACTGCATTGTTGGACACCAGGTAGTTGAACTCAGGAGTGCTCAACTACTGAGTTACATCTCCAACCTCTTTTTAAATTTTTATTTGAGTCAGAGTCTCACTAAGTCGCCTGGGGTCTCACTGATGGCAGAACTGGTTGGTGTAAGAACAAACATCTCAGGGGCCTCCATTGCCCCCTCATTTCTCCTCTGCCTCGCCCCACATCCACCTGGACTGCTCTGGATTATGAGGGAGAGGGAGAGAAAAGGCAAACAAAGGTCTTAGTTGGTACCATGGCCACATATGGTTGCCCCTCTTCAGAGGTCCCTTCCTCTACTAGGGAGATTCTATGAGTTCTACAGAGATCCCCCCAATTTGGAAAACCCACCTCTCTTGATAAGAACAATGCCTCCCTTCAGACTGGTCCCTTACAAACCTTACCCTCCATAGAAGCTTCTGGGTCCACTAGAACTCTCCCCTCTTCTTTCCACCACGATGACCCTGCTTCTGGGAGTCCTTTGTTTGCATGTTTTCGTTTAAAACTTACTCCACGAATGGGCCACCACAGGAAGTGACCCATCACCAGCAAAGTTGTTTCTGACTCCCAGTATAAACACCTCTCTCTCCTTTGCCACTAGACAAGCAGCTTCAACCACAGACTCACCCCTTTCATTTCTCTCACCATGAGTTACTTATCAGTCCCATTTTTCTCCTTGAAGTGAGAGAACATATATCAAGCTCTCTAAGGAATCCTCCTCAGGTACCTCTCACTGGTGTGAGATAAGAAGGTGGCCCTCAGTCCTCCACCATTAGAAGAAAATCGTACCTCTGCACTTTGGTGACTCTGAAAAGAAATTTTTTCTTCCTAATTTCCTGATCTGTCTCAACCTCAACATTATGTTGTTGAGAAAAAGATCAAGAAACTGGTTTTCCCCACTTCCTTTACTAGTTCTTCATAGATCATCCAGCACCACATTTTTCAATGAAGGGTAGTGATTACCTAATGTCTTAGAGTCTCAGGCAAAATTGTAATAGAAAAGACTATTATTTTAATGCCCAGGTAAGTAAGTAAGTGTGTGTGTACGGTGGTCAGCCCAAAGGCCCAAATGGAGGGCCCATGTCAGGAAAGAATCAGAGCTAAGAGCAGGTACAAGGAAGCTAGCTGACACTGGAGGGCTAGTGTGAAGACCTTAGGATTGACTTGACAAACAAAAGGAAGTTATTACATGTTCTTAATAAGAAAGGGTTAGAGCCATCTATTCATGCCATTAGGAAGCCTTTATTGAGCACTGTGTTTAATACTATGACAGTTATTCTAAGAAGTTTATGACCTGTTGTTGTTGTTGTGTGTGTGTTTGTGTGTGTGTGTGTGTGTGTGTGTGTGTGTGTATTTTGTCTTCAAGGAGTTTACAACCTAGCTGAACATAAAAGACAAAGATATTTCAAAGAGTTAGAGAGCAATTTAAGTCAGTAAATAATAAAAGAACTAACTTAAAGATCATCAAGTGTCCCTTGAGCACCATGAGCCAAAGCACCAAGGAGAAAACAAGTACAACAAGGGCAGAGAGCAGGGAGAGGCTGGAGGGGCCTGGGAGCAGAAGCTCGGCTCACATCACTATTAGTCTTAGGAAATGAACAGCAGGAAGCCATGAGTAAGAGTCAGCCAGCATAGCCACATAATAAGTAGATACGGGCAGTAAAGAATACAACTTGGAAGCCTAAGGTCAGGGACAAATAGGGGTAGACATGAGGAACTTGGGAGGGCATAGGAATTTGGGAATTGGACAGATGATGAGCAGGAGAATATTTCATCTGTAATGTCTTAACGTCCATCAAAAAGGTGCACAAAAATGGCTCCTGCCAGAAGCCCAAGGTGGAGATGGAGATTTGTGCAGCCTCAAAGCATGTGCTGGCTAAAGGTGGATGCTGAGCAAACTCTAAATGTACCTTAATGGGAAAGATCAAGGACCAGCTTCAGAAATCCTAATAGGCAGGAAGGAAGAAGGAAGCAAATGGTAGCTACCACTGTTCAAGGACTTCCTGTGTCATAAGGACTGTGTTGACACTCTATTTTAGCTTGCTCCATCTTCCTGCAAGATAAACTGTAATCTCACAGGTTTAAAAACACAGGTGGAGAAAATTTTTAAATTCAAGTCATTTAATCAGTAAAGGGTAGAGCCAGGATTCAATTGTAGATTTGCACGACTCCAAAGTGAAAAGAAAGTCAGATAAGTCAGGGTGAAAGATGCCAAATGAAGACAGTGTTCAAAACTAGGTTATCACCAGGGCTGTAATACTGCAGAGATGAAGACAGATTAAGTATTACCACATTTGATTAGAAGGCCAAATTAACAAGAGTTAGGAAAACAGGAAAGGACCAGATTGTGATAAATAGAGGATGGATGGGCACTTATAATTAGAACTGATCCACTCTCATCTTTAAGACCCCTCGCTTCAGAGTGTAAGGTTCTGGAGCCCCAATAAATAACTTGACCTTCTGAATTAAGAACACATTAAAAGTGAAATGAAGACGACAAACCATTGGAGACCAGGCTATCATCTTTATGACTGATGAAACTGACTACATGTTATATGTCTAGTCGTGGGGCCACACAGAGCTTCTGACTAACTCTATCCCCAAATTAATTTTATACCTCAAAAGTGCAGGCCTTTCCCTAGAAGCAGAATTCATACCTGGAAACTTGCCACTCAGAAAAACAGAGAAGCCAGTCTCTAGGTCCAAGGTGCAGCAACCAAATTCACTTCCTCCTCTCCTCTTGTCAGTCTGTGAAGTGGAGTGAAAAGTTTGGGGCAGCGGCTGACAGGGGTTACTGAACAGAATTTTCCTTATAAGAATTTGAGACATAGGGAATGACTGTTCTTTAAACAATACATCAAAACCTAGCTTCAGTAGGAATCAGAAACAAGAAGATATGATGAGAAGGTCATCAGCAGAGGATATTACAAAAAAATAAAAACTTCTTAAGAATTTTCTGCATCTAACACATCTGTATATGCCCATCCCTTCCCACACACCAGGGTCACTTGAAATAGGCCATGATGAGAGGGTTTACACCACAGAAATCACCAGGTCCTGTTTAAGTTTTATCTGTATTAGAAACATGTTCTCCATTAATTTATTGTCTAGATACCAATGAAACAGTATATTAAGACCTGTTTAGTATGATAGAGTTTTCACTACACAGAAAAGAACGTAGATGTGTACAATAAAATAACTAGAAAATGTGCTTTGTTTTGAGTTTTATGATTTAATTTTTAATAATGGTTGTATTTAACAGTCAGATCTCAAAACTTGTGATAATTTCACAGTCAAGTCTCATAGGCTCCTGGAACCCAATTCCAATACACAATTCTTTGGATACTCCCCACATTTAAGAAGCTCAGTCATAAGCCAAGGCAAACTGAATGCACGCACTGAACTTCTGAATCGGTAAAGGCATCAGAATTATCCTGCTCAGTGGCCTGATCCAAATGACCAAGATGCAAACACTTATTTAATGAGAGGACACATTCACAAGCATATTCTGGTTATAGTTCACAAAGCCGTCCAACTGACCTTAGCTTTTTCAGCAAGCAAAGAGCAACCCTGAATCATCAGCCCACAATGGAGCAAGAGGGTTGCTGGAGCCAGTCACCCATTGCTAGTGGACCTCTGAAGACACAGCATTCATGAGCCTACAGAAAGTGAACTGGAAGGATTTTGATCTGGGCTCATGGCTGTCAGGTGAGCAGGTAATTTCACAATACCTTGGTCTGGGAAAATTGAGGTAAATAGGGTACTCTTTCTTTATGATAAGGATGTTAGAGATGTAGCGATAAGCAAAAGACACAAAAGTTGAGCTTCCTAAATGTTGAACACTAGTTATAAACTACCATCATAGCATCATAAAATGTTAGAGTTGCAAGAGACCCTATGAATAAACCAGTACCCCTAATATGGAAATGAAGAATTAAAAACTTGGGGTTTTGTTTAAAATTCAAAAGAATGTTCTTGTGATTTCAAAGATTTTGCTAATACTCAATATGGAAATAGCATCCATTCCATAAAGACTTCCAGACACATTCATTCTAGGTTATCTATAGTGAGAAGTAGATTGGTAATCAGTTGAGGAATCCAAAATAAAGACAAATTTAAGTTACCAAAAAAATGATAGCTAAAATTAGTTCATATCAAAAAATTATTTATTCTGAGCCAGTGCAATGATGCACACCTATAATCCCAGATACCTGGGAAGCAAAAACAGGAGGATCTCAAGTTCAAGGCCGCTTTGGCAACTTAGAGAGACCCTATAATAAAAATAAAAAGGGCTGGAGATGTAGCTCAGTGGTAAAGCACTTGCTCTGTGTTCAATACTCAGTGGTGCACCAAAAATTAAAAAGTTATGGAACTTTTAGAAAAAAAAAAGAGTTTAACAAAAGGCTCTGCATATGGTTTAAGTGTCACTCAAAAAAACTGATCTTTATGCTGTGCATTAATTCCCAGGCTACACGGGCTCTTTATGGAAGCCAAACTGGTCATGCTTAAGCAAGCAAACAACACAGCTGATTTGTCCCTAGGTTTCTTTACATCCCCCTCCCTGAGAACACAGAGAAACTGAGGTAGAATAGATGTGGCTAAAAGTTATTCTTCTCTTGTATTATGTTACCTACTTCTCAGCTAGGGTTTCCAGACTTAGCAAATAATAATAATGCAGGCTGCTCAATTAAATTTGAATTTCAGACAGACAACAAATAAATTGTATAAGTATGTCCCCAATATTGCCTGAGAAGGGGTTATGCTAAAATTTGTTATTTATCTGAAATTCACATTGAACTTAGTAACTGGTATTTTATCTAGCAATCCTGTTCCTAGCCCCTGTTCAAAAAGAGTTCAGACTCAGTTGTACGTATGGGAATGTAATGCATTCGTAGTTTGGGAGCCAAACTTCATGTGTTTCATGTTTCTATTTACACCCAGCAGGTCCCTGCATATCACAGGGAGATGACTTTGCTCTTTTCATTAGGGTTAAAAAAAATTAGGTGGTTCCAAATCTTAACCTTCTGCAGTCTTTAAATGCATGAAGTCCAAAGTTTCCACTGCTGTCATTAGTTTTTGCTGACACTCTGACTACTACATTTTCTGCTGACAGAAGACTTGGTTCTCAGGGCAGGAAGGTTCCTGTTAGCCTGTCAGCCTCCCAGTTCTCCTCACTGGCTTTTTCTAGAACTAAGACAACTGGACACGCCTTCTCAGGCCTCAGTAATTATTTCACCAGACAACAGTAACAAAAAGACCCTCAGAGGTAGCAAACTTAAACCATCACTTAATGCGAACTGTCAGGAACCTGGACCATCAAATGTCAATGGACTGCTCTGGACCCCAAAGGGAGACACCACTGCCTTCTCTTTGCCTTTGTCTCCCTAGGAAGCAACAGACTAGGAGCTTCACCTCCCAGAGTCTGGAGTCTCTCCCATCCCAGAAGAACAATTAGACCAAAAAGAAAAAAAAAAACTCTTTGTACAGAGGTGACAACTGGAGAGTTTTAGATACCTCCTCTCATCATCTCACCCTTAAATGCATAAATATGCCACCTGTTAAAAAAAGATTCAAGATTCAAGACAAGTGTCCTGCCACTCTTCCAATCCAAGTGCCACTTATAAGCCACTTCAGTAGAGAAATTCTAAAGCTACCTCTGCCCTTATATACTGATATATTTGTGTGCAGAAATATGCTTGATAATCAAAGAAAACTGCTTGTATCCTGGGTTTCATATACAGGGTTTTTCAATGGCAGAAATCATCCTTACCGCCCCCAAACCCTCACGTTACCTTTCCCTCCCCTAGAAAAATGTCTTTCTTGCCCTACAAGAAATCCTAATCTTGGCTCCCTGGGGTGTCACTTCCTACTGAATTATGCTTAGAGGAAAAAAAATCAAATGTCCTTTTGTACCCTGGAAAGCAATTGCAGACCCTATAATTCTTTTTCCCCCTGCTTATGTAATTTATACATTGGCTTCCAGTGAAATACACCCTCTACAAATTTGCTTTGTATTTGGAAGACAGCATCTTCAGCTCTGACCTTGTTCCTTGTAAATAAGGAAACTGAATTCCCCCTCCACAAAAGAACAAATCACTTTATCTTCTGGATAAATGAGTCAGTCATTTACTTGTCGTAAAGATGACTTTCTCTTTGGAAATTCGGGCTGTTGAGTAGCTGTTCTAAATCACTTTCAAGCATCTGCATGGTAAACTGAATAGTTTTTCTTTAGTTTTCCTTTGGAAGGGGGCCAGCTCTCTTACACATTCTGCTGGGTAGCAACAAAAACCATTTTAATACCAGCCTGCTACCAGTAGCCAACTCTGTCTTAAATCTCTAGCATAGAGCCAAACTAGAAGAACATGGAGGAGCACACAAAAATGAATAAGAAAATGCTCATGGTGGATAAGATGTTCCTTGGGACACATAATCATATGACTACTTTACAGGCTAGTGGAGCCACCAAGCAGGGCTAGCAGGGGAGATACCTACCCTGGACAAAGAGCACATCTTTCCAGGAAGAAGAGGAAAGGAGGCAGTGTGGCTGAGCTCTAGCCCTGGACTCATGGAGGACAGGCCTCACTGGCTCACTGACCAGAGGTTCTTGAAAAGTTCATATTACCTTCACTGCTCACGTGAGGAATTTGGAGTCTGAGAGATGAAAGAACTTGTTCAAAACTCATACAGGAAGTAAATGGCCAAAGCAGGACTTGAGACCATGCTCACTAAGCCTCCACTCTAAACCCTGCCTGGTGGTACTTTCAAAGGACTGTCTTCCTGAACAATTCACCTGGAGACCTCCCATACTCACAAGACTTCTTACTGGAGAACAGAAACTCCATTTGAAGGGCCATTCTTGTTAATAGGGCTCTTAAAAAGGAAGGAGAATAGAGTCTTTTAGTTATTTTCCCAGAGATTTCATCCAATCAGCAGTGAGTCTCCGAGTACAAACTCAGCATACAGTGTCTAGTCAGGGGCTCAACCACGCAGTGTCTCTCCTTGTTGGAAGGACCCCGCAGCAGGCCCACGTGCTCAGCAGACAGGCTAACGATAACAACAGTCACAGCCAGCATTTCTTTAATGGTTACCGCAGCCCAGGGACCATGCTAAACAACTCTCAAATGTTATCTAATTCAATTCTCAAAACAACCTTATGAGAAGGCAATTATCATTCCTGGATAAAGTGGTAGAGGATATCTCTCTGGCTCCTCATGCTCCATATCCCTCTCCGTACTTTTGTCTTAAAGGTAGTTGTCCTAGGAGCATAAATATACACAAAATTATGCTTTATGAAGTGAGTTGTATTAGTGGATTGCTTGTCTTCTAGGAGTTCCACTATGAAGAATGCACAGAGCCCTGTGAGATATGAGGAGCAGGGAAAAGATGGAAGTAGACGAAGGGTAAAGGTCAAGGTGAGAAACAGGGACACCCAAGAAAGACTGAAAGTGGCCTAAGAGAGTCATGAAATGCTTGGCACCATTCTCTAGACCCTGAGCATATATGTAAAATGCTATGAGTAGGATTAACTTCTTTCTGAAGGTCTGAGTTTGCATACTTGCCAAGGCATAAAGGCAAGCTGCACCCATTTCACAGGGGAAGAAACTGAGACTCCAGAACCCTAATTTATTCAGTCGCCCTCTTACGTAAGTAACAGGACCCCAGTTTGACCCCCAAAGTCCGTGTTTCCTTATTTCTGATATGAATAGTATGGTTAAATCTAGGATAAATGAGATGCACATGACAAAACAGATTAAAAATTAAAAGCAGGAACAAATTCATATGCAATTTAAAATTTTGGGTTCTATATTCACATTCAAGGTTGTTAACATTTGTTATTTTAGCCAAGTCCAGAATGCCAATGTATGTTCAGAAAACGGAGGAAAACTAAGAGTAGATGTTTGGAGCTAAAAGCTATAGATCAGTATAGTTTTAAGATAAGTTAATATATTAAAAATAAGTTATATATATTAAATATAAGTTAATATATTTATCATATTCTATTTAATATAAATTAATATATTCAATATATAATAAAGTTTAATACAAGTAAATATATTAAATATAAGTTATAATATATTAAATATAAGTTAATATAAGTTGCTGACTTTTTCATAGGTTTTATTTCTAAAGATGCAGTATCTATAACTGTTCTGATATAAAAATATTCTTTGAGTCGAAAAATACTGAAAAATTCTAAATTGAAAGGAAGATGATAATTCACAACTGAAGTCAATCAGAAACCTTCAACAAAAGATATCAGAGTATTGTTCGAAGCCATATAGAGAGCACTTAATCTTTTAAAATTACAGGGAAAATGTAGAGGTTAAATACCTGCATGATTCTTGGTCCTTTCAGACACACAAAACTAAGATCCAGAGGCAAATACAATTAATAACTAAAAATTTGGAGGGGATATAGAATTTGGCTGAAAGAATAGGTAAGCACTAGGTATAAACTGATACAAAGGTGTAAAAATTAATTAGGATGTATATGGGCCATTCTAAGTCATTAATTAGAATGACTTGGAGATATGATTGGCTTGGAGATATATATATATATAGGTGCATGCCTATAATCCCAGCTACTTTGGAAGCTGAGGTAGGAGAATTATAAATTGGAGGCCAGACTCCACAACTTAACAAAATCCTATTTAAAATTTTAAAAAATAAAGGTCTATGGATGTAGTGGTAGAGCATCCCTGGGTTCAATCTCCAGTAGTGCAAAAAATTAAAATAAAAAATAAATTTTGAAAAATGAAAGGGAGGAGATGTTTCAAAATTAAAGAGACGCTCCAGGTATCCCACAGTGGTGCAGAATCTGCCTTCATGGAAGTTCACAAATAGGACAGGAGTCAATTTCTGCCTAGGACCTAGAGAATTAAACAAAATGACCTCTTTAGGCTTCCTCTTGTCTCCTGATGCTTTAAGTTTAATTACATTTCATGGGTGATGTGTTATCAGAAAATACAGCAGAAACTAAGAGTTCAAGCTCCAGAGTCAGATAGTCCTCCATCTGAATCAAACCCTTAACCATTAGTCAATCATTTGGGATTATCTATAAAAATTTTAGAAAGTCCCAGAACATTCTGAACTTAACATAAAATTTTAAGGAAATAAATTACTTAACCTTTTACTAAAACACTGACAAACAGGACAGAAATTCTTACCGAGGTTACAGGAGTCGCTGATCCCACCATACCTTCACCTAACTGCTCTCTAGGTGGTCTGTCTGGAGCTTGTCCTGAGTGCACTACCCTTAAATTCTTCAGCAGAACTTTTCTCCTAAATAATCCTCACATTTCAGGGCTTCAGATGAGGCCCTTACATTTTACTAAGGCAGGAGTCAGGGGCTAAAACTTAGCTGGAATTCAGTAAAACTTCTGTTAATTTGATTTCCGCGGCCCTACATTAGTTAGCTGGTCTACACCGAAAACTCTTCTTCTTGTTAATTAAATTTTTAGAACAAGGGAGATCCTAGGTACAGTGTTCTCTGATTTCTTTATTTTAAAATGAAATACCTTTTGGCTTCCAAACTAAGTACCCTCATTAACCTAATGCAAAATCTTCTCTCTGCTCCTTTCACACCCTTTTTTCTCTATGTTATCATTTAGTATGGCTTATTAAAGTGATCTCTTTGTTAGTCTCTCCTACTAGATTCTAAGTTACTTGAGGATAGGTTCATGCCTTAGTTATATCAATAATATTGGTATTTGGTCCCTGCCAGAACATTAGAGATCATCAATCAAGATTGTTCTGAAAAGAGGCTTCGAAGTATATTACAAAAATACATAATGGAACCAAACTATAGCCAAGTTGCAGTGCTGGAACATATATATACAGGATCTTCTTTTGTAGAATGGGGGTAACAATATATACCTTGTAGGGTTGTTGTAAGAATTTAACTAAATTAACATAACAAAATAATTTTAACAGTGTGTTTAAGTCTTATGTCTAGAATAAATATAATTATTAATAAATATTAGCTTCCATCAAACTGGAAAATGGGGTGACCCTTTCATGGCTACAAGCTAATTCATTCCAAATCCTGTCGAGTCGTCTTGAGACCAGACATTCTGCTTCAAAGATGACCAGTCTGACACCAATCACCTTTCTGGAAAACTCACTCAGTTACCCAGAAAGTTACTCTTAATTCACTGGGGTACATACAAGACATGAAAAATTATCTGCCACCCTTGTTCTCATCCCTGACTCTCAGGCCCAGGTTTTGCTCAGACTTGGACTAGGACAAGACAGCTAGAGTTAGGCTTGTAAATGGAAGGTGGAGTAGAGGTGAGAGGTCGGTAGTCCAAGGACTCAAGCCTCAAACAAGCTTGAGTTACCTGGAGATTTGAGACAAGCACCATTTGCGTCTGAGTTACCCTGCTGAGTGGCCCTGGACGCGGCCTCACCTTATGGAACTGGGGAGGGTATATTCGAGCAGCCCCATGATTCAACAGCAGCTGGTAGCAGATCTCCGGCTGGGCGGCAGGTCGCACCGAGGTGACCTTCAGCACGTATTGGATGGCAGCACAGCCATTGATATCCATGAGATTGGCTTCTGCACCAGCTTCCAGCATCATGTGCATGAGCACGTGGTCACAGTTCCAGGCTGCCTTGTGGAGGGGAGATTTAAAGTCGTCATCCCGGGCATTGACCTCGGCCTTGTGGTCAAGCAGCATGCGGCAGATGAGATGGTGCTCCCTGCTGTACTCCTGCTCTTTAAAGCGGAGGGCCCAGTAGGTGGCGATGGCCAGTGGGGTCTCCATGTGGGCGTTCACGCTGTCTACTATGGCCCCGTGCTCCACGTAGAAGGCCACCAGCTCCGAGAGGCCGAAGTGGGCGGCCGTGTGCAAGGGCGTCTCCTCATCCTGGTTGTTGGTCTTCATGTTCACGTTTGCACCTAAAAGGGGAAATTGAGTCAGACAGTTACTTAAGCATATTTAGTCATTCTTCCCACGGTACATTAAACAGGACTTTTCTCGCTGATTCTATTTTAACCTCTGACATTTCCCCTCCCGCCCCAGTTCCATTTCTGATCCCGTTGGAAGTCACTCCTTTTAAACAACAGCGCCACCTCCTGGAAAGTCCGCAAATGCACCCGGGGGAGGGGAATAAAGAACTGAAGAAGGCTGGAGCGTTGTGGAATCTCAGTTAACTCCCAGGTGGATCTGGAAATATCGAATGATCCCTATAACCATAAAGCTTTTATAATAAAATACCAAACATCATTAAAATAAAGGTTATATCGCAAACTTTGAAGCTCAGACGAGTGACTTTAAAAATCATCCATTGTTTTGAATGCTTCAAAAAATATACTTTTCTTCTCTTTCAAAACTGGTGAACCTAAAAGTTTGATGCAGGAAAACTTTAGTGGCATGGAAATTATCCAGCTCTTTCACTGAAATCACAATCTTTGGATTGTGAAACACAATGAAAATACAGAAAATACATATTCTTTCTCTCCTTGGCCACCAAACTAGCCTAAAGGTCATATTTTGCATTAAAAAGGGTAGAAGCTACTATAATAGAAATACTCTCTGAAAGAAAGGAAATAATTTAGAGACTGTAATATGTTTGATTTATGGTTGACAAAGGATATTAAAATACATTTTTTGTGCTTGGAAAGCTGCTAGAAATTATTTAATCCAACCCACTTATTTAACAGACCAGGAAACTGAAATGAATTATATTTTTCTAATAAGTAACGTTAAGTACTAGAATGGTCAACTTGAGAAGCTGAAATTTTCCTTCTCCATCTATTTTAATAGGGTGAACCAAATGACCCCTAGGGGGCCAAGTCTATAATCAATTCTAGAAATTTTTATAGCTACTTCAAGTGTAAGCCTGAAGAGATATTATTATTATTATTATTATTATTTCAATAACTAATATTTATTTTATATTTACCCATGTGCGACATTCTGAGCTAAGTTCTTTTCATTTACTGCCTCATTGAATCTTCCCAGCAACTCTTCACAGTGTGTGCATTTTTAATCCTAATTTTACAGATGAAGAAACTTGCACTTAAGTTAACAATCTGTCAAAAACTAGTAAGTTGCAGAATCAAGATTTGGGAACAGACAAGCTGGCTTCAAATTCCCTTATTATTATGCTATTCTACCTCACTGTTATTTTTCTGCAGGAAATTTTTTCTGTACATTATCTTTGTTTGATATTTGAAAACCAGAGCATATAGCGATGTTATAAACCATAGCAATGTTTCCTTTTTTAAATGCAAAAAATCTGTTCTCTATGAATTGCTCATTTGTGCCTTATTTATGGCATCCCCTGACCATATGAAACATATTTGAGAAAAGCAATACTTCCACTAGCAAGCTCAGTATGCTATACAAAATCAATCCTCCAGTGAGGTTTGCAAGAGCACATTGCTCTCTGCAAACTCCAAGACTGTGTACTCCTAAATTGCGGAAATCAGAGCTGTAACAGAGCCAGTCTTCCACAGAGCCCCTGTATTCATCAGTATTCTGCCCTGGCAAAGTTCTGGGTGAGGTCTTCTTTCAGGTCAGGTCTTTGCTCAGGAGTGAAATGGAATGAATAAGCATGTCTTCCCAGCAGCCATGTGCAGGGTCACATCAGTCGCTGGAGACTTTCCAGTAAGGGAGAAAATCAAAGGGTCAGGATGAAATTTTTACAGGCCAATGTGGAACAACCACATTCTTTATTTTTTAATGGACTTGGACGTTTACAATTGATCCTTGACCCCTTGGTACAACTAGATATGCAGCACGGTTGTCTTTTCTGATTAGGAGCTCCTTATTTTTATACTTGAATTGTGTCTTCCAGAGTAACTGTTCCAGGGAATATTTAAAATTAGATGATTTGACCACTTTTCGATTTTTAGGTTTTCGTGATTTGTTCAAGAAATTAGATCAGAAACATAATTTCTTGGGAACTTATACAAATATTTTGTAAAGTGAGAATACAATGTATTAGTTTCCAAGTGCTTCCATAATAAAATATCACATCCTGGATAACTTAAAACAACAGAAATTTATTCTCCCACAGCTCTGGGGAGTAGGAGTCTGAAATTTAAGATGCCAGCAGAGTTGGTTTCTTCTGAAGGCTTTGGGGGAAAATCTGTCTTAGCCTCTCTCCTAGCTTCTGGTGATGTCCTGTAACCCTTGATGACTCTTGGCTTGCAGATGTCTCTGCCTCCATCCTCACGTGGCATTCTCTTTGTGTCTGCTGTTCGCATGGCCATCTTCTTATAAGGACAGCAATCATACTGCACTAAGGACCCACCTTGATCCAGTATGACCTCATCTTAATTTAAGTAATGCCATCTGCATCAACCCTCTTTCAAATCCACATGCTGAATTATTAAAGGTCCAGACTTGAACATATTTCTTTTTTGCAGAGGCAGGGGATATAGTTCAACCTATAAAATGCAACTTGCATTATAGAGTATTTAAAATGCATATTACATTTATTTTACCTATATTATATATATTATTATAAAGTCACCATTCATGCAATTATATCCCAGATCAAGAAATCAAACACTTCTAGATCCCGGAAAGCCCTCTACTTTCCTGCTATCTCCCCCATCACAACTCCATTCTGCAGAGGCGACCATTATCAGAGAATCAGGTCTATTCAGATAATCAGATCATTTCTTTTAGTTTTCCCACTTCTGTATATAAAGCTAAACTATTAGGTACTTCTGAACTTAGAATAGATGGAATCATGAACACATATTCACTTATGATTTGCTTCTTTCCCTCAACATTAGGTTGGGGAAAACAATCTGCATAGTGATGTTTAACACTCATTTATTCATTTTATTGTGTTCCGTCTCATGGAATCAGTAACTCATGATTTATCCATCCTACTGGTAAGCCATCCCAGCCACAGCTGCCATTCTTGTATCCCAGGGCTTATGCACAGGGGTTTCTCTGGTTTCTACACCCGTAAGTGGAATTGCTAGAGTATTGAATGTGTGTATCTTTAACTCCTCATCAACGGCAGTCTTTTCAGTCTATTTAAATTTAGCAAATCTATTGTGTACAAAGTGATGTCTCATTGTGTTTGAATGGCTTCCCTAGTTATCAATTAAGTTAAACACATTTTAATATTTGCATTACTTTTTTTATTTTTTATTTTTTGGGTACCAGGGACTGAACTCAGGGATACTCACCCACTGAGCCACATCCCCAACCTATTTTGTATTTTATTTAGAAACCAGGTCTCACTGAGTTGCTTAGTGCCTTGCTTTGCTGAGGCCAATATTTGCAATACTTTTTATGTGCTATTATTAACATTCCTAATACTAATATGTTAGTATGTGTAGCCATATTATCACTTTAAACATTTTTAAATAACTACATAATATTCCAGCTAGTAAGTATACACCCTCCCATTGGACACATAATTTTTTCCAGAATTTTGATCTTATAACTAATGTTGTAATTAATTATAGTATATAAAATTTAGGATTACTTCCTTGGAATAAATTCCCCAAATAGAATTTTTAAGTTAGAACATATGAAGTAGATTAAGGACCTTTATGAATGATTACCCAAAGTTATATTCATAACACATAAAAGTAGCTATTTTGCTCACCAGTATGTTAGTATACACTTTTTAAAATTTCTTGATAGTTGGGAAGGAAAAATGGTCTCCTTTTTTTAAATCCAAATTTACATGTGATTACTAGAGTTAGAACATTTTCTTTGTAATTATTAAATAGTGGTGTTTCTTTCTTTAGTTTATAGTCCAAATATTCATCTACTTATGTATTGAATCATTTCTGCTTAATTTGCATTTTATGAGCTCCCCGCTAAATTAAAATGTAAGCTTATGCTATCATAATGCTGTATATTTGAACCATTTTATTCAGATTTTTCCCAAATACAGTGCTAATAACTTTAGATGAGCCAACTTTGCCTCCCCCACCCCCGCTTTTATTAGAATGTCCTAGTTCTCTCAAAGTTTGCATAACTATCCAGATTTATAACATTAACATTTGATTCATTTGGACCTTATTTCGATGTATATAACCATTTAGAAAGAAATTACTTTCTTACGCTATGGAGTCCTTCCATGCATAAATATGGTCTATTTCTTTAAGAGGGTTTCTTTACATTCCTGTAAAATACATACCCTAAAAGTGTCTGTGATGATTTTCATCCTAGGTGAGCAGGATAAATTATTTGTAGTAAAGAAACTTTTCATGAGAGGATGCCCTCCATGAACCTTATAACTCATGTGAGGCAGTCTGGAATGCCAACCAAAGAGACAGATAAAATTTTAAATTTGAAATGCATGATAAAGAACAAGGACCTTGCATATTTCACCTGTGGGCATCGAATGCCAATGTTTGTGTGCACTGATAATGGGCAATCAGGGTAGACAGAATAAGACTTCACACAGGTTGGAATCCAGCCACAAGGAAGGGTTCCAGACCCAAGAGAAAGATAGTTGTGGGGAAATGTCCTGAAGCCAGGACTGAGGAGGGACTTTAACACAGTGCCATTAATATTACATTTTTGCTTTGCCGCCATTATCTCCTTTTGTTACCCCCAAGACATAGCACTAATGTCATCAGTCACAATTAGACCTCAGGGATTGTCTGGCCCTCCACCATCAATTGTTGCTGTGGCTCCACCTGCTGGGCTTTGCTGCTCCCTACAGGCCCTCAGAATCATCCTCTGCCAAGCATCCACTCCCCACAAGTTCTGCCACCCCCAGGAACATCAGGAGAATAGGAACAGGTCTCTGTCGCTGCAGAAACTCACCCCTCTGTCTTCCCAGACTTGGGGATTCCCCATCCCGTTTTCATATTCTTAACCCAGTTCCTCTCTCCTCTCCATGTTCAGATGGTCCTGATTTCTTGAAGATCTCTTGTGGTGGGAAATGGGGCGGAGAAGGAGAAGCCCAGATCAGTGTTTCCCAACCCTTCAGGACAAGGCTTTCCTTCCCTACTCTATGGAGTGGCCCCCATAGGTAATATCACCTAACTTCACACATAGATTCGAAAAATAAATACAATGTCCTAGCTTACATGTATAAGCAAAATTACAATTATTATAAATAATGTAAATTACAATGATATAAAATTTAATTTACTAATGTTTTGGGAAGACAATCCTAGATAAATAAATGAAATAGTGCCTTCCTTGAACCTGTATATAGAATCTAAACAGCTACATATTCAAACAGATACAGATGTTTTGTATTGTAATTCAAACATCTTGATTATCACTGCCATAATGAAAGATTCTCAAATGAGAAAAAAAAATCTTAGAAAGTTCTAAATAAATCAAACCCAATATCACCTTGATTTTTCTTACTATAGTTGCTTTCCTAGGGATGTCAATATTTACCTAAAAGTCCAAAGTATTTTATGTTCATTTGTAGAGTTAGGTTAAAATTCTATTGTATTACTATCTTAATATTATTACTATTGTATTATTATCTTAATATCTATTATTACCACAGCACCAAATTAAGATTTTTTTATCATATGAAATATTCAAACATACAGAAAATCTTATAACACTTAGATGCCATGTCCATAATTAATAGATATTAATTTTTGCCATATTTATTTTAGTTTCCTTTTTTTCTGAAATATAACTGTACAGGAAAGCTGACCCACTTCTTTTTTTCTCTCCTCCCTTTATTTCTTCCACAGAGATAACTACTATTCTAAAATTGATGTTTGTTAAACAATTTTGACAACTGCCTTTGATTTGTAGTAAACTATTATTTCAATTGATTTCTATGTGCTCAGCTGGTTGCTGTGCTTTAAATGGACTGCCAAACCCAGGAAGTGGGCAAGCTAGATCCCTAGAAGGAAGAAGTTTCTTCTTTTCTTTCCCCCTTTCCATTGCTCTCCTGCTCTGCAGGAGCTGGAAACGACCCTTAGTAATGAGATGCAGCAAGAGCAAGTGGAAGTGCCAAGTGAGGAAGGAGAGTAGGTGCCCTTTCCCCTCTGAATGCTTCCAGTCTGAAGCAGAAAAGCAAAAGGAAGAGAGAGAGGTGCCTCAATTTTAAATCAAGCTTAACTTATTAGTCAGCCCCAGATGTCCAACTTTTGAATTGGGACTGAGTTTTGATACTAAAATTAGCTGTTCAACTTTTTCTTGCCTAAGACTTACCTGAGAGCACATCCCACAATGGGGGAAAACCTAGACCCTCTGAAATCATTAATCTAAAGAGACACCAAAGATAAAACTAATATTGTTTTATGACTGCACCTAATATCCCGTGCATCGTCCAATTAATAGTTTTATGTGTCCAGTTGATTTTTTAGGTAGGATTACTTCAGGCATATTTCTAAGAAGGCAGGTACCTGAGAATATTTTCCTAATGGGGTCAGACAATAAAAATGCCATTTAAAGAATATGTGATTTCAGTAACAGCATTTCCTCCACAAAATTCTGTGTGTGTGTTCTACGCTTTTTTAATACCAAACACTGGAGAAATGGAAGCTCACCAAGTTTTGTTCCTTTATAAGCAATCTTCTATTTATTCACTTGATTGCATAATTATACTATTTTTATTGTTGAAATTGATTATTTTATCAAAGATATGTCTGGGTTTAGACTTTTTCATTGATTTTGTCAAAAACCAAACCTAACCATTTCATCTCCAAATGGGTGCATATTTTTAAAATAAGGATTTTTTTCTTCTATTCTTATGAAATATTGGTCATATTTTTAAAGGAAACATTTCTTTTTGTATTAAAAACTACAACTCGCTCCCTCTTTTTTTTTTTTTTTTTGCTTAAATTGTTCTCTACCCATCAATTATCAAATCATAGTTATTGATAAGAAATCCCTTCTCACAAATTTTTCTAACTTTGGATCTTGAGTGCATGAATGAAAATAAGACTAAATGCTCATGGCTTCCTTTTCAACATCCTCTAGAAAAATTGCACTTTTCTTAGAAAAGGCAGTAAGACAGGTATTCAGCCTGATTATTCTCGGTGTACAGGCACAGAGAAAATATTAATGTGGGCTGACAATAAGGACAGGAGAAGGAATTTGGTTCAAGTTACTAACTTCAAGTAGAGGCTTAGAATCCTCACTAGCTCTGTTTGATCTGAGCTGTTTCATCCTGGTTGGTGTATGCCTGGTCTCAGCAACTTGAAATACACCTGCCTCCATTCAAAGGGCTAGTTCAGGTTTTGGTGCAGGTAAGAGATGACGTTTGCTTAGTGTTCTTTTGTGGAAACATTAATAAAGTCTACTATTGTTTTAAGCCTTCACTATGAGTTTTACATACATTGTCTCATTATTAAAGGTAAGCTTTCTTTTGAAACATCTGTTATTCAAAGGTTAGATCTTTTTTTTTTCCTATTCAGAACTGTTCATTTCCTGCATGTTCTGGAATTGTTTCTCAGGTCTGCTTCTTTGTCAAGGATGCAATTTTGTACAGTGTCAAGTTTGTTATTAACTGTCACCAAAGCATATTTTCAGTTGGCTGCTTTGTTCTTGTTTCAATTTTGCCCTTTCAGGCTACAATCTAAAGCAAATATATTTCCTTGTATCTTCCACAGTCTTGTCTTAAATGAAATCTTAAATGAAATACCATTTCCCTTAAGGTCCCATTTCTCTAATACTCCCATTCTCTCTAGTCTGAAGTTAAGAACTACTTTCTTCTAGATCAGCAAGAACCATCACTTCTTCACCCTGTATGCCTCATCCTTTAAGGTTTATGTCACCCAAGGAGGTTATTCCTCATTCTTTCTTATTAATAATCTCACAAACTCTCAGTGACTCTACCACTTTCACAGGCGACATAGGCATCCAGCTCAGTCTTTCTCTTATCTTTGCACAGAGATCACCCTGCAAAGTCTTTGTGGAACCTCCATTCAACCTACTTGCATTCCCCATTCCTAAATCTTCCGGAGCAAATCATGTTACCACTCCCCAAAATCTCACTGGGTCTTCCTGCAGTGAATTCCTGTTAGAGGTTCACACATCTGCACTCTGTTAGGCTTAGTATGAGTTACTGGTCCCGGTTGCCCAGTTGTATCTCTATCTTATGCTTAGCTAGTCATTCAACTCTTCCTTGATTGCCAACATATTCTAATTTTTCCTTACACTAGGATTTAGTCAGGAGAGACTAAATAGGTGTTGTAACAACACTCAAATCTCAGAGGCTTAAAGCAATGATTTATTTCTCACTCTCACAGAGGATCAAATGTCTTCTATTTGATCTCTCAGGAATCTAAGCTGTCTTGGTTGGTCTTGTGGTTATACCCCTTCTACTGAGTTTCCTTTTAACCATCACAGAAAAGAAAAGAAAAATTGACTGTAAAAAGCCCGCATGAAACTGGGTGTGGTGTCGCATGCCTGTATTCCCAGCAGCTCAGGAGGCTGAGGCAGGAGGATTGTGAGTTCAAAGCCAGCCTCAGCAACATAGTGAAGGCCTAAGCAACTCAGTGAGACCCTGTCTCTAAATAAAATATGAAAAAGGACTGGGGTGTAGCTCAATGGCTAAGGTCTCTCAGTTCAATCCCCAGCACACACAACCACACACACACACACACACACACATGAAAAAAATCCCAAATGAACTTTTCATGCCATAAGACTGAAAGTGACTCTTATTTCTTCCCTTTGCTTGTCATTAGTTAGAAGACTCATATACCTGATGAAACACAGAGGAACTAGAAATTGTGATCCTCCATGAGCCTGAATAGAAGAGAACTACAGAATGGTGACCTCTACTTTTTTTATCACTACTGAATGAAGTTTCTGCTGGTTGCAAAAAAATGCACAGAAAATGCTTACCTTACCTGCCTTCCTTTTCTTACAGGAGAAAAGAGTTCTCGCCTTTATTTCAAGGCCAACACCTCCATCTTTGCCATTGATCATATTCCCAGCAACAGAATGTTGTCCCACAAATAATTTCTGTCTTCTCTAGAGCTAACATCTTCCTTTCCATGGACTCTTTGCCCTCATTTTATAGGCACAGTTACCCTTGTCCCAACCTTTCCTTCCTTTTGAGCTATCTTACAATTTCTTTTGATCTCATTTTGGGTAAACATCTTGAAAGTGTGGACTCTGCTTCCTGTACCTGCTTTCTCACCGCCCAGACACCCCTCAGTCCACCAGAATCTGCTCTCTCCCACTGGGATGACTCTAACAAAGGCCACCAGGGGCCTCCAATGGATCATTCCTACCTGCATTCTTCAATCTTCATCTACCACACTTCCCTGATACATTCAATGGTGTTGATGATGCACTCCTTGAAATTCTATGCTCTTCAACTTCCTCTCTTAGGATTCCTGGATGATTCTTCTATGACTCATCTTCTCTCACCCCTTCGATTGTTTTGTTTTGCCCTGGGTGTCATCATTTGCTCCTGATCTTCTTCCTTTACATAACTTCCTGAGCAATCATAACTACTCTTTTCATGTTATCAATGAACAGACAGCTCTCAAAATTATATGAACAATTGTATACTTGATAAGGTTTTTTTAAAAAACAGAATATAAAAGTATAGCTATTACAACTCAAATAGTTAAATGACAAATAGACCAATTTAAAAATGAGCAAAGTTACAGGAAGATGGTGCCTGCATATGATCCCAGCTACTTGGGAGGCTGAGGCAGGAGAATGACAAGTTCAAAGCCAGCCTGGGCAACCTATTGGGACCCTCAGAATACAAAAAGGACTGCAGTAGCTCCATGGTAAGTGTACCTGGGATCAATCCCTAATGTTAAAGAGAGAGAGAGTATATGAATGGACATTTCTATAGAGAAAATACACAAATCATGAAAAGGTGCTTAATGCCATTGGTCATCATAGAAATGCAAATCAAATACTTTAAGCCCACTAGGATGGATGTGGTCAAAAAAGACAAATAATAACAAGTGTCAACAAAAACATGGAGAAACAGGAATCCTCACACACTGATGGCAGAAATGTAAAAAGATGCAGCCATTTTGGAAAACATCATGGAAGTCCTCAAAAAAGCCAAACACTGTGCTATTGTATGACCCAGCAATTCCTGTTTTCCTAACATTGCAAGATATGTACTTTAGGAAAGTGAAAACAGACATCCCCACAAAAATTTGCTTATGAATATTCATAATGGCATTATTCCTAATAGCCCCAAAGTGGAAAACAATTCAAATGCCCATCAACTAGTGAATGGATGAATAAAACGTGGCATAGTTACACAATGGAATATTATTCTTTAACATAAAGGAATGAAATGTTAGTACATTGTTTTATTTCATTGTTTTAAGAAGCATTGAAAACATTCTACTAAGTGAAAGTAGCTGAACACAGAGGACCACTTATTATATTATTCCTTTTTAAATTTTTTTAAATTTTTAGTTGTTGATGGATACAATATTTTATTTTATTTATTTATTTTCATGTGGTGCTGAGGATCAAACCCAGGTTCTCATAAGTGCTAGGCAAGTGCTCTACCACTGAGCCTTAACTCCAATCCCTATGTGAATCCATTTTTATGAAAAGCCCAGAGTGGACAAGTACATGGTTTCTTATTGGTTGATGGAATGTTCTAAAATTGATCCAGGTGGTGTTTGCATAATGAATATTTATTGAACCCCTGCTGTGTATGAGCTCCTGACCTAGGCTCTGGGAACACCATAGCCACTAAAAGACAATGTCACCAACATCATGAAGTTGACTTGTTAGTGAAGAAGATAGACAAAAAGTTTACTAACACTTCATAGAATAAGAAAAATAAGGCTGGGTAAGAGATGGTGAATAAAAAGGAAAGAAGATGAAATTTTTCACATAAGGTTCTTGAGATGTGATATTTGGGTGGTGAGGAAGTAAACCATTTGAAGTTCATGGGGGGAGAGGCCTTCCTGGCAAAGCAAGCAGCAGAAGTGAAGATTGCAAGATTGTAGGAACAAATTCAATGGGTTTAGAAAACACAAAGAAGACAAGCAGCCAGAGATGAGTGGCAGAGGAAGCTGCAGCGAAAAACATCAGGGAGGCAGGGGTGAGCCCAGTTTGTCCAAAGACAAAATAATCCACCCATTCACCTCTCATCACCCTGGATAGATGTAAAAGCAGGGAAATTATATCAGATCCATCATCATAGCTCAGGAAGAAACAGCGCATGACTTGGGGTGGGAAGGCCAGAGTGGAGGTGGGGTGAAGTGGCCAGAGTGGATAGATTTTAACAGCACCAACAGGTCTGGCTAGGTGTGAGGAAAAGTGAAGAAACAGAAACATCCTTTCCTAGGCCTTTGCTTGAACAACTGAAAAAACTGAATTGTGGTTTATTGAGAGGGGACGGGTGGTGAGCACAGAGGCCAGGTGGGAGCACAGTTTCAGGCTGGACACGGTCAGTTTGAGATGATTATGAAAAGTCCAGGTAGAAGGATTACAGAGGCACACGGATCTGGAGGTTGGGGGAGAGGGTTGGGCCGGAGATACAAACCTGAAGTGAACATCTTATGATATTTGAAGCCGGATTTGAGTTTATATGGGGAAAACTAGTGGGGGACACACCAACACTTAAACACAGAAAAGAGAGAGAAACCCAGCACACAAGACTGGAGAAAGGTCATCAAATGGGCTGGAAAGTCAGCTTGGCTAGTTAAACTGAACTCCTTTACACTTCTCTGTTCTCATAGCAAGTTTCTTCTTTAACAGTTACCTGTATTTTTTTAAAAGAACTATATTGAAAATAGGAAGCAAATATCACAAACTACTTCCCTCTGTCTCCTGAAGCAAATCTTTTTCATATCAAAGCTTATCTGCCAACTCCTCAGAATATTGCTTCCCATCCTTTGGGAGACAATTTTTTTTTTCATAGAGCCCATGTTTATTTATCATTTTGTTTATTTTAAACTTACTCAACCTTAAAGAAAAGATATCTTTCTAGATGTGCTATTGGAGAACAATCCATGATGCAGAGACTGAGCTTGGTCACCTTATATTTATTTCATTTTTTATCTTTTTAATTCCAAAAACCACTGATTAAAATTTAGCAAAACAACCATAGATAAGACTGAATAACTCAGGCTTTGGAAAATGTACCATTATTATGTTATTTTGCACCAATCTTGCTGGGCTCAAGAAGTCAGACCGTATCTTATGGTTGGAATGAGTGTTTTCACTGTAGGAAATGAATGCTATTACTGTCATTCAACTGAAAAAGAGGTTAATCCTGAGAAAGTTTTTTTTTTTTTTTTTTTTTTTTTTTTTAAAGAACTATGAACTTAGAGAAAGTGAATAAGGACCTCTTCCTCTACCCAGAGACAAAACTCTGTCTGTTTGGGTGTGAGAGCAAGAGGAGGTCTGGACCGGTTCTAGGGATGAAGATGAATGAGTGGCTACATGAAGTCAGGACAGGAAGTGAGATGGGGAGATGACACCACGTGAAGCAAACAGGTACAACTGGGGCACAAAGCCAGCAGAAAACAACTGCATAAGCAGAAATTAGGTAAGCAGCAGTGGGATTGGTGGTGGCAGCAAAAGCCACATAATGAAGCCCATTTCTGGGGTAGCCATTATCCTTGACTATGAGTGAAGAGCTCTTTAGTCCAGAGGGAACTCCTGGGTTCTTTCTACTACCAGTAGCTTCCAGAAAGAACAATGTTCTGAACACTGCTTAAGTCTCTGATGGGATTCCTAGCAGAGAACGGGAACCTTAGAGAAGCACTTCACAATAATGCAGAATGTGGACAATTGCAGCTGTTAGACCCAGGATCCCCATGTGTGATATTGTCCATGTCACAAGCTGGTGAAATCAGAAGTGTAGCTACATAGTCTAGAAACCTTAAAGGAGACCAGAAGAGGGAAACTATTTCCCCAGCTCCTTTTGCATCCCTGTCTTTATCTCAGCCCATTTTCTCCTGGGGTCTTGTAGAGGCCATGTCCACTTCAAATTTTAGATGGAATTAAGAAGAGGTCTTCATAATTTTGGCCTGTTGCTTGCAGAAAAGCAGTTTTACAATAATCTCCCCCGGAGTTGTCAGGGTAATGTTCCCTCTCAGCTGGTACAAAATATTTCCCATAAACTCCAAGTTGGACTTCTTGTTACCATCTTCATAACTGAGACATCTGGAAGAAAGGTAGAGATACAGTATCTTCTCTAATCCCTGACATAGTGCATGCTGTGAGGTCTACTACCAATGAACACAGACAGGAAAAGAAGTGAAGGGGAGGAAAAGTTAATGCCCTTGAAGTCAGACACTGATCACGCAAGTCAACCTCCTTCTCCAGCTTTTGGGGAGCCATGTATCCATTTTGTTTAAGAAAATTCAGTATATGACATTTCATCAAAAATGTACTTGCATTTCATGATAGAATTAGTAGATATCTCACTTATTCTTTGGCTTAATTATTTTAGTTTATATAGCTATTGCTAAATGGGTGTTTTGTTTTTGCAGTACTGAGGATTGAACCCAGGAGTGCTCTATCACTGAGCTACATCCCAGCCCTTCATTTTTTGAGATAGTGTCTTGCTAAGTTGCTGAGGCTGACCTGGAACTTTCATTTCTCCTGCCTCAGCCTCTGGAGTTGCTAGGATTACAGGCATGCAACACTGCACCTGGCTAGTTTTTATGCATTTTTTCAGCCTTTTTTAAAAATTTGTCCTTTTTAGAGACAATAGAGTATATTTTGACATATTATACATACATGGAGTACAACTTATTCTAATTAGGATTCCATTCTTGTGGTTGCACATGATGTGGAGTTTCACTGGCAGTTTATTTATATATGAACATAGGAAAATTATGTCTGATTCATTCTACCTTCTTTCCCCTTTTTTTTAATAGATAATTTAACAGTAAGGAGAGAGAAGGGTACTAGCTCAGGTCTGTACTAGCCCAGAAGAACCCTGTTGTGGTGTAGTCAGAATATTGGGGAGATAGTAATTCAAGAAATCAACCAAAAGCCCTGACTGAAAAAGGAAAAGCAATGGGAAACCTGGGTAAGAAGAGGTGGGAGGAACTGGAGTCATTGTGTTACTGATGAACAGGTAAGGGGTAACTGAGAGAAAAGGCAAGAAAAGCAAAGAATGGAGCAACATAAAGGACCTGGATGTGATCATAGGCATGGAGAACTGGAGAGCAATGAACCTTGTTCCATGGAGTGGTGGTGGTCAAGGAGCAGGGAGACTGGGTTTGGATTGGTGATCTACGTCAGAGACAAAATCAATCCTGGACAATTGCAGAACTGGGGGAATAAACTGACACTGAGAGACAGATGACCAAGTCCTCAGCAGGAAATAGCAAGCAGTAGATGCTGATGCTTAGACTGGGCAGATGGCAACTGTATTGGTTTCCTATTACTGCTATAACCAACTACCACAAACTGAGTAGCTTAAAAAAGCACAAGTTTATTTATCTTAGAGATCTATAGGTCAGAAGTCTGACACAGGTCTGGGTGAATGTGATGGTTAATTTCATGGGTCAACTTGGCTGGGTCATGGTGCCCAGATATTTGATCAAACATTTTGCTGAAGGTGTTTGCTGGATAAGATTCACATTTGAATAGGTGAACTTTAAGTGAAAAGAGATTACCTTCATAATTCAGGAACTCCTCATCCAATCAACTGAAGGCCTTAATGGAGCAAAGATGGACCTTCCACAAATAAGAAGGAATTCTGCTAGCAGACTGCAGCGCCTCTCTGGATCTCCAGACTGCCTGCCCGCCTGCCTTCAGATGGGCAGCTGGAAAGAAGACTGGTGTACATAGAGCTCTGTGAAGTTCTTGGGGCACAAATGTGAGCTTCCCTTCTAGCTATAAGTCATAATCTCATTTCTCTAAGCCAACATTTCCCAAAGTCTGTTCTGTGGCATATTGGTAATAAGAGATGCACTCAAATCCAAAGTTCCATGACTAAATTAGATTCTGTATAACTTTGTCTATTTACAACTCAGATTACCATGTAAAAGATTCCGAGGAAACCCTATGGTGAGGAAATCTAACTTAACATGAATTTCCCACAACTTATTTGACCAAAGGAATCTTTCTTTTATTGGGGAGTTGGGGGTAGCCATACATAATCCCTGAGACCTGCTGGAGTTGTCTAGAATGAAATTGAGTTATTCACACTATCCCTATTTGGTAGATGTGGGCTGAGATTTCAGGGAATTAAATCTTGACCTCCTTTACATAGGAGCTAAAGGAGTGCAGTTTCACTGATTGACATGTCAAACACCCAATGGAGACAAAGATTCCCTACGTAGGGCAATAGAAAAGTACCAGGACAGTTCCAAGACGAGTTAGTTATCACTAGCCAGGACTCTCCGTAGCAAAGGGGAGGCAGCTCCACCTGGTGGACAAAAAAGGTACTCAGCATTGAGATCAACCTGTCAAAATCTGGTTTCACCATTAAAGCAATTTGTCTAAAGCTCAGAATTTAAATCCACAAATGAGGATAATAGAATGACTCCTACAGGATAGTTGTGAGGATTAATAATTACATGGATAACTTTCCAGGTATGCAATAGAAATACCATCTGGTAGTTGTTGCTATTAAGTCCAAGCCCACCTTGCCTCAGGGTCTCACCTAGGTTAATTCAGCTTTGCTTGCAGGAAGTGAATTTGTTTCCTATCTTAATACCCACTTCTTTGGTTGGTGTGGCCCTCTTCACTGAGGAATGTTGCTGAGGGTTTCAAGATTTCTAAGGCCACAAGTAAATAACCACCAAAGATGCTGGGCTCCAGGAATTTGTTTTATGTGGGCCCCCTTATTGGGGCCCTCCAGCAGCATCCACCCCTTGGTGGCTCTCCATAGGGGTTGGCTAATACCTCTTCTGATTGCTAGGGAGACGTTTTGTCTCCGAAAAGACAGGGGTCCACTCATTCTGTTCCCATTGGCTTTCTAATTAGTAGAGACCTTTAGGAAGCTGGCTTACGTTTAACCTCCAATTCTGCTGGCATAGGCTTGATTTTCTTAACCACCAATTCTGATGTTTTTTCCATTTTCTTTATTTGTGTGTTGTCTTTGTTAGCTTAATGGAAAACTGAGATTGGAGCCTCGGGCTCTTGTTCGATTTGACCGTTACCTCCAAATCTGGGCCTTTGAGCCCCCTTCTGAAGTTGTTTAGATGATTGTACATAAGTTATTACTTACAGAGGTTATAAAGAAAACACTGCATTTTTGTTTCTAAATCTGATATCTTTTGCAAAATGGTGTTTAAAATGTTTAGAAGATAATAAGATCCAGGCTACTCTAAGGAAGATAAAATTAAAGAAGTGCTGATAGGGAAAAAAATGAAGTAGTACAGACCCAGGGAAATGTCATCCTTTAATTTCCGATTTCAGATGCTTCTAGCTATAAAGGAAAGATAACATACTCAGGATGAAAACTCAAAACAAGTCACATATGGTTTTTGATGGGGGAACTTTAAGTCAAGAGAGCCAGCCCAAGAAAAAAACCTGTAAAGCCAAGAGGGGTGAAAGAAAGCTGCTCTTGCTACTTTCCATCTCAAAATGCTCTTGGGACTAATCTGGGCAGCATCATGCGACTCTGATTTGAGAAAATAGACCGCAAGAGCTATATGACTGAGATGGAACAATTGGTAGTTAGATAAAAAAGCAAACTGCTAACAGCTAAGTTTAATGACAAGGATCTTTAACTTGCACCTAGTTATTTCTGTTATTTCACACCTTACTATATCACATTGTTGGAGGCAGAAATTGGAATTGATCAAAGTGGTGCTTTTAATTAGAGTCTAATTTTAAGGAAAATGAATTAATGGATTTTTACTATATCTTCTTTCATCACTTATCTCCGCCTTTGTGGCAGCAAATCTGAAAAACGCAAACAAAGGCATTACCCTATTTAGAGGAAAAGATTCAGCTCCTGTATTGAGGGTCTGCAGCACAACTCCAAACCTTCTTCATGCTAGGAAGTAACAGAGTGGGGATAAATGATTGCTTTGAGGGGACAAATTTTGGAAGAAGCTTCGACTCTTTTTCATGTCTTAATTAAACACACTTTTACTATACCCAGCTGCCTTCTCATTTTTTTTTTTTTAAGGAAAACCTTTCAAAACATCTCATGGCAGTGAATATTTTTCAAGCTAATGGACCTCTAATACAATGTTTAAGCTTCTCTTTTATACTGTGTCACCTTAGCACAAACTTTTCTTCTCACTTTTTAATTAGTCAAATGTCTTAGATGAATGAATAAGCAGTATACAATTCCCAGAAAGGCAGAGAGGGATTGTCATGTACACTAACCAAATAGAATTGAGTCTGCTGGAATACAATGAGCTGTGTGCACCGAGGCCTTATTTAACTTCTCTGAGTCTCTGATTCCTCATCTATAAAATGAGAATAATGTGCACCTCACGTGGTCATTGCAAGGATTAAATGAGACATTTTATTTTAAAGTACCTGACATATCCACATCGTAGACGCTTAATATTTGTTATTTTCCTTTCCATTTTCCCCTTCATATGCATATATACTGGCAACATCAATTTCCTTTATATGGAGAGCCGATGCTGTTAACTTTATTAAGCTAGATTTTCCATTAAGCATTTATCCTTATTCATTAGCTCGGAGGACTGGCGCACAAAGATATTAAATTATTTACTCAAGTTTAATGAATGAAATTGAAAACCTTTTTCCCCTGCTTAACATGAATGTGCCCTTTTCAGTATGCAGAGCTTTGTTGCATTTATTCAGAAGCTATTGCTAAGTGCTTAGTTTGGAACACAGGATTAATGAGCCCGGAGCCATGGCGTTGGTTACTATGGCAACCAAACTAGCTTTGCTCTGTTCCAAGCTCAAAAAACGGATGCAGGATGCTTAACTCTGGCCTGCAGTATATAGCTGGGTGTTCTTTTTCATATATCTGACTCCCCATTGCTGCTTCCAATTACTCTCTAATTCCCTTAGAAAAATAAATAAAAAGAACATCCCTGCTTCTTTAGGGCTCTGCTTTTTCAGCTATACCACCTAACATCTTCCCTGAATACATTTATCTCTCCATCAGCTTCTGAAGATTTAGGGGTCTGACTCACATTATTCTTCTGTACACAAATCTTTGCCATTCTTCTGGGTGTTTTTCACAACGACGTGGACTACCCACCCAGTGCCCTGGTCCCTCTCTCTCTGGGTCATGTTCTCTTTAATGACTCTCTCCTCCCTCTGATTGGGTGACTCTCACCCACACTCACACCTGGACTGAGACATTACTAGAAACTGATCAGTCTCCAAAAGTCACTAACTGACGTATGTAATTCTCTGACCATAACCTTCTGACTTTTATCTTGCTTGCTAATGTCCACCATACATAGCCATTCCAGGAACTCATTCACACAGTCTATGTTCTTTTTGCCCATTAGGTGTCCTCACTTTCATCCCTCCCTGTCCAGTTAGCTTCATATCCCATCATTCCAATAACTCTACTGCCAAAACTTTTAACTCCCTCCATCTCTTCAAAATGCCCACCTGTGCTATGAGTAGCCGTCATCCTGAGGGAACCCGATTATCATGGTCTTAGTTCTTGCACCGCACGCAGCTGGGTGCCATGTAGCAAGAACCACACTACAGGTGTGTCCAAATGTGAACAGCTGGGCTCTCCAGACTGCTCAGCAATCCAGTGTTTCTCTTCCTAACTTATTCCCTTACTCTATAATAATTATTTCCAACCTTTTTCTTCAAGTCTTTAATCCTTTTCCTTCTCTTTACTCTCAGATCTTTCTTCTTGCTTTTCATGGACAAATGCCCTTCAAATGGAAACTTCCTCAAAGCCTTAACATTTCATATACCAGCTTCCCATTCTCTCCCTTTTGTCTCTGGCAATTGTAGAACCAGGTTCTCCTCTCTAGAGTCAATCTGTCCTTCTATTTGCTCTGGATCTCATTTCCCAAACTTCTCAGAATCCTCACATCAGAAATTTTGCCTCCTCTCTATCTTCAATCTTTGTCCCCCTAGTGGATTTTTTCCATCAGTTTTTTAAATGTCCAAGTTACTGTGTGTCATCTAAAAGAAAAAAACAAAAAACAAATGCAATGAGTACAATAGACCAAAAAGCAGGCATGATTTTCTCTAGTAAATTATTTGCCTCTACCACACTCTTCTCCCTAGTGCTAGTACTTGTTCTCAACTAAGTATTCAATAAATTTTCAATAATCAACACCCAAAATGTACTGTGCACTTGGCTATGCTAAATAAAACAGTCTTTGTTCTCATGAACCCTATAGGCAGACACTTATCAAAGAACAAACAAATAAAATATAAGCACCACAAAGGAAAACTAGAGTGTGCTATCAGAATCCAGAACACAACACAGATCTGAGTGTAAAGGAGTTAAGAAAGATCTTCAGAATGGAAATCTGAACTCAGACTTTACATGGGAGTAAATTTGAGGTCAGTAAAGAGGAGAGGGCAGAGTGGGTATTCTATATTTGCATTCCCAGACTTTTCTCCTAACACAACAAATGGAATACTGGCAATTAGGCCTAGAGCCTCCAGGAAGAAGACAGTTAGATTTTTCTTTGAAGAATATATCCAATCTAAAAAAATAATCTAAAAATACTATGTCAATGATTCCCCAGATGAAAGGTCTAGCCAGATTCCCTACTGTGAAGTTAATAGTCAACAAACTTCATCTTGATTTTAGTCACTCAATCTGAAACACAGGTAGACAGTCAAGGATTAAAAGAGAGCTAAGGAAAGCCACAAAGCAGTAGATGGAGACAATAAAAACACAGAAATGCAACCTGGAGTAGATCTCTCAGAAAGTGCAGGGTATAGCACAAAGATAAAACAGGAAAGACAATACACACAATTAGAGAAATGGCCCAAGGGGAGTGATAGTCAAATAATCACAATTCAAGAAAGAGCAAACAGTAAACAGAAGAAAGTAATTCATGCAAGAAATAATTCATCAACATTTCTCAAAACTGATAGACAAGTATTTGGGGATTAAAAGGACCCAGCACAAAAGATGCAAATACACCCACCAAAGCAGGTCATGTCTGAACATCGAAGATGAAAAGAAAATTCTAAACTCCCCAGAGAGGTAGATAACAGGTCATCTAAAAAGAAATAAAATGACTTCATATTTTCCAGTTCCAATACTGAAAACTAGAAGCAATGAAGTAATGCCTTTAACATGCTAAAGGAAAAGAACCTAAAATTCTTTGTCAATCAGGATGAAATAACCACATTTGGGAGCATGTAGAGTCTCACACACCCTTTCTCAGAGATCTACTATAGGATATATTTAACCCATACAAGCAACAAACCAAGACTTAGGAAGACTTGTAATTCAGGAAACAGGAACACCAAACCAGAAATTCAGGAAAAGAGATTTCCAGAATGACAGGGAAGGAGGACCCCAGGATGACGGCAGCACACCAGACAGGCATCAAGCTGGGTCTGATTGAGGCAAGCGCAAAGGCTCCCTAAAGGACTCTTTTCAGAAAATGAAATTGATAAAATACCCATTGAGTTTAAATATTTCAGAAATGATTACAACTTTAGGTAAGAGTTTGGGAATTCAAATAACAATGGGTATATAGGTAACTAAGTAAAAATCAATAATAAGTAACACAAAGCCATCCACAGTAAGGAAAACTATACCAAAAAAAAAAGAAAAAGAAAAAATTACCCTCATCCACTATAAACCTTGTGGTAATGATGGAACTATATTGTGAGGGTGGGAGATGGGAAAGGTAGCTGTGCAGGTGGGGGCCACAGATGGAGGAAACTGAGCCCGGTCCAAATCAGTCAATTGCCACAAAACTGCTTATATTGCTAGTTATTCTTTTCAATTTTTATGCATAAATAAATGGTGTTTATTTAGCAATATGAAGCTAAATGTCCAGCAAATCAAATCAAAGAAGGAAAAGGGTTGTCTCAGGTTTATTTGTCATAATAAACCTTGAATATGGAATCTTGTTAATATCTGTCAAACAATTTTATATCTCTTTCATCTCTTTTATTGAATACATTTTCTAGGTCCCTTAGATTTCATGTCATATGACAAATATATCATTGCATATGTTAAAGTTTCTAACTGCCTAGTTCTGTTATATAGAAATGCAATTGATTTTTGTATATTGATCTGAAATGCAGTACCTCTGCTGAACTCATTCTAATGAACCATTTGGTGGTAGATTTTCTTGAGTTTTCTGTGTAGACAAACATTGTATGAAATAATGGCAGTTTGCTTCCTTCTTTCCGGTCTTCATACATTATTTATTTTTCTTTTGTCTCTATGCAGTCTAGGACCTCCAGGACAAAGCTGAAGAAAGGTGGTGAGAACAGCAGCCTTGTTCCAGTCCTGATTCTTAAGGCGATGCTTCTAAAATTCCACTACCAAATAGACTGTGGGCTTTACATCGCCCTGTTTAAAGCTATGGGATATAAAGTGTGGAATGATTTCCACATGGGACACAAGGGGCTGGAGGAACTGCCGTCTAACTGGATGTGAGAAAGGACCTGCAAACTAATTCAAGTTGTCTTTAAGACAGAATTGTTGGAGAGACCAGCGACCAGAAGAGAGGCTTTTTAGAGTCATTCTCCGCCACTTGAGAGAAGAGGGTTTTTAAGCAGGTGTAGGTCAAGAATTCCTTTGCCCATCACTTCCTGTTACTGTTCCTTTTGGTGTATGGCAAGGGATTTGCATTTTCATTTTCTTATAGTGATATCAAGTTTCTTCTCAAATTAATTTTAATAACTCATATCAACTTAAAGAAAAATTAAATTCATATTGTACAGGTGATACTAATATAGCAGATATGACAGAAATCTTTGGGTGGTTTGTAAATGACTAAGATGGTCAGATTTGTGCTGTTATGATGTATAACACAAGCGATGGGAAACTGGAAGGCAATGGGGCAATGTGAGCGGCATCTGTCCAGCAAGTTCCACTTTGTGGAACAAAGAATTCCTAACATGTGGGTGACTTGTGTCACTGTCACACTAAGTAGCCAGGGACAGTCTTCTTTACATTGCCCTCATGCTACATTCTGCTAGAAAACATTTGAATTTTTATGGCTTTCCTGCAGTAACAAATTTTCCTCCTACTGTCAGGATTTGCTTCATGCAGAGCAAAGCAAGCAGCTTTCATTTTCCTCTTACGAAAGAGAATAGGTAGAAATAATATGCTGCTTTGCAGCCAGCCAAACCTGACCTGACTCTTTATTCGTAGGGAAATGCTGGATGCAGGGAGAGGACGTTTTCACAGAGGTAAATAAGCCCTCTCAACTGATGAACACTATTATACTAATACCAAAGGAAACAAAGGCCAGAGATGGGAGGCATTAAGTAGAAAGGCAAACAGAAAAATAGCAGACAAAATCCAGCACGGGGACAAAGCGAGCTGTGCAACACTGAAAAACAGGGGAAAATCCTTTAAGAGAAAATTGCATGCAATTTTTTGGACTCAATTAGCCTTTTCCACAAAGAGCCCATTAAATAGCAAATGAAATTACATCGGTTTTCAGTTGCCATGGCATTGGTTCTTCCCCTAATGGACTGCTCTGGTCCTGAGTTTAATGTTACCCTGACTTATTTTCCTTGTCTGTGTGCTGTCTCAATTCCCTCTGTCCAACCACGAAGTGATGTATGTGACTTCTCCCCCCAAATGCTTACTTCATGATCCAGAGAGCAAGAATTCAGCCCTCAGCTATATCCCCAGAGACCTGGAGGAAAGAAACTGACCAAAAGCAGCATTTCATTAACCAGGAACATAACAGTTTCCATTAATTAGATGACAGTGGGTCCCATCCACGTACTCAGGGCTCCCGGAGCTACTCCCAGGTCAGTAGGACCCATATACTGTTCAAAAGGCTGAAGACATAAAAATACTAAGACAGTGATGCAAAAGCCTCAGGCATCCAGAGTTTCCAGACGACAAGACCTACCTGCAGGTTCTTACCTTCTCCTTCTATTTCTCCACTCATAAAGTGGGAAAGACTTTCCCACTTACCTGATTCACAATTTTGTTTTCTTATTAACTCTTATTTACCATGCTTTTTTTTTTTTTTTTTTTTTTTTTATGTTGGGAACTGAACCCAGGGGCACTTAACCACTAAGCCACATCCCCAGTCCTTTTTATTTACGTTTTTTTTTTTTTTTTTTTAATTTTGAAGAAAGGGCTTCCTAAGTAGCTTAGGGTCTCACTAAGTTTCTGAGACTGGCTTTGAACTTGTGATCTCCTGTCTTACCCTCCCGAGCAACTGGAATTATAGGCATGTACCACCACACCAGCTTAAATTGTGGTATATTTTAAATGATTTCCTTAACAGATAAAAACTTCTAATACAAAAATATAAAACATAATATAAGTGCATTATTCTGAAGGCTCTTGTCTTCTTCTAAGTGTTACTTTCTTTGGTATTTTACTGATTACCAACGAAAATGGTCATTATGTTATATTCATATCAGTAGTTCTTGTTTATATGACTTTTGGGTTTTTTTTGTTTTTTTGTTTTTTTTTTTACTTTTGTTTTTTGTTTTTTTGGAGTTTTTTGTTTGTTTGTTGTTGTTTATGTTTTGTTTTGTTTTGTTTTTGCTTTTTCCCCCTCTTCTTTCACAATTCATTGTTCTTTTTTTTTTTTTTTTTTCCTTTTTTCTTTGTTGACTTTCTTTAAGATTTTGTGTGTGTGTGTGTGTGTGTGTGTGTTAAGAATAGGAGAATGAACCGGACATGATCGCCCTATGTATACTTATGACTATACCACCGGTGTGATCCTATATCATGTACAACCAGAAGAATGAGAAATTATACTCCATTTAGGTATGATATGTCAAAGTGCATTCTGCTGTCGTATAAAACTAATTAGAACAATTTTTTAAAATAAATAAATAAAAGGATATTAGCCCCTTTCTCATATAGTCTCAAGCACGCTCCCCAGTTTGATGACTGTCTTTTAATTTTAAGATGTTTGCCACACAGAAGTTGAACACATTTGCTCTCTAATTTTTCTGTATTTTCTGCGTGGATTCAGCCTTTGATGCCAGGGCTCTAAAGAACAAGTCCAACTTTCATGAACTCACCCTGATTTCCATGAACCTAATTCTTTAGAGTCAGTATAGAGGAAGTAGAGCCGAGTTCCCCACACCGCTTTACTTGTGATCTCTAGGGAATTTCCCCAGGTTGACAGGGACAGAAGAGATGGGAAGGGTGAAGACTTCGAGGAGTGCAAGGGCTGGCCACTCTGTCCTTTGTACTGGAGGAAGTCACATGAAAAGGCAGCAGCATGGAAATTTAGCAAAGCTTCAGTACTGCGTCATGAGTATGTATGTTTTGGAGCTCTGATGAACGACAGGATGACTGTGGCGAATAACATCAGATTGTACCTTTACATGTTGCTGAAGATACATCTCAAATGTTCCCTCCACAAAAGTTTCTTTTTAAGTTAATCATTAAGCAAATATATAATTTCTTAATCTTCTAAAAATCTAAAAAATAAAAAGTTTAAACTAACAAACGTACAAATAAAAATAGAAACTAAATCTGAAAAGAAAGGAATAAATAAAGATGAAAAGTGGAGGTGGGGCCTGGAGATGTGGCTCAGTGGTAGAGCACTTGCCTAGTATGTGTGAGGCCCTGGGTTCAATTCTCAGCACCACACATAAATAAATAAAATAAAGGTCCAACAACAACTAAAAAAAATTTTTTTTAAAGAGGTAGGTAACCACATGGAATGGTTCTCCTCTGTGTCTCTGTGCCATACCCCTCCTCCTAGGGCAGGCAAGAAGGAGGGACTGGGCTGGGTTTTCCCCTCACTCCCAATGCTGAGAAGACTATGCTATCTTTTATGAGCTCTGCAGTCCTACCACATTTCTTGAGTAAACTTGTTCTGTTTTTTCCCATGTCTTTCTATTCCTTTCCCACTCTCATCAAAATCCCACCCACTCAACACTCTCTCTTCTGACTGATGACTTTGACTTAGACATTGGGAGAAAAAAGTCATTTGATATGGACTCCCTCATCTTACTATCACCAAATACATATAGACCCTGGCATCAAAACCCATCTTTTGCTTTGGCCCACTTCTTAAAAATGAGGATGTGAGACAGACATGGTGGCACACGTCTGTAATCCTAGTGGCTCAGGAGGCTGAGGCAGGAGGATCTTGAGTACCAAGTCAGTTTCAGCAACTTAGCGAGGTCCTAAGCAACTTAGTAAGACCCTGTTTCAGAATAAAATATAAAAAGGGCTGGGGATGTGGCTCAGTGGTTAAGTGCCCCTGGGTTCAATTCCTGCTAAAAAAAAAAAAAAGGACATGTCTGGATTTCACCCCATTTCAACTTCCTGAAGATTGGAACCTTGCAGTGACCCTATTGTATGCACCTTGAACTGTTTTCTTTTTGAGTCCTTCCCCTTTTATCTCCAACTGTGGGTAATATTCTGTGAGTGCTATCCCAGAGTTCTACAAAAATCACTGTATTCATTCTCACTTTTGCAGCCAAACTTCTTTTAGGAATTGCATACATATACCATCTCTCATCTAACTCCATTCACTCTGTGCTCATCTGGCTTCTCTACCAATTCACCAAAATTGTTTTTATCAGTGATAATTTGGCTACCTAGTTTAGGAAAATCTCATTAAACTTTGATGGCCATAAATATAGCTAGCCACTCTCTGCTTCCAGGATCTACCTCTTTCTTAGACTCTGTGTTGTCAAAACACAGTTTTAGGTTTCTCCAACTTCTCTTATGAGTCATACTCTGATGACTCCTCCCTATTCTTCTGAAGACCCAAAGTCAGAATTTGAGGGGGCTTTGCCTTAGCTTCGCTTTTCTCTCTGTATACTGCTTATCCAGGTGGTTTTATTGATTTTCGTGGTTTCAAATGCAATCTATAGGCCAACAATTCTGAAAGTTGTAGCTTTAGTCCAGAGTTTTCTTTTGAAATCCATACTTTTATATCAAAAGTATTCTTGACTTAATCACTTTGAAGTCTCAAAGAGATCTGAAACTTCTCATGTATAAAGCCAATCTAGGAGAACTTTACCTGACTTAATTTAAAGCTGCAGCAATCAAATCAGTGGAGCACTATAAAAAATAGACATATAGATCAATGGAATAGGCTAAAGTCCACAAATAAGCCCATACATTTATGACCAATTGATTTTTGATAAAAATACCAAGGCAATTCAGTAATGATAAAAGTCTTTTAACAAATGGTGCTGAAACAATTGGACATTCATGTAAAAAATCAAGGATGAACTTCAATTCATACCTCATACTATCTATAAAAATTAACTCAAAATAAATCCTTGCCCTAAGAGAAAAAGCTAAAATTATAAAACTTCTAGGAGAGAATATAGGAGAAAATATTACCTGATACAGGCAAAGATTTCTTAGATAGGACACAAAAGGCATAAATCATAAGAGGAAAAAAAAGGTAAATTAACTTTATCAAAATTAAATATTTCTGCTCTTTGAAAGACACTGCTAGGAAAATGAAAAGGAAAGCCAAAGAATAAAAAAAAATATGTGAAACTAATACACTTGACAAAGGACTAGTATCCAGAATATGTGAACACTTTTCTCAAATCAGCAAAAAGAAATCAAACAATATATTAAAAAAAAAAAAGGAGTAAAAGATGGGCATAGACAGTTTACCAAAGTAAATGTACTGTGAGCAAATAAATACATGAAAACATACTTAACGTCCTTAGTCATTAGAGAATTTCAAATTGAAACCACAATGAGATACCAATTTATACTTATAAGGATGTTAACAATTTTTTTAAATGACTAATGTCAAATTTTGACAAAGATAGGGAGATACAGAATTTTCTCATATTGCTGGTGAAGATACAAAATGGTATAATCACTTAGGAAAACAGCATGGCCATTTCTTAGGAATTTACTGTATGACTTCTTAGTATTTATCCAAAAGAAAACATGTCCACCTAGGAATTTGCATATAAATATCTATATCAGCATTTTTTCAAAACTGAAGAAGTAGGAATATTCCAAACGTCCCTCTACTGGGGACTGAATAAACTGCATTGCGGGCATTCTGTGGGATATTCCTCAGAGATTAAAAGGTCTGACTTCCGGGTTCATGCAGTCACCCATGTGGATGAATCTCCACACATTATAATAAGTGGGAGGAACCAGATCAAAGACCTACACCTCATATAATTTAACTTTTAGGACATTCTAAAAAGGCAAGACTATAGGGACAGAAGACAGATCAGTGGTTGATGGGGCTGGAGAAGGGAAGGAATAAATATGAAGGCATCAAGGGACTTTTTAAGGTGAATATGGTGATGATGTCACAAAAATGGTGCTTCTCAAAATGGAGTGAATCTTACTGTGTGCCAATTACACCTCTATTTAACCCGACTTTTAAAAAGTTCATTTAAAAATCATCCCGCCATTCATGCTTCTTTCTCAAGTTTCTCCATCTCAAAAAATAGCATTAATATCTGCCCATTTTCTGAAACCAGAGACCTAGTGATGATACTTGGAACTTCCTTTTCCTTCACCCCCCTCAACACCCACATCTAATCCATCTCCGAATTCCATCAATTCCACTCCCAAAATACATTACATGCATAGTAGGAGCAGAATAAATATTTGTTAAGGAAATGAGTAAACTGATGCACTTCCTACACTAAAAAAATAGTAAGATTGCAAAGTGATCATCGCTTGGATGACCTTGGCTAAAAGAACCATATAAATACATGTGTATGTTTATTTTACGGCTCCTAAGCTAGGCTTAAGGCATTGAGATGCCTACTGTGCTGCCCAAAGTAAGGAGGGATCACCAAGTCTCAGACGCCAAGTCTCAGAAGCCCGCCACCCAGAAAAGCTTACCTCTCCATACCAACTGCTTGGCACAGAGAATGGAGCTCGGAGTCGTACAGAAGTGCAAAGCCGTGTGTCCGCTTAGGGAGTAGCAATTGAGCTTTGCTCCCCGGTCGCAGAGGATCTTCACGCAGTCCAGGTTGGCCATTTCACAAGCCACGTGAAGAGGAGTTTTTCCATTGGGTCTACAGTTGATGGTGGCATTGTGGTCCAAGAGCACCAGAAGACATTCCACATGACCAAACAGGACAGACAGGTGCAGACCTGTTGCCCAGGACGACTTTAACTTATAACTAGGCAACCAATAACCTGAAAGAGAAAAGGAAGGACAGTTTTAACTTTTTGACCTAGGATTTCTCCCTATTTCATAAGAGTTTTTTTCCTCATGTTTATAAAATCAAGGGAAAAAATGACTCAGTGATTTTAGATTAATAGATAGTGAGTCTACCAATGTTTCATTCAGTAACATTTTTAGATGCCTGTAAATAGGTCAGACTTTTTCCAGTTCTAGTAAGAACTGTCTTTACAGTTTCCATTGTCTTGTTCCTTTATTTACTGTACCTTCCTAGATTTCAAAGGTATTTCAATTTAAGACCTTCATTTATGTGACTGTATTTTATTTTACATAGTGAGATACATGAGACTTTTCAGGAATTTTAACTCCCAATCATTGAGAGTTCATCTTGAACAATTTCAAAGCTGTAAGTTCACAATCATAATTTTTACTCTATCCCAATTCTTTTTCCTTATACTTATTATTATTGTCAGTCCAAAGTGTGATTGGGTTTAATATTTTTAAAAACTCTGTCACACCAAGGGCTGGGGATAGAGTACTTGACCAGCAAGTGCAAGCTCTGGGTTCCTTCATTAGTGCTGAAAAAAATTAAAAAATTAGAAAGTCACTTCAAAATTTTTATATGCCTGCCTTTGGTTTATACAATATCTCTTTCCAAAGAAGAATTTAAGGTAAATCACAAATTTTTACACAATACAAGATTTTTTAAAATGATATCGAAAATAGATGAAAAGAAAAATAAGAAGAGTTCAAGAGTAAGGTAGGAACTATGTACTTGAGCAACAGAACTGCGTTGCAAATTTGCCTTGGAGCTTCCTGGCAGCCTAAATAAACAGGAAAGCTAGATATGTTACATAGTTAACTATGCCCACAAGAACTATACACAAATTAATGGATCAGGAGATGAATAGCTCTAAAACTGAGATCTTAAATAAAATTATCCCATTAGTTATTAAAACATCCTCCCTCTCTCTCCCTCCCTGTCTTTTTCTACAAGTCTTCAAGAATTGCCATATTTGACATCATTGTTAAATGTCGACTTTATAAACCTTTTTCTGTCAATACCTACAGCCACAGCATTTGAACTCACTGTGAATGAGGAATGGGAAATAGGTAGAGAAAGATGAAATATTGATGACAAGATGAAGATGTAAAGATAGCTCAACAGCCTAGTGGAGGCTTGAGGGCGGAAACAACAAAATAAATTTTAACATGGATAAGTCAAAAGTTTGCTTTGAGGCTATAAAAATTCCACTGACAAGTAGGAGGTTAGCAGAATATGGTTTAATGGTGATATATTTGAGAAAAGACCTCAGGATTTGAGTTGACAGTGAGCTCAAATGAGCCAACAGTGGGATGGAGGTGCCACATTAATAAAAGTGCAGAGCCTAGAAAAGAGAACTAAAAGTGGTGTTCTTCCCTGATTAAATGAAGTCAGAAAAACTCTAGAATAGCGTGATAACTTCTGGGAATCAACCTTTGCAAGAAGCGATGAGCAACTAGCAGGCACTCCGAGGATGATGACCACACTAAAAGTGAACCTGGTGATGAGGTACTAAAATTCTATCGTTTAAGCAAAAAATATTACATAGGTATTGCTTTTGGATATTTTTCCTACAAGCATATTCACTCATGTGTGAAATGCCCTGAAGGGGCACATTGTTCTGCTCAACTCCAAGAAATCATTTGCATTACACTCTGTAAAAGGTGATTTTGACAGTCATGAATCTTGACAACTTTGCATTATGTATAAGATTATGCATACACTACAGCATTGTTTCTAATAGTTAAACAACCTTTTAAAAAATCCATTGTTCATCAATAGAAATCTGTTTAAATAAATTATAGTGCATCTATACAACTAAATACTATACAGTTGTTAAAAAGAATTGGGCAATCTAAGTACACTGAAATGGATAGATGTCAAGCTATCTTATCCTATGCTCTCATATGCAAATATACTTTATATACTAGAACAAGAAAATGTTTATAATGGTGGCTTCCAAGAATTGGGGGCCTCGGGGACAAGGACATAGATGTATGTTCTCAAATGCTCCCTTTGTCACTTTTAAACTTAGTATCTTCTGAATTACTTTTTTTTTTTAATTAGTAAAATTAAACTATTACCTTTCTGTTCAGCAGGGGAGGATTTTAAAGCGGTCATTTATAGGATCATGAACGACGATGATTAATTCCACAGGATGAATGAATTTACCTAAAGTTTGTCTTTCTGCAGCCTACCCTTTAACCTAGACACACACAGATAGACACACACACACACACACACACACAATTAATCCTTTTTTCAACCCATTCAGAATTCTAGGGTCATCTTGCTTTCTTTCTGTCCCATGTGTCCCCATACCCAAATATGCCCTTTCCAAATAACTCCATTTATTTCGCACTAAGTCTAATAATGGATTGAGGATTGAAGTGTAATCCCTCAGGATTATCTGAATTTATGTAGAAATCTGTATTCAGCCAATAGAACTGAGTTCTGAGACACTAATTTGAGATTCTAAACACTGAGAAGGTGATATTTGGTGATATGGCCTTTCCCTGACAAAATCGTGTGTCCCAAAATTCACAGTATCACAGATAGTCTGAGCCTATCATGCCTGTAGTGTGTGTGCATACATAGATACACATATAATATAGGGGCGTGTGTGTGTGTGTTCACTTATACACTTGCTTATACATTTCTATTTATTTATGTGTATTGAATCTATGTTCCAAGCAGAGTTCTTATGCTGTATGGTATGCAACCTGCTTTTGAGAATGAATAAATTACATTAAAAGCAATATTTAAATCATTTTAATACTCAAATTTCCTCAATGAGCAATCTACAAAGACAACTTTCTCTAACTGTCTTGGAAAGAAGCTGGTTCCAGATCTGCACACCAGGGTGGGTATGTTTTCCCTGCTGATTAGCAGCAGAGCTTAGGCAGCTCCACGCTGCAACCGATGGGAAACTCACGCCTGCTTCTGCAAGGGGAAGAAAAATGATCTGGGAAAGGAAGCAGCAGAGAACTGATTAAGAAAACACCATTTTGATGTAAAATCAAAGAAAGGCAGAATGTTAGCGCTGAAGGGAAGATGATCCAGTCCAAGCCTTTCATTTTCCAGATGAGAAAACTGCCACTTTTTCAGCTTGCTAAAGCCATAAGTTGCCTGCCTCAACCCAAGCTTGTGGACTCAGAATATCTGCAGTGCAGTTTTCATCTGTCTTTGTCTTTGTGGAAGCAGGGTAGGTTTAACTCCAAGTCTGTTTTACCAATCACAAAGAAAGGAAGAAGACCCTGAATTCATCTATAATATGTCACATCTCAGATATGGAAATGAATTTGCTTGTTGATTTTTTTTTCTTTCTCCTAAATTCCCAGTAGCACCTAGAGAATTTATCCTGCCTGTTTATTACATGAATCAGTCATCCTTGGCTTCTCAGTCAGTTTCATCTGAGTCTCTTGTAATCATAACCATTAACTGGCAAATCAGACTCACAGACCACCAGACCCTGAATTCATCCAACTCCCGGAATGGCATTGTGCCTATAACTCGCCTCTCCTAGATAAAAATTGCAAAGATGGGGGACAACAAGGCAACTTGGCTACTATTCCTGGGGAGCTGGCAGGGAGAAAGGGGAATAAACACACATAAGCTACGTCTCAGGGTATGCTGGTGGGTATCCTGAAGCTCTGTTGCAGAATTTAGGTGGCAGTGTGCTCAGAGGGGCTTCTGGACAATTCAGCCCAGAGCAGAACAGGGAAGCCTGCTGCTCTGGGCAGAGAAAAGGGCAGCCCTTAGCTAAGGGGCCACCCACGTACAGTCACTACCTTAAAATGAAGCTGGAGTCCCAGGTCACACTGTGTAACAAGTATGGAAATAAGTACACCTACCCTTAAGGAGGACCAAACCCAGCGTAAAAGAATCTTCAAAACCACAGATTATATTGTTATATTGTGTGCATGTATGAAAGTGTAGCAACAAATCCCACCAATATGTAAAACTATAATGCACCAATTAAAAAAAAAATGTCGAAAGAGGAAAAAAACACAGATGACGCTAAGCCTATTGGCATGCTTGTATGCAAGCTGATGAGGCAAGAGATCAAAATCTGTCCTCCAAAATAAACCCTCCAATGGTCAACAGCATGCTGGAAACACAGTAATCAGGCAGATTCATTTTTTATACTCTCCCTTTTTCTCCCAACAGAATTTTCCCAGGACTTTGAAACCTAGAATGTGATTTATTCTTAGTGTTTGTCTTTCAAAGGCCCCCCTCTGTTCACCTCTGCAGATGCCGTGCTGCCCTTTCTCTGTGTGCTCAGACTGCACAAAGGACAGGGGTGGGCAGCAAGCGGGAGACAAAGCCAGCAGGAGACAAAGCCAGCAGGGCCGGTGGGGGTGAAGAAGCTGCTGCCTCCCTCTGCTGCAAAGCACCAACACTCCATCTCATATCTTCCCTCTCTGCACAGTGACGGCTCTTTTCAGAAGAGCTTGGCTTTAGCAAGGGGCTCTACGGAAAAGAAGCCAGGGAAGGGAAATACATATTCGCCCCCATACACAAATCCCACCGAGTGCTCCCATAATTTCCCCTTCATAACATAAAAGATTAGAGAAGGTCTTGGCAAAGCCTCCATTTTACACATGAAGACAATTAGTCTGGAAGAGGTTTATCAGTAAAATGTGCCCGTGTTCATATAACTAGTATCGACAGACTCAAACTCTCAAACTCTGTCTCCCCAAAATCTGTGATTTGGAGGCTACATGCAGTTCATCTCCAAACCAACATTACTTGTAGCTGAAAGTTCTAAGGAATGTTAGAAGTTTTCCCCTGGCACAAAAATATGCAGACTAATCCTCCAAGTGCGCATGTGCCAGCGTGTGTGCAAGTTTAATTTAAATCTGAAATAAAAGAAAGATGCCTGCATGACTGGGCACAGAGCCCCCTACCTCAGGAAATATGGCAAGGAGTGGAGTGTTTGAGACACCTTGGAAGAGGGAACTGGTTCTGCTCCAGTATTTGGGCAGGATGCTCATAACTCTGGTAAAACTTCAGCTAAGCTCTGCTGCAGTTATCAACGATAATGTTATCTGAGCGAAATGAACCCCGCACTCCAGAAGCCTCTGTGATACTGCCAAAGGTCACACGCTGCTCGTGGCCGGATTAGCAGACATTTGCTCTGCCTCTGTCCACTTATTTACACAGTCCTGGAGGATTATAGACTGAAGCAAAATTCTTGCCTTTTTTTTTTTTTTTTTTAAACTGGGTATTGAATCAAGGAGCACACTACCACTGAGCTACATCCTCAGTCCTTGTTATTTTTTAATTTGTAGCAGGTGTTTAGTTTTTTATTTTGAAGCAGGTTCTCATTAAGTTGCCCAGACTGAACTGGAACTTGCAATCCTCCTGCCTCAACCTCCGAAGTCATTGGGATTACAGATGTGCAACACCGTGCCCAACTTCTTGGCTATTTCTTTTTTCTTCTTTTCTTTCTTTCTTTCTTTTTTTTTTTTTTTTTTTTTTTAGCATTTTTTTAGTTGTTGATAAACCTTTATTTTATTCATTTATTTATATGTGGTGCTGAAAATCAAACCCAGTGTCTCACACTTGCTAGGCAAGCACTCTACCACTGAGCCACAATTCCAGCCCCCATTGGCTATTTTTTAATAGTAATATATTCTGAAAAGTTCTCAGAGTTCCTCCAGACAAGGTTGGGAAAGCAAGCTTGAAATACAAAATTTTAAATAGGTATATATATTTAAAGCAAAATTAAAATTAAAAAATTTTAAATAAAAAAATCTAAACAGGGAAAAGAACCCTATGATAGTAATAGGGATGCAGGAAAGTAGATTTCTGGCAAAGAGGAAAAGAGATTATTCATCAGGGGAGTGAAAATAAGAGCCTTCATGATATTTGGACAGCACTTGCTACTTAGTAGATAGAGTACCTGCCAGAAAGTTTTCAAGTAAAATCATTCATTGGTTATTTTAATTAAAAATATGACTACCAACCAAGGAACCAGAAGCTGTGGGCCATAAATGAAGTACTTAAAGTGCATTACACTGATTAATAAAAGGACTCTGATTAACCTTGCTGACTAGGGAATTTCATACCAAAGAGATAAGTATAATATTCTGTTTGTATCATTAATGAGCTGAAACTCATACATCTGAAGGAGAATCAAAATGCATAGTTGGGAGAATCACTGGAAACAACTTTATGGAAATTTGTTTAGGTTTTTCGGTTGTCCGTCACCAGTGGGAACCAATAATACAAAGGGCCTCTGAGTTTTCTTGGAGATTTCTTCTGAGTTTACTTTCATTCTAAATAGTATCTGTTTGGCTCAGTTTTTAAAAAGAAAAGAAAAGAAAAAAGAAAGTATCATGACATACTTTGACTACTCAGATACATTGCATCCAGGAGCTAAGAATTCATTCAAGCATAGGTCATTCCTAATTTAAAGTGATCATCTGATAAATGCTATTTTGCTTTCTTGCTTTTTCTTTTGAGACCCAAATTTCTTCCATTTCCTGGGAGGGCTCTCAGAAGATGCTAGCCAGCACATTTTTATTGTTTGTTTTGCAAAGTGTGAGCGAGTGTTTTTTTATTTTTTTTAATTAATAAAACATGATTATATCTGAAAATTTTGATTATGAAGCTTAAAATACCTTGAAAAAAATAAAGTCAGATCTCTCTCATTTTAAGAATCACTATTATTGCACTAGAGTGTAGCTCAGTGGTAGAGCACTTACCTAGCAGCGTGACACCTGGGGTTCAATGCCCAACACAACCAAAAAAAAAAAAAAAGAAGAATCATTATTAAGTGCTGGCAAAACACAGACACGGCACCCACAGTTTAAATACACAATCTGGAGGCTGAATTCTAAAGCTGTCCTCTGGTAGACTGATAGAATATACTCGAATATACTCAATGAGAGAAGCCCAGTGCTAGAGGTAGAAGCAGAAATCAGTTTTCTAGATTTCTTTGAAATCCAATAACTTTGTTCTATCTTCCCCACAAAATTCACATTGTTCATGAGATCAACTTTTGACTACTGGTGTACTGATAAGATTGTGTATTTGGAAGAATGATATTCAAATCCTAAGTTAATTTCTTTGCCAGCAAAGTTCCGAGTTGCCCTTCCAAAAATTACACACTTATTTCGTATTGGCTTATAGGTACTATATTTAGAAATAAAATTTAATAATTTTTTAAAATCCTATGAAAAATGCTATTGTATGTCCAGAAAGGAAAAAAAAAATGGTTAAGAATTGATTGTACCACTGTTCATCTTCTGCAGGACAATCAAATGTTGAATACGGAATTATATTATTAACTACATAAGAAAATGTAAAAGCATATCTGTTACAGACTTTACACATTGCTTACTATGCCAAAAATAACTAAAAACTGAAGGTTTTCATCCTTTAAAAGTAAACAGTAGTGTTCTGTTTCCTCATCTGGATGCTAGTTACATAGGTTTGCCTGTTTTGTGAAAACTAATCAAGTTGCCCATTTATAACTCTTCTGCATAGAGCTTTTCAAATGTGCTTATAAAAGTCAAAGAGTAGTGTGTAGCAGTTCAAGTGGGCAATGTTCAGAATTTCTGCTTTTATTTAATAAAATCTCAAAAACTTTAATCCAGCCACAACCCTTCAAGGCCACACAGAAATGGGTCCTATTCTTTAGAACCATTGGAAAAAGAACTCAATAACTCGCCAACCAGTTACACTGTTCTCCGAGAATTCTTTTGTGAGTGAAGAAATTAACAGGAAGCACTTAGGTCTACTTTGTTTGACCAGCAGCTAGAATTCTATTTATCACTTCCATTCTTAACCTTAATATTAAAGGATTGATCATTAGGCTGCAAGGATGTGAGGGGGAAAAAAAAATTGAAGTAACTTTGAAGAAAGATGAGGTTTTTACCTGGATTGAAGACTAAAGAAACAGTCTTATACCCACACCCATGTTAAACAGAGAGGAAGCATATTTCTGTACTCTCCCGCATGTACACATGCTCGTATCAAGGATTTCCTGCATAAATCCTGAAGATAAGACCACAAGTCCTATTATTTCTGTGCAGACACCCACCTGGTATACATAAGACTGGAACTGTTTCTTTCCTCTTCCAGATGGTGTACATTGCTGACTCCTAATTGAAAGCCACATCCCACAGTCCTAACACTATGAAAACACCCATTAGTGTGAATGAAAATTTAGCTCTATGAGGACCATAGGAGTCTGCTCATATTGACAAGAAGAATTTAAAATGCATTTTCTTCTCATTCAGGGGTGATGACACCATTAGAAACAGCAGAAAAAAACACCCTGCTTCCCGAGAGCCAGCATCTCAAAGTTCCTTTCTCATAACCCCAGAACCTTTGCGTGATCTGGGTAATTTGGCTGCTCAGGAAATGAGAAAAGGCAGTCTGTGTGACTCAGGGTCAAATAAATTACCCACCAGCTTGAACCTGAGTTATTTTACATTGAGCACAAATATAAGTTTTTAAAATACCTTTAAAAAAATGTACTGAGCATTCAGACACTATTTCATTGAACAAAGCCAAAAGATGAAAGCAATCATCTTATGATGATTATATTATATTATGATTCTAGTACATAATTTTTTTCTTTCTTACAGAGTCCCTATCAACAACCAAAAGAAAAACAGTAGACCTCTCCTTTATCTTTCAGCCAATAAAGCAATGCCAATTTATTATAAAGTCCTAAAAGTACAAATCACAAACACAGTAATTGACCTCAACTATCCCATACTTTCTTTAGAACTGAAAAGAAGATACAAGTGAATTAGTGTGGAAATATGGATCATTAGCAGTTGTATCTGGAAACTGATGGAACTGATCATTTATCTATGAGCACAAAACATCTTAAACTTTAACAATAAGTATTCTCTTTCTAAATGCTACACATAAGATTTTAATCATCTATTTTATTTAAACAGAAGTGATGTTGAGCAGGATATTTATTTGCCATCCACTCACTAGATGGCCTAACTACTCAAGTCCCCCCCCCCACCTTTAATTAGCATGGGTTCCTAAAATCTTAAGATTAAAAAAAAAAACTTTTCTAATTTGTTTTCCTTAGCTCTGTATAAGGCAGATCTTCTGCATTAAGTATTTGTACAATTTTGATCTATTATCTTAGTCTGAGAAAAAAGTTAACTTTTTGGTTTCTCTGAGTTCTGCTTTTGTGCCTGAATGGAAACTCATTAAAATGATGAAGATCATCAAGGTGACTGTGGCATAGCTTTATACATTCATTAACTCTCCAAATGGGGAAGAAAATCCCCTTTTTCACCCACATGAACACAGAGATGATATATCCTTAAGTGGCTGTTAACAGAGAATTAACAGCCTGTCCCCAAACCAGTCACATTGTCTAGATCAGGTCTCAATAGTTTGCTTAATCATAATCCAAAGATATTTTCTCTATTCTGTGTCATCACAGTCAAAAGAAAAGTTTGAAACACACAGTGCATAACTAAATGTGATTGTCTAGGATTTCAAATTCTAGGCAAAAGGGTGGAGAAAGAAAAAAGATACAAGATACACACACACACACACACAGATAATACACACATATACACATGTATATAAATATACATATATATACATGGGTGTAAATACATATGTATCAACCCATATGCATTCTAGTTTAAAAAGAAAAGATAAAATTAGAAATACTTTTTAAATAAACACAAAGAAAAATAAGAGCTACTTTTTTAGAGTAGGTCACTGATGCTGTGCATTTTTTAAAAATTTCTTTTCTATCAATTTTATAATTATACCTGTATTTTTACCTTGTTTATAAGATGCCAAAACCATGTTCTCATCTTCAACTTCAAACACTGTGTCCACATCTATTTGCCTTTGGATTAAAATAGCCTTCAATTTTCCGAAGTCATTTGACTTTAGCGCCTCAAGGAAATTTTTCTTAACTAACTTGGCAGTTCCAGATTTAGTGAGAGGGACATTGTTGTTGTCCATCCTCCTCTCCCTCTGGAAGCTTTGTTGTGATTTATCAGGAGAGCAGCACTAAGCGAACAGGCACATGCTGGAGAGTCCACAAACTGTCGGCTAATTTTATCCCAAAGTTATGCTGATCCGTTCTATTTATATAGGGATCATTTCAAACTTCAAAATATCCTTCTTGGCTGTCAGTGCATTTTCAGGTCCTTTAAACTGGTTATATATTAACTGATCCATTCAGTAATATATAGTGCTGATATGAAGGAAAGCTCCCGCAACACATTTCCGAGCATGAAATGTCACTATTATTTCTTATATGATCAAAGTAATAATGTAAGATTTAAAAGCTCTTAATGCTCTTTTTTTCCCCCCCTCAGTAAAAACATCTGGTGCCTGACTGGAGATCCAGGGTCTTGCTCTGACTAACCAATAGCCAAAAACGAAAATTTGTTTCAGTTGTTGATACATGTGCTTCTGGAAACCTGTAGTAATTTTGTAATAGGAGTCTGTAAAATCAAGCATGGCTATACACATTTGAAAACAAACAGAAGGGTTTCAAGTGACCTAGACTTTTAAAATTTCAATATTATGAAACAGCAGGGTGGGCAGTTGGGGGGAGTGTTTTAAGTAAAAAGAGATTAACAAGGCAAAACAGTCAGATGCAACAAGTGAAGGAACTTTATTGAACCCTGTGTTTTCTTCAAATCAATTAGAAAAGACTAGACAGAGACAATTTGGAAATATTAATATGGATTAGATAGTATTTGATAAAATGCAATTGTCCAATTATTGATTTTTAAGGTACAATAAAGATATTATCAATATGTAGAATATTGTTTTTCTTAAACCATGCATTAAGAAATAAATTGTCATGCTGTGGTGCTGTGGATCAAACCCAGTCCCTCACACAGCACATACTTTACCATAAGTAGGTGAATAGGTAGACAGGAGTGTGTGACTTTGTGTGTGTGTGTGTGTGTGTGTGTGTGTGTGTGTGTGACTTTGTGTGTGTTCAGACCAAAAGAAAAAGTACATGTGGCAAAAAGTTAAAAGTTGCTCAATCTAATGAAAGATATACAGTTGTCTGTTACATTATTCTTTCAGTTTTTCTGTATGTTTGAATTTTTTCAAAATAAAAAGTTGGAGAGAAAAATGTATACTCTTTTTACTTATAATCATTAATATTAGAAAAATGATTATAGCAAGTACTAACTGGAATGCAAATAAAGTATTTTTACATATTGTTGCTGGGGGTCAAAACTGCTATAAACTTTCTGCAATATAATTAGCAATGTGAATTGTTAACAATTTTAAATGATACTATTATTTGAATATTAGAGTTTACCTAAGCATATAAATATGGATGCAAACCACAATACAATTTTTAATTTCTTATATTGATGTGTAACATAAATACAAGAAAGGGACAAGTCATAAGTATATGACTTATCAAATTTTCACAAAGTGAACACGCCTGTGTAACTAACAGCCATACACACTGGTCTGATCATACTGAAAACTTGTGGCAAAGGTCCCTTCGACTAAATACTGTTGGTTAAATATTAATATTTTAAATATTACTTGTGATATATCTCATATTCATGAAAGCTCTTTTAGAGGGCAAGTCAGAACTCTTGAAGAGTAGAATAGAACTCCACAGATTAGTTCAAACTCACTTGAAGACCTCTGTACAGAGGCAATGTTTAAAATACTAATATTTAACCATCCGTATTCATTAGAAGGGACTTTTGCCGTTACCAGTCTGAGCAGACAAGTGTGTATCAGGGCGGTAAGGGAGTCTTCAGAGGGACTCCTTGTCCTCTGAACCCTCGCTGATCTGGGATAATGGCTCATTACAAAATTGGTCCTACTTGGCTGTATTCAGATTTCTGCCTCCTTGAACTTTCTCTGGTATATGGTTGTTCCTGAACCACCCCACCCTGCCAAAGTTTTACTGGAAGAAGCTCATGTCGGGGGAGGTGAGAACATGACATCTAACCCCTTGATCAACTACACTCCTCATAATCCATCCAGACTTCCAACCTTCCTGGGAAGAAGGGTCCAGTTTTGAACTTTTTACTTCCTCTGTAACTTTCCCTTCTCTCTAGGTCAACAAGTCATAGGATGAAGAGTTATCATCTTTGTTCTGCAGAAGAAACTCCATGATTTGAGTCCTGCAGGCATGATCATTGATACACTAAAAAGGAAGTGCTTTAGAAAAATCCTCATTTTTTTTAATGCCTGATTTCCACAACTATTATCTTTCCAAAAATCCTGTTCCATAGCTATAAATATAAATAGATCTAAACTTTGTGGAATAATTTGAGAAAACAAAGCCAATCACCATGAAGAAATATATAAAATTAAGAAAGTTATCACTATCATTCCACTAAAATGTCGATTACTGACCAATTTATCCAAGCAGCAGAAAGCAAAACTTAGAGATTATTTGCATTTATAAAACAAATAGCAGTTTAATTAAAAATTGTCTGGCAAGGTCATTCTAACATAGAAGAAGTATCGTGACCAAGGCTAAGAAAGCAGATATGAGACTTGTCTTCATTCTTGAGACCATGCTTCAAGTCATCATCTCTTTAGGACTCGGGAGGCCACGTTACACAGTGGCCACGTTTCACACTGTCTAGTCAGACCTGTCAGAAAGTCCTGTCTCCTCAGCTTTTAAAAATGAAAACTCTCCATCCTGTAAGATGAGTTTTTTATTAGTGTTTCATGACATTCCCAGGACAGTGTCCTCTGCTCTTAAAATGGTATGAAGAGCTTTCTGACAAGGTGTGATATTGTGGCAAGTGGCCCACAAAGCCCTATTGGACTCTCCGGGGACCTGTGACTTAGGCAGCAGACTCAAAGGCCCAACTCTTTGTTTTCCTGTAGTCTGTGTACAACACAATCTGTCCACTGGAATATCATCTCCAGAACACAAATGGCCCCTCAGTTTATTGTAACATGCATCATGAATTTGATGCTACTAAACTTCAATTATCAAATACAATCATAGGAAGGAAAGGAGAAGCCACAATATATCTAAAATATATCTTCAGAAGTCAGAATTTCTATGAAAACAGAACCCCTGAGGCCTCCCTGACTTTCCCAGCGGATGGGTTAGGATGTCTGCACTATCAGATCACCAATATGACATGGGTGATAAGATTATCTGACATCCCTTTCTTTCTATCTGTTTTACTTAAGTCTACCAAATAGCATCTTACTCCCGACATGTCACCCTGTTTGTCATGGTTTCACATAGGTTAGTGTTAATGCTTCGTATAAAGATGCTTTGGGTTGTAGGTAACACCAACAACAGAAACTTCCTTTAAAAGAGTAAAAGTTTTACTGGTTCACATAATGGAAAATTCCATTTGTAGTGTGGGTCTTAGTGGAGATCTGACGGGAAAGTTTTTATTATCAACAGGATTGTGCAGGAGGCAGTATTATTAGTCATGTAATTATAATTATTATGTACAAGTCAGGAAAACTAAAGCCTAATGACTGCAAGTGACTTTTATAGTCTATAGTGACTTCTATGGCAAAATAAAAAGCAGATGTAAGATTCAAGCCTAGATATTGAGAATTGAAACTAGTGTTTCCATTGTTCAATGACTTTAGACAGTTTTTTAAATCACTGAGTAAACTAGAAAGAAATCTGCTTTGATTTATCCCTTCGGTCAGTAAATATTTGGGAGCAATTTACTAAGGACCAGGCACTGTATTAGTTATCTTTTTTTTTTTCTTTTTTTTTTTTTTTTTTTGCGGTGCTGGGGATTGAACCCAGGGCCTTGTGCTTGCAGGGCAGGCACTCTACCAACTGAGCTATATCCCCAGCCCTGTATTAGTTATCTTTTGCTGCAATAGCAAACAACCCCAAAATGAATTGACATAAAGTAACAATAATCATTTACAATCTCTCAGGGCATAGTAGAAAGATTCCTCTCTGCTCTGTGTACCAAAGACCCCAGTCGAAACACCCGAAGGCTGGGGTTAAAAGATTCCCTTTCAAATTGACTGAATCACTTGGCTAGTGAGTTGGTGATGGCAATTTGTTTTCTATCCATGTAATCCTCTCCACAGGGCTGCTTGAGTGTCCTTCCAAGGTGGCAGCTGGCTTCTCCTAGAATGGAAAAAATCCAACTGAGCACATCGGAAATTGCAATGACCTAACCTACGAAGTCACTTGCCCCCATTTCCACCTCATTCCACTGGTGGCACTGACTAGTCCTGATTCAATTTGAGGGAGAATAAAATAAAGGAATGACTTCCGGGAAGAAAGAATCACTGGGGTCCTAACTGACACCAGTACTTTTTTCTGAGCACTGTGGATACATGAAGAAAACGTGCAAAAATCAGTACTTCTACGAATTTTGGTCTGAGAAGGAGCAAACAAACAACAACAACAAAGACAGACCATGAGATACAGTGTGTTAGATGATAATACATACTACAAAGAAAAATAAGATGAGAAAGTCTAGGGTCTCAGCAAGACCCTAAGTCACCCTTAGGATCAGGAAAAGGTAGGCTCGTCTGAGCCAGTAAGAAAAGCCTCCTTCACTTCCAGGCAGGTCCTGGGAAGGCATCAGGCCTGGAAAGCATCGCAATTTCAAACAAGTGATCATAGAAGTCCTCAATTCCCTTGAGCACAAACACGCAGGCAGTGTGAGAATGAGCCATGCTCGGACATGGGCTGTAGGATATCTCAGACAAGAGCCGCAGCAGATTCTAAGGCCCTAAGATTAGGAAAAAGAGAGAATGCCAGGAAGCCATCTTCATTCAGGGACCACCACCTCTTTTCAGGTATTTTGAAGATCAAAAGTATTTAGGAGTGGAACTGATGGATATCCATTGATTTCATTTTTTTCCATATATTGAACCCATGTCCAACTCTCTCAACCAAAATTTAAGTCTGGAACAGCATCCTCAAAACAGCACTTGACAGCTACCACACAGTAGTTTCTCCAAAATGGTAACTGACAATGATTTTGCTTTTTCTATAGATAGGCAGTAAAGTAAATATATGATTTGTGGACATTCATATTAAAGTGAAGCAAAAAAATTTTCAAAACACCCTTGAATTTGAGGCATGACAACAAAATTCTACAAGATCTAGCAAACTAATACAATTAGAACTATACTTTAGTAACAATACAGATCAATTCTGCATACTAAATATCCATCTCATAAGAACAATTCCCAGGGTTGGAAGACTCAAAAGAAACAGTATATATAAATGTGCTTTGTACTTTGTTAAGCATTGCAAAAGAGTTACAGGTTCTTAGTATTTCATATTGAGTGGGCTGACAAATATCACAACTCTCCTGAGAACAACTAGGTAGACAGTCTGGGAGTCCTGGATTAAGTTCCAGGCTCTGGTGATAATCAGTTGTGTGTATATAATTTAAAATACCTCTTGGTTAATTTAAGTTCCTCTAAATAAAAAAAAAAAAAAAAAAAAAAAGCCTACTGAACTTATGGCTCAGTCATTAGAGGTTTTTAAACCTTGTTGAATACAGTTTTATGGACATTGGCAAAGCTTGACACTATTTTACAAATCACCATGATTTTCTAAAAGACTTGCCTCAGAAAGTCGCTTCATGCACCGCACTTGTCCACGAACTCATTCAGGTTCTGTTTTCAACCAGTTGGGGGCGCTGGAAGAACTCCTAAGACGTTTCCAGCTCTGAGTTCTGTGCATCTCTGCTCTTGGTAGTAATTACAAGCTGGAAGCATGTGTATTTCACATAAAAATTTGTTAAACAGTTCCCACAAATGGCTGAAATGGTTGCTTTGTCAACGGCAGGGTCCAAAGTCCTATGCGAGCACATCTTCTCTCAGAACTCTATTTGTGGGTTGGCATCCCTCCCTTTGGAATGCTGAAGTGATTATTTCGTCAGTACTTCCCTTTGGAACCCATATCGGGGAACAAACCAGGTGCTTTTCAAATGAGAGTATTTAAATTGAATTTGTAGCTAACTGCCCTGCGTGTTTACTTAGAATCTTGATCCTTGGCACAATGCTAACTTGTTCCCTTTTGGAAAGTCCCTTTGTGGGTGGTGAATGTCAGAAGACTGGATTGACACAAGCAATAACCAAGCACTGGTCCACCTGAATTTTGACAGACTATACATTGAATGTCATTTTGACTGTGAAAGACCAGGTTTCTTGAGACAAAACATTCCCTCGCACACAAGGGGTGCATTAACTCTGTGCCAGGTCTCCTAGCAACTGACCTGCATTTACATGCCCTTCCAGTGCAGTTTAAACATCAACACCAGCTTGTATTTCCATCCCTCACCCTGTTACACACTTCGCAAAATCAACTCAAGGGAATAATTTACCATAATTTTGTCTCATCAGAACATTAACCTCACAATTGTACTCCATACAGCATCTGCATTCCCTTTTTACTTCTGACAAATTTATGAAGCAGAAGGTGTAGTTAGGGAAGAAAATTGCCCTTCCCTTTCAGGAGGCAAAGAAATCAGACTGTCCTCTGAATTGTCTTTTCTAACATCCGGGAATATCCTTTAAGACCCGTAGTCCTCAGAAGCCATAAGCTGTTTATCAGTTGCAAAGATGCATCAACTTTATTTTGTATTTGTGAAGATGCCTAATGCATGGAAGCTATTTGAGCTGGAGCAGTCTTGAACTCAACACATAATCTCTGGCTTTTGCAGAGGAAATTTTGCATGATGAGTCATTCGGACAAAGCTGTAGTTGGGATTGGGGAAGGGAGTGAAGAGGCTTGCATATTTTCAGAAACCCTAGAGGTAAGCAATCTACTTAGAGAGAAAAAAAAAAAAAATTCTTGCTTTTTAAACAACTTGTTTACCTGTCAAATAGAATCAGAATTACAGTGAAAAACAATTTCTAGTTAATCAAATCTTCTCATTTGAGAAAGAAATCATAGAAACCAGATCACTTGTGTGTTTGCTCAAAATCATATACTTAATTACTGGTAAAGCAGAGACTCTGACCTAGTGTCAAGTTTCATCCCTTAGTTTTTGAACTACATAATGCTGCCTCTTATAATTCTTGTTTTGAGTCTCTCTCCCTGAACCAACTTATAAGAGTAAAGAAAAACATAAGCAACCGCATTTGTGTACATGAGAAATGTATTTCACTCACTTTAAAGTGAATAAATCTATGAAAAATTGTAAGTTCATACAATGACCAGTGATCAGTTGTTATTTTCTGATGTCATTTTTGAGATGCTAACCATACTTGAGGAATCCAAATGCCTATGCAGAGATATTTCTTTGGCAAATATTTTAAGAATGCTGTTTTAGAAAGGAATTCACAGGAACACATTTCAACAACAAAATACATTTTAAGGTCGCAAACATTATTCTGGAAAGAATCAGAATTAAATCCATGCTAGTGGTTGTCTTTAATGAGCTGTTTTCAACCCATCAGGCCACATGATGGCAGTGTTCCTTGAAAAATAAACCTGGAAGAACAGCTGCAGTATCTCTCAGAAAGAAAAAAAAAAAAAAAAAAAATCGAGCCAATGCAGATAAAACATGATCTAGATTAAACCACAAATGTGGATTTAAAAAAAAAAAAAAAAAAAAAAAAAACTTGGCTTTAATCTATAGGAACCATATCTTTTCTGTTCATATTTTCCTACAGTGAATTTTTTTGTTGACAATTCACCCTGGGTTTATGATTTTATAGAATAAATTTCAAGATGTGAGTGTCTGACAAATATATAAAAGCAAATTAAACATTGTTAGGAGGAGGGTATCCATTTATTATTTGTTTTGCTATGTAGGTATTAAGAAGAGCATTGAAAATAATAAATATGTTTTGTACCGTGAGTCTTCAGTCTTTCCTGACTGTATTGTCTTAGGAGTCTCTGTCTTTGGCTGTGGGAAAGAAAGACAAGCTTGCTTCTCATGCTCACAATTTTCCTCTTAAGCTGGAAATATTCCCTATAAGACCAGAGTGAGATTTCCTGAGTCCCTTCTAAAAAGGCGTGAAGCCACAGATGGAGGTTAAGGCAGCAGCTACTGTCAGTCAAGGCCCCAGGCAAGACTGTGAAATCAAAGATTTGTTCTTGTTTCCCAGCCCCAATCCTTTCTAGTGTCTATAGCTGCCCTTGATAGCTCCAGGGGGTAAAAGAGCCAGGCTTGTCTTCTAGATCTTCCTTCCACTTCTCCAGTCCTCCGTGATGGATTTCATATTTTAAACATGGGTTGTGGGCTTTCTATGAATCTTAAAAGAATGAGTGTCAGTCACCTACAAGGGAGTATTTTCAGACAAACGTGCAATGTCACCTAGCTCATACAGTGAACAGCCTTGGCTGAAAGCTATCCAATGACTCTGGACTTGGCTGGAAGCCCTGCCTCTGCATACCACAATTCAACCACAATTGACTGAGTTATGATGTGCCTGACACTGTGATAGGCGTGGAAGGGGCTGAAAGATGAGTGAGACACAGTCCTGATCTGAAGAACATACCAGCGAATCAAATAAATTACACAATATGAACTCTATAAGGTGGAATAGGATATACTGGGAGAAATCCAAAACACAGGGGGCGAGGGGCTGGAGCATTGCAGAGGGGAGAGATCACACTATCTGGCTTGAAAAATTGAAAAAGATTTCACAGAGGAAATGGTGTTTGAGGTAGGATTTTGACAGAGACCAAGAGTCTCTGGCGACTTAGTGTCTTTTTATGCAGTGACTCTGTGGAGGAATGTGCACCCCTAAGCTTTCAGTTATTCCAGATTCTTCCCAGACTTAACACCTGACACAATAGTCCCTTTAGCCAGGAGGGGAACCAGGAGGCAAAGCATAGTAATCCAATGTCACTATTAAAAAAAAAAAAAAAAAAAAAGCATATCAATAGAAGTGGAAGATAACATTGGAGACATGTTGCATTTATTAATACAGACAGCTTTGAATGCAACTAGAGCAGTCTATGCTACATTCAGCCTAAAATGGGGAATCACTGGACACCGACTGTCCTTTGTGGTGTGATTTTACTTCTAAGTTCTCTATCCAGCTGGGCAAGGACAGAGAATATATATGAGGATTGAAAGTCATTGATAATTTATGATTCTTTTCTGTTCCACTGACAGCCTGGATTATGTCAGCAGTTCCCAAACTTTAAGGTACTTCGGAACCATCTGGAAGGTTTGCTACAATACAACCTGCTGGGCCATATCTGATGAAGTCTGATACCTGAGAACTACTTAACTGCCAATGTTGATGGTCTGGGACCATACTTAAAGAAAAAAATGATCTGCAGATTCTATAGGATACTTGCCAGGTTATAGAAACCCAACTGATTCTAAGAATCATTCTGCAAAATTACCTTCTGAATCCTGCCTTCTTATTGTTTCTATATTTCAATGATTAAGATAATTTTTTATCTTAAAAAACACAGTGTGCATAATGATATATAAACTAATTATTAAAATTTATTTAATCTACATCAATCACAGACTTCATTGAGTTTAAACTATAGATTCAGCAATCATAACCAGATGTTGGGGGCTAGAATAACTTAAAAGGCTAAAAGAAAAAAATGAGAACAAAGAAACAAGAAAAAAGTTTAATAGCAAGCAAGATGACTTATCCCACTTGGTAAATTTTCTTTCTTTGAAAAATATGAACATTTAAGTTATTAAGTGCTACAGTCTATGTATATCCTCTATTTTTATTTGACCAAATGAAGGAAAATAGTAATAGCTAAGAAAAATAAATAAATGCATAATATTGCTAGGGCCATCATTAAATTGAATTGCCCAGAAAACTGGAGACTAAAGTTCAGCATACATACACTTGGGAGCCTACTGTGAGGTAAAGAAACTGTAACAATCTGACCATGTGATCTGAAGTTCAGGGCATATCAGCTATGGGTGGGCCCCAGCTTTTAACAAATACCACGCATAAAAATGGAGTTTTACAGAAAAGGTCAAGATTCATTGAATGCTAAAGCTGGAAAGAGTTTTAGAGATAATTTATGGCTTTATTTTCAGTGAAGAAAGGTGAAGTCTGAAGATTTAGAAAAGTGCCCAAAGTCATCCAGTTTCTTCTTCCCATCCCTTTCTGACCTAGCTTGGTAACCAGTAAGCAAATACCCTTCCTCTCTCTCACTTCCCACACCATTCACAGGCACAGCGTTTGCCTGCACCAGGCCTGAGTCCCTCCCTATTGTTCCCCATCTGTTGGTTCTGTCTCTCCAACAATGATTGCAAATGCCTCAAAAACAGGAGCCGCTTCTTCATCCCTCTCCTGAATTCCCTATGGATACATTAAGAGGCTGATTATTCTGTTTATTAAAAAAAAAAAAAAAAAAGGAATCTCCAAATTACAAAAGCATTCACAATAGGATCTGTATTCTATAGGCTCTTTCAGGTTGCAAGAGCAAGGGAGACCAATCGTGCTTCCCTCATTAATGGGGGTTTATTGTGCGGACAAACAGGACACAGGCCCGGCAGCTGCACGCCCAGTTAGGCCCCACCGGGAACTCGTCACTGCCCGTTATTGTCCTTCTGGATAAACCTGTAGCTCCCGCAGCCAGGCAGCTGCTCTCCTGACTTCACTACTTACCCTCTCTGTGCCTCTGGCCCTTTACCTTTAAAATGGAGATCATAATAATATGTACCTCATTGAGTTGCCGTGAGGATTAGCTAAGTTGACATGTATAAAACCTTTACAAGGGCGTCTGGGGCATAGTAAATGCTAGAAGATGTTAGCCATCATTATTAATTCAGTGTAACTGACAGATCTCCTTCAATGTGAAGTTTCTGACTCCTCTGACTGACAGAGGTGTGCAATTCCCTTTTGTCTTCTTTGGGAAGTTGACTTTTTTTCCCTCTCAGAGTTTCTGCTCACTGGTATCATTACTGCACTGGTGGAGAAAATCAGCTCACTACTCTTCACTTCAGAAAAGGCCTCAGGAGCAACTGACTCCATGGAAACTCACCACTGGTGAGCAGTCGCTTATTCTGATGCCAAACTGCTTAAGCATTGAGAGCGGAAGTATAGGGCTTATCAGATTGGCTTCCTCAGACTGAGGCAGCTTAGTTTTCTCTAAAAGTTTTGTCAAATCTTAACTTAGCTATAGCATGCCTGAATGCTGCAAACACAGTGTGATGGAGAGTCCTCTCTCTCTTCCAGGAGGACTAGGGTTGAAATTTTACACACTGACCTGTATTGTTCCCCCAAGCACTCCTTGGGGCCAGTTGCAAATCCCACTGAGGTTAACCATGTTTTATCATTCTGCAAAGAGGATCCCTCACCGTTAACCCTGCTGTTGGATTCAGAGCCTGTCCTGAGCCTTTTCGCTTGAGGCTATGCACGTGGACCTTAGCAGAGCATCATTAAAACCCCTATTAGTGAGAGCTGACTGCTTTCCCTGTGAGGAAAAGTATTACATTGCGGCAAAATGCAAATCCACTAACAGGCAACTGCAGATTTATAGCACTGCAGTTCCAGAGGAACCACAGGGAAATGGAACCTCATTTCCTCTGGGAGACTGGAGCTACTAGCATCTGCAGATTGCCTAGGATCCTACACAGGACTGCCTATATCATTTGTTGGACTCAGTGTAAAATGAAAACTCAGGGTCCTGTGTTCAAAAATTATTGACTTTCAAGACAGTGACAACAGATCATTAATCTAAGAGCTGGGTCATCCTGAGCACCAGACCCTGTGTGACTGCTGGATTCTAAGTGTCACTGAAAAGTGACACTTTCCATTTTGATTTGGACACATCATATGGCCTATAGGGAGAAAATATGAGTGAGGATGTAAACCTTGTTTACCCAGGATTTTCATCCCTGGGGAAAACCACAGCTTGAGGAAGAATCAAAACTGCATGAGTTCCTGAGCACCACCTAGTTTCTTTTCAACATTGCAATACCATCCAAGCATCATCCTCTTGGCCCCCCACCAACTTCCTTTGCCAAGAGCCTGAGGACCCTCACACCTCTCCTCCAGTCTTTATGTGTTCTGCTGTGTGTCATGTGATAGACAGAATGGCATAGTACTCAAAAGTACAGACTCAATACTACTGTTAGTTGTGCAACCATGGGCAAATTATTTAGCCTTTTTGTGACTCATTTTCTCATCTATAAAACTGTGGATAATAATAGTGCCTGCCTAAAAATGCAGACTGTTGGCATACTTAAAATACTTAGCATTGTGCTTAACACACAGTAAATGCTCCACAGGTATTAGTTGTCACTAGCCTGACATCTTTGACTCCATTGTAGTCACTCCACTGTTGACACTACTGCTGTCCCCTGAACCCTTAATATTGGAGTTGGGGCATTCTCTATTGAGACAAGAGGACATTGAACCAGAACCTCAAACTCATGAAGAGTCAAACATTTGGACATTTGTTTTATTTCCAAATGAATTTTAGATGTGTACAGTCAGAGTACACTGACTGTGTTGGAAGAGCCTCTGTTCCTCCCACAAATAGAATTGCTCTGTGGAAACATTTTAAGTGCAGTACAACCCTGTTTTCAGCATTTCTTCATTTTTAAATACAGGACAAGCATGGAATCTACATTGTTTTGTGAATGAGAGGGTTTGCATGAAAAAGATGGGGCAATAACTTTGGCCCTGGAAATCTGGGGATTCAATTTTCTCTGGGGCCAGCTATATCAGTTGAATGGATTACGTGCCTTTTTTTTTTTCTTTCTTTCTTTCTTTCTTTTTTTTTTTTTTGATAGAACAGGGTTAAAATTGCAGATCCTCCCTAAGTCATGGGGCTGCTGGAGATGGAGATGGTGCAGGATGGGTACATAGAAAACACACTAAGAAATGAACCAAAGAGGAAAGGAAAAAGGGAAGTATTTCAAAGACGTTATCAAGACCTAAATCCATATAGCATCAAGGATAGATGAAAAGGGAATTACAGAATAAAATTGGAGTTGAATTTAGGGTTCTGAAAGAAAACAACTCTAAATTTGAGCTTATTTTGGAAATAGGGAACCACACTGAATCAGGTGAATTTCTTCCTCTTATTTGGTGATGGATTAAAAATGAATTTTAAAAAGACATGTAAATATCTTTCCCAATGAGGAAAAAAGAAAACCCTACCTTTAGTTGCAAGTGAGTTAATGGATGGGGCAAGAGGTCTTGAGAAGTCCTACTGGCCTGGAGAGTTAATGAGTGTCATTAGCCCTTCTTGAATTGGGGCACACAGCTTCAAGACCTATCCAAACAGCAAACAGGAGAGCAGAAAGGAGCTTTCACAGCTACTCAGCCAGTTGTACCTGCTTCCTGGAGGGGTGGGGTGACCAGGGAACCTTGAGCGAATCTGTGTACTCTCTGCTTTGATTGAAAAGATTTTATTAGACAATGTTTATAAATGCGGTCCTTTCAACGAGTGTTTGTTCATTCTTTAAAAAAAAAAATTCTTAATGGAAGAATTGCATTTTATTTGCTTATATCTATGGATTTTAAGAGTCTCTTAAAAGTAAACATAAAAGTTCTTATAGCAGCATAAAGATCAAAGAGAGCTGATTTCCTCCAATAGCTAGCTATCTCTTCAGGTGTTTTTTATTCAGAAAGTTCATTCTCTTCTTTTCAAAATGGTGCCCAGAATGAAAAAGCAATCTGTATTTAAACTTTGTATTACATTTCCTTTGTTACTGAAGAAATTGTGTGTGCCCAGACTTTTAGTGGTTATATTACAGTTCTAAGAAAAGGAGAACAAATACTCAGAAATTGTATGTCTGTAATTTGGGGGGGGACTGTGTTTAAATTTTTTTTTTTTTTAAATAAAACTTTTTCCAAGAAGAGTGCTATGCAGAGTATTAGGATAGGGCTACTCCATTCAGAATCTGTTGCCATGGTGACCGACCTGGGAGATTCGCAGGCTCTGTACAGGAGGCATGTGTGGTAATTATATAAGCTGAAGTGCTGTTGAATAACCCCAGGAAGGCAGGACTACCACAGTGCAATTTCTCAGAAACCACTATTTTAAAATTCATACATCATAATGCCTCTTCTTTTATATGGAAATTCACCATTTAGGTAGTTTTCACATATAAATAAGACTAATATAATGAAAAATAAAACTTAACTAAATTCCAAGCATCAGAAGTATGCTAAATGAATCACATTATGTACCTGATGAACTTATTTACAATAATTCTATTTTTTTTTATGAATGGGCAATGAACCAACCATGTGTGACTTAGTCTTTCTCTTTAATATATAATATATAGTAATTACAAAAGTAGAAGTAGGTAATTGGCTGGAACAATAAATCAATGTCATTTTTAACTAAATAAACAAGTTAAATTGTTTGAGTGTGAAGTGAATTCAATACATATTTTCCAACAAAAATATAATTGAAACAAGGAATTCATATAAGTTTTCCCATTCCTTTTCACTTTTTTTTTTTTTTTCCTTGCAGTACCAGGTACTGAACCCAGGGCCTCACACATGCAAGGCAAACACTCCACCAGTGAGCTACACCCCCAAACCTTCTTGTTTTCCTTTGAGACAGGGTCTGGCTAAGTTACCCAGGCTGGCCTTGAACTTGAAACCCTCCCACCTTAACCTCCCAAGCAGCCAGGATCACAGGCATATGCCACCATGTCTAGTTTCTTTTTCCCATTTAACATTTCACATGGTCACATGTAGGTCATAGGCCATGCTTGTAAGAAACACATTAATACTCCATACGTAGGAAATTGGTTTCTGGTGATTTTGTAATGTTATTCCTTGGCTCAACAAACAATACCAATTAAGGAAACTAGACACCTGAACTTGAAAAGCTTTTATTCCCCTTCAGGCCTTCAGTTTCCTCATCTGAGAATCTCTCTGGTTCCAAAGCATGGATCTTTCCAGAACTCACGAGATAAAATGGTCATCCTTCATTTTTCACTTTTACCTTGAAGCAAGAAAACACTATTTAGTGAGGACCACATCCTAACACCTATGCTGGACACTTGACTCATTACTCGTAGCATCAAAAGGTAGGCACTACTTTCCCATTTAACAAGTGAGAAAATGGGCTAGATGATTTAAAGCTGTCCATTCCACATGTCACGGGTTTTGTATTACCCTGTCCTCCCTCCCACACTCTGGTAAAGAGCCTTCAGCTATCTTACAGATGAATTATTTTCTGTGATGATAAATGGAAAGCATGATTGTATGACATGTTGAAAACTCTCAGAGTACTGATTTTTTTTAATTATTAAAGAACTCTGGAATCAAAGTGACAAAAGACTAAATTGAACTGTCACGCGACAGGGATTTCCAGATTCATCCGAAGGCAATAGGATGCAGAGAGTGGACGCTGCTTATTGTAAGAACAATGCTGAAAATGGGTCTTGGACATCCGCTTACTGCTCATTAGTACCCACTTACGTCTAGTCTTCCTCAAGTGATTAATCATGCCTCTAGGTCTGATCAATTGAATTTTGTACAAAATTAAATGTCGGTTAAAAATAATCATTGTAATGAGCACTTAAAATGACAGATATGACTTAGTGCAGGCTTTCTTCATTAACCTGAGTGTTTTTCCTATGACTCTTCTGAAAGCGCCTGCTCTGTCTGTATTTGAAGATGAGGCTGATAATGATGTTCCCATTCAGGTGTCTGCATTTATTTGTGAAACCATTGTGTACTCCACAAGCTCCCTCCATTACATGCATGTTCTTCTGTTTAGGAGTTTGATACACTTTTTACTGCAACAGTACTGGCTCTTTCCTGTTCTGTCCATAGAAGAGCCCCCCCAAATGCTTTATATCTCAATGAATGCAATTCTGCCTCTTTATCTTGGAGTTTCTTTTGCCTGCAGTCCTAATGTTATACCCCATCTCAGTTTTTGTTGTGTGAAAGAGTGGTCTGATGACAGATTTCATTTCCCAGAATTTATTACCTATTGTGTATATTGCAGTTCATTCACAACGACCCCATCTGCATTTAGGTTGAATGGGGGGCCCCACCCTGACCCAATTTAATAAAAAAATAATGAGGCCACTCAAAGCTCATAGATGTGTCAGCACTATGAAAAGGGTCTATAATCAATGCAAATGTGATGTTTTCCTGCTTTGTGGAGCACAGAGGTTTGACACCCATCTCTTTCGCTGGATCAAATCAGCCTCCCTCTTTGCTTTGAGAATCTAATGAAAGGTATGGACTCTCTTCCCTCAAAAAAAAAAAGACAAGCATGTGACCTGATAATTTATTGAAATGTTAATTGGTGGGTTGTTTCATGCTCTGTTTCTCTCTCCTTCCTGTTCCAAGAATGTGGTCAAGCCTCTTGAGATGTGAATGGTGCCCCTGAGGTTGTGTGGAGCACAACCTGCCAATCGACTCATAGAAGTACACCCCCCCCAAAGTCCAAGCCCAAAACCTTTGCATTGCCCAAGGGAAGGACTGGGAGAGCATCAGAAATGACTGAGCTTGGATTTTCTGCCATGCAAGACAGAATGGAGGCAGGAGGTCAAATTTAACTTGACTTAAAGTTTATTAAATAATGTTTGTGCACACTTGTATGTAAGTTTAAGTTCACATCCTCTCTGTAGTCCTATAAACACACACACACCCACACACACACAACACACACACACACTTACCATGTTTCTGAAGCTTTGTGATCCATTGTCCCTAACCTGCCCTCCCCAACTCCCTGATGTCAAGGACTTCAATGCTTATTAAGTACCTTCTATTGAGTTTTAGCAAAGAATAATTCATACGTTTTTCATGAAGAAAAGTAAGAGGTGCATGATGAACTGATTTTCTGAAAGTCACACAAGCCGTGATGGTAGAGTCAGGATAACAGTAGGTTATCCTGCTACCCCAGGATATCCCTGCTTGGGATGCTGTCTGCAGGACTAAAGCTTTTTTTTTTTTTTCCACCTACTGAGTTTCCTAAAAACAGTTTTCAGTAATTCACAAATGTAAACCTGATAGCAATGTACCTCTATCCTTAGAGTCATTCAGCATCTATACTTTACCATGTCAAAGGGTCCCGCTGCACACCATTACCTGTAATATCCATCTCCCCAAATGTACTTTCCCCACCTCTTAGAAGAACCACGTGACCTTGACTGGTTTTCACTCTGCAAACTTTAAATACTGTAATGGGCATAAAAATACCTATGCCATGAACCTTCTTGTATGAATTACTTAAAAAGCAGGGCACATTAAATAAATAGCATACAGGCATGGTGGTGCAGGTCTGTAATCCCAGACACTCAGAAGGCTGGGGCAGGAGGATCACAAGTTCCAGGCCATCCTTGGAAACTTAGTGAGACCCTGGTTTATTTGGGATTTTTATTTGTTTTGTTTTGTTTTACCATGTATTGAACCCAGGGGTGCTTAACTACTGAGCTACATTCCCGGCTCATTTTATTTTTATTTTGAGGCAAGTTCTCACCAAGTTGTTCAGGGTCCCACTAGATTGCTAAAGGTGGCTTTGAACTTGAATCCTCCTGCCTCAGCCTCCTGAGCCACTGGGATTGTAGGCGTGGGTCACCATACCCGTTTTAAAATTTAAAAGTTTAGAAAGGCCTGGGGGTATAGCTCAGTAGCAGAACATCCCTAGGTTCAATTCCCAGTACCACCAAAAGAAAAAAGGAAAAAGAAAAAAAAAAAAGGCATAGGACCTGGTACACAGCAAGAATTCAATAAGTGTCACCTTATTATAATGATAATAATTATAATATTTATAATTTAATAACATAAGTATACTATATAATATATAATATAATTATATAACATGTAATATAATTATATAATTATATAATTATAATTTAACTGCACTATTTTATTTTGTGAAGACTTGCCTTCAGTTGATAATTCTTTAAAAGTGAATGAAGCTCCCCACATGCTAGTAGACACCTGTAATCCCATCTACTTGGGAGACTGAGACGGGAGGATCTCAAGTTCAGCCAGCCTCAGCAACCAACTTGGCCAGACCCCGACTAATAAAAAATAAAATGGAGTGGAGATGTAGTTCAGTGATAGAGTACTTGCCTAACATTCATGAGGCTATGGGTTCCACGCCCAGTACCATAAATAAATAAACAAACAAGCAACAAATGAAGCCGTAAGTGCTCTGGGAAGACTTCTTAAAATGTGAATTCTTCCTTTGCATTACCATAGTATTTTGAGCATATTTCATTTTTGTTTTTTTACGCTCCATAAAAATCACTTTTTCATATACCTGCTTTTCCTAATTAAACTGAGAGCAACTCAGTATCTGTCACGGGAACAAACACGTGAGCCAGGGACTCCAGAGGTACTATTCACATTGTATTCCTTACAGATGGCTTCCCTGCCACCTTTCTTTGTACCTTGTTGTGTCACGGGTATGCCCGAATTTTTATGACTGTAATAAATGTGATTCTGTAAGTTGCAAAACTAGGTATAAGGTCATATTTGAAAAGGAACTTTAAAGAGTCCAGTGCTGTACTTTCAATTATTTTTCACCTAGTATTAATCTTTTTTAATTTTTCTAAGATATCACTTAATTTTCTGCTGTAACAGAAAATGTGGAATGTAGCAGAATCCCTAAAGGTAACACACATTCGGTTGTAAAGTGGACTACAGATTTTCTTAGATGTTCTTTACAGAATTTAATTTAGAATTTAATACTGAGAAAAATAGCATCACTGACAATAAACATAAAATTTCTTATCTTTTCCTAGTTTGTATAAATTGAGACCATTATAAGTCAAGATTGGTAGTATAAAATACTGTCAGAGCTGGGCAGAGAAGTCCTGTACCAATCATTTAAATGACTTCCCCCCCAAATAGAAAGGAATCCTGATTCCATTCAATTTACTATTGATGTGCCTCAAGAGGAAGAAAGGTTAACTGTCAACAAAATAGAATCAAGGGACGTTTTCAGGAGACGAAAAGTAAAAGTGTTACAATCTTAAAAGGTAAATCAAACTTTTAGTTTTAGTATAAAATACAATTCATTCCAGACTAATTTCAAATTTATGATAATTTCATTAACTGCACTGAAGCTGTCTCTATGCAATCTGGGAAAACGTAGTTTGCTAATTATTAATTATAAGATGTGGGAGATGTTTAAGGCATTGTTTTCAAGCACTATTTGCATTAGTTGTTGTCAAGCATCATTTGCTTACAAGCTACTGTCATCTTAATTTATTTATTAATCTAAGTCTCACAGAATTTCTAGCAATGTTTTATTAGTCATTATTAATGTTATTATAATTACTTAAAAATCACATAAATGTATTTATGTTCAAGTAATTTAATTCAGAATTTTTAAAGCAATTAAATTAAATTAAGCAATTAAATTCACTTTCAATTTACTCAATCTCTAAATTCATACTCTCAACTATATAATCAAGGATCGAACTGCTATGAAGAAAGTAAATAAATCGAATATTCTCACAGATTGAAAATTTGTAGGAATAGTTTTTTTTTAAGTTACAAAATTTTTGTCCATCTTAAAATCATACCTATGTGATAAATTAATTTTTGTATGCATCTAATACAATAGGATATCTTTTTCCACTTTAATTAAAATCCTTACATCTCTAGAGTTGCCATAATTTACTTTTCTTTCTTAAACTGTCCATGTCAATTTCAATGGTAAAATGATAAATTATAGTAACTATTATAATGAATGATTAGGTTGAAGACAACTTATATCAACCCACAGTTGCTTTTCAAAATGATTCTATTTCATTCTAATAGTTACATAGAGCTCACTAATTTCCCAGTCTTCTTCTTAAACTTCCAACAAATCTGTTTTAGAACTTCCCAAGACCTCCTTTCTCTTTTCTCTGGGTTTCCCTTGGGGTTCTCACCCAAATTCTCTTCCCTCCCCCTTCTCATTTGCCTTTTTTATAATCTCAACTGTTGCCATGGAGTCAACCATAGCAACGATTCCCAAATCAATAGCTGTCTGATTTCTCACAAGCCACTCAATCCAATAGCTCAATTTGTGTCTGTGGTGTGTCTTTATATATGCAGAGCTAGAATAATCCTAGTTTAATTATTCAAATGCAATATTAATTGATGTACATATTTTGCTGAAATGGGTATTTCTTGGCATATAATTTTCTTTTTCTCAATAAGCATGGTTTTTAATTGAGTTTCAGATGATTTAATTTTTATGTTTTGTAATACTTTTACATATAAATAAGTTCACAGTAGAGAACATTCTTTTATATTCTCATTCTAGATGACAAACTGAGCCCATGTGGAAGCCTGTCTCTTCAACACTAAATTACTAGAAATAACAGAAAACATGTGTGACTTAAAAGTCTATTGTCACAGAGGAAAACATAGATGAATTTGAAAGAATCCTACTAAGACAAAAAAGATGTATATGGAATTAAATATGAGGGGGAAAACACCTGCTAAAATATAAAGAGGAACACACAGTACAAAGACTGCTGCTCTTGAGACTTCTGTTTCTGGATGAAATGGAGTAATCAGACTCTATTCTTTTCCTCTACACATACACACACACACACACACACACACACACACACACACACACACAAGTCCTGGACAAAAATATGACAATTGTAGAGGACTTTGAATGGAGGGGAAATGAAGGTAGAAAGGTGAGGGACCTCACTGCCTGAGAACAACCTGGCTGTGAGTTCCCAGAGTTTCTTGCTGCCTCATAAATATCTTGGTCTTAATGCTAAAGGCCACAATCTAGCAATAACAATAGTCATAGACAAAAAATAGCCTCAATAAAAGTCTACCTTCCCTAGCCAGAAAATGAAGGAAAGGTTGGTCAGAAACCTGCCTGCTTTTGGGGTGAACTCTAGAAAAAGATCACACCCCTCTCTCACCACAGTGGCACCACAGTGGCAGAACTAGAAAACAGAGTCCTATCTTCTACCCTGTCTCTGTAACAAGGAGGCAGACCTTCTCCAGACCCTGTGAGCAGAAAATTTTGATTTCTACAAGTGGCTTGCAGCAACAGGGAGCACTTCTTCCTACAGAATCTTTAGGCAAAACTTTGACTTTGACCCTTTCCCTGCATCAACTGGAAGATGCCCCTGCCCACTAAGCCTAAGCATAGAATTTCAACTTATAACCTCCTTTCTGTAATAGAAAAGAGACTTTCCATTTGAATCAGAGGGTGAAACCTTGTCTTCCAAAGTATACCATGCAGTAAAAAGTGGCACCACACTAAATATCTCAGTCAGCACTAAAAGACTGTGGGACACAGTGTTGTAATCTGGGTAACACAGAACTGGAACACATTGGAATGGCATAGTAGAGGCTTCGTAAAACAAACTGGTATTTGAACTACAACACCCAATACATCTTAGGATATGCATACAGAATCTCAATAGTTTGCTAAGGTAGATGATTTGATAGAAACTAGAATCTTAGAGTAATACTCAAAATGTCCAAGATACAGTGCAAAACTGTTTATCATACTAAGAGCTAGGAAAATCTCTAATCAAATCTGAAAAGACTATTAATACAATTGTTGGAGCATGATTTTCAAGCAGCTGCCCCAAAATGCCCTAATAAGAAATTGAGAATACTTTGAAGCAAAGAAAAATCAGAAAATATCAACAAAGAAATAGAAGACATAGAGAAAAACTTGGAAATTCAGGAACTGAAAAATACTATGACTTAAATTAAAAAAAAAAAAAAAGAAGAACTTACTGGATGGGCTTAATAACAAAATGAGAAAGAATCAGTGAACTTTAAGATACATTGATAAAAAATTATTCAATCCCCAAACCAGAAAGTTGGGTTTTGTTTTGTTTTTGATGGTACTGGGGATTGAACCCACAGGTGCTTGACCTTGAGCTACACGACCCCCCCCCCCCATTCTTTTTATTTGTATTTTGACATAGGATCTTGCTGAGTTCCCCAGGGTGGCCTTGAACTTGTGACCCTCTTGCCTCAGCCTCCAGAGTAGCTGGAATTATAGGTATATGCCACTGCATTCAGCAAAAGAAAAAATTTTTCAGAACAAATCGAGCCCGAAGGGGAAAAAAATGGGATAGTAAAAGATATAATATATGTGCTTCAGAGTTCCAGAAGAATAGAAAAAAAGAATTCAGGATTGAAATACATTTGAAGAAATAATGGCTAAAATCTTCTCAAATTTGATGAAAGACATAAACCTACAGATTCAAGAGGCAGAGGAACCACCCCCCCACCCACTTAACATCTAAGTCAGAGTGAAAATGCTGGAAATTTAAGGCAAAAAGAAAAAAATATCTTGAAAGCAATTAGAAAAAAGTTATAAAACCTAGAGGTCCATAAAGATTCAAACAATAGTAGATTACTCATCAAGAATGGAGGTCAGAGGAAGTGGTACATTTTTCAAGTGAAGAAAGAAAAAAAAATTGTTAACACAGAATTCCACTTCCAGTGAAAATATTATTCAGGAACAAAAATAATCAATATATTTTAAGATTAAAAAACTAAGAGAATTCATCACTAGGAGAATAAAATAATCACTGAAGGAAACCAATCATATAGCAAGAACATAACATAAGAACATCAGAAATGAAGGAACAACTTAGGAGTAAATATGTAAGTTTGGTAGACATTTTCCTGTGATTTTTAAAAATTATATTTAATTGTTTAAAGTAAAACATAACAATGTCTGATGTGCCTATCAATATATGTAGAAGTAATATTTTAAAGACAACTAGGTCATAGAGAGGAGACTAACATGACCTACATGGTGATGAGGTATCCACACTTCACTTGAAGTTGTAAAATTTTGATAATAATAGACCACAATATGCTGAGTACTCTTATTGTAACTCACAGAACAAACGTTTTTTTTTTTTTTTTTTAAACTGCATGAAGAGACACACTCAAGAGGTGTATTGTGGATAAATAAAAATGGAACATAAGGAGACAGGAAAGGGAAAACAGAGGAATAAAAAACAAGTAATAAAATGTTAGGCATAAGTTCCGAAATATCAATATTACCTTTTATCTAGATGGTCCATACACACCAATTAAGAGAGAAATTGGCAGAAAGGATGTTTTAAAACATAACCAATTCTATGCTGTTTACCAAACTCTCTTCAAATACAATGATAGAGACAGGTTAACCGTGAATGAATAGAAAAAAAGATATCATGGGATTGGGGTTGTGGCTCAGTGGTAGAGTGCTTCCTACCATGTGTGAGGCACTGGGTTCAATTCTCAGCACCACATGTAAATAAATGAAAAAAATAAATAAATAAATAAAGGTCCATCAACAACTAAAAAAAAGAAAAAAAGATATCATGTAAACACTTATTGAAAGAAAGTGGAGAAGCTATGTTAATATTAGAGGAAATAGAATGCAGAAAAAAATTACCGGAAAAAAAGAAGACATTACATCAAGATAAAGGGGTCAATGTACCAAGAAGTCCTAATAGCCTTAAATGCATGTGCACTGGACATCAGAGCTGTTAAAAAATATGAAGCAAAAAATGGCAGAAATGAAAGGAAAAATAGACCAATCCACAATTACAGTTGAGGATTTCAATGCTCCTTTGCTAGAAATATGGTAGAAACACTAATCAAATGTCTTCAACAATTTAAAAGACTTGAACAATAACATTGATCAATGAAATCTAATTGATATTTTTGAGAACACTTCAATCTGCAATTGCAAACTGCTTATCCTTTTTAAGAAAGCATGGGAGATTCAGAAGAGCTTATACCCTGGGTTATAAAACAAACTTTAACAAATTTAAAATAATTGATATCATTAAAAGTATATTCTCCTGTAATCATGGAATCAAAACAGAATTCAACAACAGAAAGATATCATAAAATCTTCAAATACTTGGAAAGCAAACAACCTAATTCTTTAATTCGTGTGTTAAAAAGGAAGTCTCAAGGGAAATTTTTAAAAAAATAAACTGAATGAAAATGAAAATAATGTATAAGCCTCTGGAAAGACACAATGGGATATCACTACATATTGATAAGAAAGGTTAAATAAAATAATAATGACAACACCAAATGTCGACGAGGTTGTGGAGAAACACTTCATCTCTTACATTTCTGGTGGGAATGCAAAACAATAGAGCTACTCTAGAAGACAGTTTTGCAGATTTCCGCCCCAGTACTAGGGATCAAACTTCCAGTCTGACACAAGCTAGGCAAGCACTCTACTACTGATCTACAATCGTATTCCTTTTTCATTTTTGAGACAGGGTCTTGCTAAATTTGCCCAGGTTACTCTAGAACTTGGGATCCTCCTTTCTCAGCCTCCCAAGTAGCTGGGATTGCAGGTATGTATCACCACACCTGGTTCAAAGTTTCTTTAAAAAATCAGTTTGAAATTATCATATGATTCAGCCATTGCAATACTAGGTATTTACTATAGAGAAATGAAAACTTATGTTCACATGGAAACCCACAGGTAAATGTTCACATAAGTTTTGTTTGTTACAGCCCCAAACTAATGTGTCTAGATGTCCTTCAACAGGTGAGTGGTTAAGCAAACTGGGAGGCATACTATTCCATGGAAAATTATTGAGCAATTAGGAGGAGGAGGTGGAGAAGAGGAGAGGGAGGAGAATGAGGGGGAGGGGGGGAGGAGAAGGAGGAGGAAGAACCACCACTACTACTATTGCTACTCCTGGTATAAGCAACGAGTAGGACGAATCCTTAAGGGAATATACCAGGGGAAAAAAGTCTCCCAAAATTCCATACAGGATGATTCTACTTATATAACATTTTTGAAATAATATAATCTAAGGAAAAGAAGACAGATCTGTTTCTGCCTGGGGTTAGGAAAATGGAGGATGAGAGAAAGATAGCTATGGTTTTAGAAGGGCAACTTGAAGGATCTTTGTGATGTCAGAATCATTCATTATCTTGACTGTGGTAGTGGATACATGAACCTATGAAAGTGATGGTATTATTTATTTCTTGCACACATACACACACACATAAGGGCACACACATGAGTAGAAGTAAAACTGGGGAAATATGAATAGAATCAACAGATTTTGTCAAAGTCAATCTTATTGTGACAGTGTACTATAAATTTGCCAAATATTATCAAATTGTGGTCAATCGGGTGAAGTGTAGAAGGATTTCTCTGTATTACTTCCTACCACTGCAGGTAAATCTGGGTGGTGGAGCTAAAGCCAAGGAGAGGGGAAATTTATTGTAGTAAAATTATACTTTAGCCCAGATTTCTCTGTATGACTTCCTACTTTCGCCCATATCATCAGTAATTTTTGCTCAGAAAGACTTGATGGTGCCCAAGTGTGCAAATATTAATGGTATTCTGGATAAATATATGATAGATTTAAACACAAAACTATAAAACTTTTAGACAAAAACATACCAGAAAATCTGTGATTAGAGATGAAGAGTTCTTAGACATGACATCAAAGGAATGAACCATATAAGAAATAATGAATTGCAGTTCATCAAAATTTAAGGTATTTACTCTGTAAAATACCCCATTATGAAGAAAATACTTTTAAGTCATGTATTCAATAAAACACTTATATCCACAATATGTAAAAAAATATTCTTTGTATGTGGGTGGGTGGTGCTACTAGGGATTTAACCCAGGGGCACTTCACCGCTGAGCTACATCCCCAGACCTTTTTCCTATTTATTTTGAAACAGGGTCTCGCTAAGCTGCTGAGGGTCTCACTATATTAGTGAAGTTGGCCTTGAATTTGTGAACCTCTTGCCTCAGCCTCCCCAGTTGTGTCCAGCAAAAAAAATAAAAATAAAAATAAAAATAAATAAATAAATCCCTAAACTCAATAGTGAACCAAATAAGATGATTAATGGGTAAAATATTTGAAAAGGTACCACTGCACATAAGAACATATATGGAGGGATGGCAAAAGTACATGAAAAGATATTCCACATTTAAGCCCTAGTACCAAAAATAAATAAATAAAAGATATTCCACCACATTTGTGTGGCAGACAGAATAATGGCCTCCTTCATTGATCATCTACTAATTTATAGAACCCGTGCATATGTTGTCTTCCTTGGCAAAAGGGACTTTGCAGGTGATGAAACTTGACATAGATTATCTCAGATGATCTAGGTGGGCCCAGTCTAATCAAATGAGTTCTACAGATCATTTTGTTTGTTTGTTTGCATGCTGGGTATTGAACCCAGGGCCTTGTGCTTGCAAGGCAGGCACTCTACCAACTGAACCATATCCCCAGCCCTACTCAAATGAGTTCTTAAAAGGTGATTTTCTGACTGCAGCCAGAGATATGTGACAATAGAAGAATATGAGAGATGCAACGTAACCAGCTTAGAAGATGGAAGGAGGGGCACCATGAGTCAGGGAGCACTGGTGACCTCTAGAAGCTGGAAGAGGCAAAGAAACACATTCTCCCCTTGGCCCTCCAGAAAGGAACACAGCCTTGCCCACAGCATGATTTTTGCCCAGTGAGACCTGTGTTGGACTTCCATCCTACAGAACTACATGACAATAAATTTGTGCTGTTTTAAAATGATAAAGTTGTGGTAATTTGTTGGGACAGCAATAGAAAATGAATATAATTAGTCATTACAAAAATATAAATAAAACCATGAGATATACCACTGCACTCCCATTAGAATAGTTTAAAGATTATAGACAGTATCAAGCACTGGAGAAGATTTGGAGAAACTGGATTTTTATAAATTGTTGGTGAGAAAGTAAAATGGTAGAGTTATGGGAGAAGTTTTGTTGCTTCTTAAAGAACTAAACAAGTAACAAACACATGACCTCCATTTGCACCCTTGGGTGCAATTTGTCTTACAAAAATGAAAATGCATGTTTACACAAAACTCATGAAGGAATATTCACTGCAGCTTTCCTTGTAACAGTGCCAAACTAAAAACTATCCTCGTGTCCTTCAATGGGTGAATAAATAAACAAACTGTGAATACACACATATTATGGAAAATTTCTCAGCAATAAATAGAAACAAAACACAAATCATGTGACATCTTAGATGGGTCTTGAAACAACTAGACTAAATGCGGCGGGGGGAATGGCAATCTTGAGGGGTTTAAAAACTATTTGATTCCTTTGTGTCACATTCCCAAGTGACAAACTGTAAAGATGGAGAATAGATCTGGACTGAGACTAGGGGCGAGTATGTGATCATTAAGGGGTAACATGGAGGACTTTATTTGTGGTGACAAAATAGCTCTGCATCCTACTTGGGATCATAGTTATCTGAATCTAAGTGATAAAATTGTATAGAACTGCTCTCCATTAGAGTTTATCCAACATCATTCATTAACAGACCAAAAGTGGGGACAACCCAAATGTCCATCAGTTAATGAATGGATACACAAAGTGTGGTATACCAATACAACAAAATAGTATTTGGCAATAAAAGGAATGAAGTACTGATATGCGCTGCACACTGGATAAAAACAGGAAAATCTATAAAGACAGAAGGTAAATTGTAACTGCATAGAACTGGACAGAGCAGAATTAAGAGTAATTGCTGATGAGGACCAGTGTTTGGGGACATGATGAAAATGATCTAAAATTATATTGTGTCAATGGTTGTATAACTCTGTGAACATGCTAAAAATTTAATTGTAAGCTTTTAATGGGTGAATTTTGTAACATATGAATTGTATCTCAATAAAGCAGCTTGAAAAACAAACAAACAAAAGAGAGCATATAAAAACTGGAAGAAACTGAATAAGGTCCAGACCTGAGTTAATAGTACTGTATCAAGATGAGTCTCCTGGAGAGAACATGGGAATTCCCTGAAGGACTATTTTGTAACTTCTTGTGAATCTTATACTACTTCTAAAAAAAAGTTATTTTGAAGAAATAGGTTCTATTCTATGCTCTGGGTGAAAGATATTTTTGACATAGGATGGAATCCTAGTGCAATGAGGAGAAAGATAATGTGATTCCTACAGTCAGAGCAGACAAGTAGATCAACCACTCCATTCTTGCCTCTGCTTGAAGCAAGTGGCGCCCATCTCCAGGCACCAGTAACAAACACACATAGTGATCTTGATTTAAAAGGACTAGGGTCTTCAAATCATGGTTGCAACAGAACAAATGAGGAGTGTCCAGCCCAGAGACTAGCCACAGATACCCCAACCAGCAGCTTATTCTACTACTCCTAAAAGTGACTGGATAGAGCCAGCCCAGCATCACTATAAGCATGGTTCCACCTGCAGACTGGAGTAAATAGACGGAGCTTTCACAGAGTAACCTTACAGGGCATTGCAAATACAAAACACACACATGCAACCAGTCACCATTGAAAAGAGCCAGCATCATAAGAGAGAGCACTAAGTGTGGAAGAACACACACCCAACCAAGAACCGGTTAATAGAATAGGTGCGACTGGGCATAGAGAAACGCCAGCAGCACCTCATATAACACCTATTTTTCAAGTCTCTCTTACACAAACCAGAAATTCTTTAACTTCTGGATACAAGTACATTAAACAAAAATAGGCGTTTCTACCATCACGGACATTGCAATTTACTGATGGAGACAGACAATGAAATAATAAGCAAAATATCACAGAATCAAAGATGTTAGGAACAAAAATGAAGTTGAGTAAGAAAGGGATGGGGAAGAAAGAATGAGTGTGAGAATATTAGGTATGCTTTGGACAGAGAGGGAGTCTTTCTGATGAGGAGGTGACCTTTGAATAAGGATCTGAATGATGTACAGGAGCAATGAGTCTGTTTAGAGGGTTTGAAATGTTAACAACAGCTAGGTAACTAAAACATCTGGAGAAGAACGGGCAGTGGAGAACCCACAGGAGGCCGGGTTGTACAGACATTCTAGAATAATATGAGAACTTCTGATTTTATTCTAAGTCTCATTAATACACTATGTTCCAAGAGATACAAGAGAATATTTTGAACAACAATTCTTTTAAAATAATCAACCAGCAATCACATGAACTAAAGACTTCATCTTTGAAATGAATCATTCAACAGAGGAGTAGAGGAGCAGATGGAACACAGAAAAAGAGCAAATTAGCCAGAGAGAAAAAACAAACTTCTTTCCCTCCAGAATGTAGGGTATAATATAGGATATATATGTCTTTAAAAGACATAAAGTATGAAAAGGAAGAAGACTTAAGCAATCCATCCAGAAGAGCCAAATCTTATTTAACAACAAGTATTAAAAGAGACCATTAGAGGACTGGGGTTGTGGCTCAGTGGTAGAGCACTTGCCTGGTACTTGTGAGGCACTGGGTTCGATTCTCAGCACCACATAGAAAAAAAATGGATAAAATAAAGGTCTATCAACATCTAAAAGAAATTTTAAAAAGAGACTATTAGGAATTCATTTTAAGAAAAATTAAGATGAGGCAACAAAATTCCAAACATGAATGTAAATATACACTTGAATAATTCTATTAAAATCTTCAACTTCTAAGAAACAGAAAACTTGGCACCTCATAAAATATAATTATCAAATAACCATGGATCATTATAAAAATTGATCATATACTTTACCACAAAAAAAAGATACAAATTTCCAGAGAAAAGGTGTGGCTGGGGACGTAGCTCAATGATAAAGCACACGCTTGGCATGTGCAAGGCCCTGGGTTGGATTTCCAGTACCATAAAAGTAAAAAAAAAAAAATCAGCGAATAGCTGTGATATTGATCATGTTCTCTGATCATATTTCAATAAAATTTAAAGCAAGTAATTCAATTACTTTTTTAAATCCCATGAATTCGTAAACTGAAATATACTCTAGTTTGTGACTAATCAGTTGCCCTGTTCCACCTATCAGACTATGAGAGAAAAAGAAAACATGATACTACCTATGAGCGGGTGTGGAGTGCCACGGGAGTGTGCATGGGATAACAGAGTAGAAGTAGGCACAGCAATTCTGGAGAACAGCTTAATGTTAACCAACAGAACTGGAGATAACTATTCCCTAGGACCTATTCTTAAGCATACATACTAGAAACTTTTGGCAAAGAAGCAAAAGCATCCTTGAATTAAAAACTTCATCAAGTCAGATGTGGTGGTGAAAGCCTGTAATCAAAGCCAGGTTGAGGTGGGAGGATCTCAAGTTCAAAGTCAGTCTCAGCAACTTAGCAGGGCCCTAAGCAACTTAACAAAACCCTGTCTCTAAATTTAAAAAAATAAAATAAAATAAAAAAGGACTAGGAATGTTGTTCTGTGGTTAAGTACCCTGGGTTCAATCCCTGGCACCAGAAGTAAAAGAAAATTAAAGAAAAAAAGAGAATTCATCAAGGTATTGTTTTTAACAGAATCTGCTTTAAGTCAATAGCTAAGGTGATCAATACATGTAGTAACTTTATAGACAGAAATACCATATGATCTACATATATCAACTGAATAATACAGAATCAATCTCATGAAAGTAGACTCAATATAATAACATTTAAATTATAAAAATAAAAAGCAATTTATATTGTTTATAAATACATTCATAGAAAGATATATAAAAATTCTGGAGAGTGGTTAGCTTAGGAAGAAGGGAAAAATGGAATTGAAATGGTTTATAAGACAATTTAATTGTATCTATCATATCTAATTTGTTTAAGCACAGGGCTAGGAATGTAAGTACCTTGCAAGGCCATTAACGGAGCAACTAAGTTCACCTTTACAAAGACTTCAGTGTCTTATCTGAGTAACTAGCACCATTACCAAGTTGCTCATCTCCCTCTGCCCCAGACATAGAACAATAAATAAATAAATATCTTGAAGAACACTTAATCCATTTCATATGCTTTAAATTTTTCATAGGTAGGACAAGGTTCTGGGTTCAATCCTCAATACCAAATAAAATCATTTTTATAGATTAACATGGGAATCACAAGCATGATAAAAATGTTCAAAATTATAAGGCATCTGAAATAGCATTATCAAAATTTAGGGAATGCAGCTAAACCATATTAATACAATTTAGAATTTATAAACTTGTGAAATTTAGAACACAAGGAACTGAAAATTATGAAAACTAATGAACCAAGGTTCTGCTAAAAGAAAAATGGAAAGAAGAGTAGGATAAACCTGAAGAAATGGAAAGAAATCTTGAATCTAAGAGGAAAATATTATGCCCTATAATAAGAGATTATTAATAGGCAAAACTTGATTATTCAAAAAAAATCTTTCAAAGTACATAAACCTTTGATCAGACTGGCAAAGGAAAGAAAGAGAGATGGCAAAAATAAATAGTATCAGGTTTTGAAAATGGAATAAAACTACAGACACAGTAGGTAGTCTTAAAATTTAGAAGATAATATCAGCAATTTCAAGCCAATAAACTTGAAAAGCTAGAGCTAGATAAAATGAGCATTTTTTTTTAAAAAATGGATAATTGTTATTTGCAGAAAAAGAAATAAAAGCCAGAATAGATACATGGCCATTAAAGAAAATGAAGCCACTATCAAATCCCCCTCCAATACAGGTTAGCAGGTTCAGACATACAAGGAACGTAACATACAAATTCTCTCACAAAATTAGAAAAAAGGAAGGAGACACAGTTATCTTATAAGGCTGATTGTTAATCAAAGATAAGGCAAAACTACCCCCAAAATAAAATTGAATTTAATCTCACATAAGAACATGAAGGTAGATTCTTAACTAAATATTCGCAAATCAATTCTAGCAGTTATGTTAAAACAAATGATCTAGTTGAGTTTATGCCTGTATATTGATTGTTCACTATTTTTTAAAAAAATGTAATTCATTATAACAGGTTAAATATGAAGCAATACAATTATGCAAAATTACATAAGTAAAACTGAGGGTAGAATTTCCATTCATTAATTTTTTTTTTCACGTAAAATAAAATTCATTAAGGAAAAGCTCCCAGATAACAAGGAGAGGGAAGTTGAGTTAAGGTCTGATTTCATGTGAAGTCCCAGTTTCAGCCTAACCCTCAGAAAAATCTACAGCATAAAATTTTCTGCAGAGTACTCCTTCCTTGCAGTGAAGAGGCTGAACTTTTGGACTCCCAAACCAGTCAATCACCGACTTCAGTCCAAGAGGTGTGGTAGGGTGGTTTAGAAGGTTGGGTAGCCATGAGGGTCATAAAACCCCAAGACACTGCTGGCTCTCTATAAGAGCAGAGTTGGCTCCAAAACCAGGTCAGATGCCATCTTATACCCGCAAAAATGCTTAGCTGAGGGTTGGGCACACGAAGTCCACAAGAGACCCAAGGGCATCTCAGGGGCTTGCTAACAATTTTGACTACAGCAACACCTCCACTTACCGTCTGCTCTCACCACCAGGCACTGGCTATGGGTCTCCCATCATGTTTTGTTGCTAGAATGTCTACTATATTTTAAAGTTCTGCAATTGGCTTTTCATGATCCAGAAACAGATTCTTCTCCCAGTGGGTAGAAGTGGGTGTCCCTGGAGAGCCTCTGTAAGATTGAGAAACCATTACAGTTGAAAGTGAACAGACCATTTGAAAACTGCACAGAGCATGCTTTTTATTTTCCTGGACTTTTAGTTCAGTGATTTTTCTGAGGAAGGTGCTGGCAGACAGATGCAGAGACTACATTTCCAGAGCTGGTTGTGAATAGTCAAACATTTCATAGCATCTATCTAATAATTTCTTTTGAACTGGGGTTGGAACCCAGGGTTACTTAACCTCTGAGCCACATCCCAGGTCATTCATATATATATATATATATATATATATATATATATATATATATATATATATTTTTTTTTTTTTTTTTTTTTTTTTTTTTTTTTTAATAAACAGGGTCTCACTGAATTGCTTAGGGTCTCATTAAGTTGCTGAAGTTAGCTTTGAACTTGCAATCCTCTTGCCTCAGTCTCCTGAGGTGCTGGGATTATAGGTGTATGTCACTGCACCAGGCTAAGAATTTCTGAAGTCCAGCATCCTCTTCTTGGTCTTTGGCTGGTTTCTCACAGAAGGACAAATTTAGCAGTTCTCAGAGTTGCAGGATCATTTTGTTCAGTGTTTGTTTTACTGGTAGCTTCATATATTCATCCTCCAATATCTTTATTTATGTAGATCTGAGTTTCTGACCTATATTATTTGCCTTCTCTCTGAGAACTTTTAACATTTCTTGCAAGGCACCTCTACTGCCAACAAATACCCTCATTTTTGTTTGAGAAGGTCTGTTTCTATACTCTTGAAGGATAATTTCACAAGGTTCAGAACTCTAGGTTGATGGAATCTTTCTCAACTCTTTAGATATTTCACTCTACTATTTGCTTGCAATAGTTTTTGAGAAAAAGTTAAACATAATTCTTATCTTTACTTATCTATAAATAAGGTGTTATTTTCTTCTGTCAGTCATATTTTCATCACTATAACAAAATACCTGAGTAAAACTACCTAAAGGAGTAAAGACCATGTTTGTTCATGTCTCTGTGGTTTCAGTCCATGGTTGCCCGGCTCCATGTTTCTGGGCCTGTGGTGAAAGCAAAAGATCATCATGGCAGAGAGGGCCTGGTGGAACAGAGCTGCTCACCTAATGGCAGTTGGGAAGTGATGGGGAAAGAGAGGGCAACAAAATAAATCCTTCAAGGACAACTCCTTGTGACCCACCTCCTCTAACCAGGACCTACCTTCTAGAGTTTCCACTATCTCCAAATAGAGCAGAAGGTTGGCAACTAAGCCTTTAGCATAGAGCCTTTAGAGAAATGTTTTAGCTCCAAACCACAACACTTGACTTCTTTTGAGATATTTTCCTTATCTTTGATATTTTGAAGTTTGAAGAATCTTATATGCCCAGATGTATGTTTTATTTATTCATTTGTTTACTGAATTTATCCTGTTTCTTGTTCCCTGAGATTCCCAAATCTATAGTTTAGTATCTGACATTAATTTGGGAAAATGTTCAGTCATCATTGCTTCAAATAATTGCTCTGTTTCTCTTTTCTATAATTCCTTTTACATATCAGTTACATTTTTTTGTAGTTATCCTGCAGTTCTTAAATATTCTATCCTTTTTTGTTTTTGTCTTTTTTCTCTTTTTCAATTTTGGTAGTTTCTATTGTTATATCATCAGATTTAGAAGTCTTTCCTCAGCCATGTCTAGTTTACTAACGAATCAATCAAAGACGTTCTTCATTTCTGATAGTGTTTTTATTTCTAGCATTTCTTTTTTATTGATTCTTAGAATTTCTCTGCTTACATTATCCATCTGTTCTAGAATTTGTCAGATTTTTCCTGGTGAAGCCTTAAACATTATTTGGGGTCTTAAAAAAATTCCTGGTCTGGTGATTCCAACATCCCTACCATGTCTAACTGTGGTTCTCATGCTTGTTCCATCTCTTCAAATTATTTGTATAAATGTGTGCAATTTTTCATTTATTGGTTGGTTGGTTGGTTTGGGTTTTGGTTTTTGGTGTTTGTTTGTTTTTTTTTTTTTTTTTTTTTTTTAATCTATTAGTGCTTCTTGTAATCTTTTGTTGAAAGGTGGATCTGAGGTTACTAGGAAAAAAAAAAAAAAAAAAAAAAACTTGTGACAAAAGCCCATTAGTAGTACAGTGGTAAGATATTGGGGCAGGGGAAAAGTTCCATAGTCTCATGAGTAAGTCTCAGTTTTCTGGCGAGCCTGTATCCTGCCTGTGGACTTTATCAGTGCTTCTCAGGATGTTTCCTCAATGAGATGAATTGGGATGACTAAGTGGGCTGGAGTTGGGTATTTCTTTTTCTTCTCCAGGGTCAGTTAGGTGCTATAGAAACCCCAGCAGGTTGAGCTCTGGTTAAATAGCTTCTCTTGAGGGCAGGCCTTGTTAGGAATAAAATGTGTCCTAATGGTTCATTTCCCTTCCCTCTGCTAGAAGCATGAGGGGATTTTTCTCTGATGTTCACCAACAGGACCAGTTAGAGCTTCTGAAGATAAAATGTATTCAAGTGTGGGGTCCCCCTGTGAGTGGATTCTCCTGAAGGATTTTAATTCTCAGGCTTGTACTAAGACTCTGGCAATTTGTCAATCAGAGTTCAGGTTTTCCTATACTGGCACTGGCTCCCATGGAGATTTACACTCAAGGGTTTTTATTCTAGTAAGTTGTGATTCTCTGTTTCTCTCTCTCTCTAGTTGGGAGTGGGGAAGTGGGGTGGGGGACAGATAGTCCTATGAGTTCACCTCTCTGCTGGATCTAATAAGAGTTATTGATTTGTTCAGATTTTTGCTTGTTATCAGGATGGAGTAGTAACTTCTAAGCTTATATCCCCTATACTTTATTTAAATGGTCTTAGTATATTAGGTACATAAGTGAACGACTTTTGTGAAAAGATGCCTATCAAAATCCTAAACCACATTTAGTGAGAGAACCTGAAAAACATTTCCATTAAAACCATTTCTTCTCTTTTAACTAATATTCGATATACCTTGGAGAACTTCTATGATACTTTCAAAAGGGGGGGATATGTATTAAAAATAGAAAAAGAGAGAGAAAACTATTTAAAGAAATATTGCTTTCTACCCTAAGTCCAAAACAATACATTAATAAACTCTTAGAAATACAAAGAGAGTTCAGTAAGGCTGAAAGTAAAAATCAAATTCTAAAATAATATTTATATATGTTAGCAAAAAAAGTAGAAAATGTAATTTTTATGAAGGCTGTCAATAACACATTGTATACATGTGTTGAAATGTCACATGGTACTCCATAAACATGTACAATTTTTAGTAAAATTTTTAAATATATTAAAAGGTCTATTTCATATGTGCAACAAAATTATAAGATATTTACAAATAAAATATGTGTAAGACCTTTGTGGAGAAACTGTGAAATTTTACAAAAAGACATCAGAGAAGATTTAAATAAATGAAGAATAATTAAGCATTTTATTTCAAGTTCTAACTAATAAAAAGAGCTAGAGAAAGTGAAGTATAAATGATGGAAAGATTTAAGCAAGCCCAAAATTATAAAGCAAAATAACCATCTCATTTGAGATGGCATAATTTTTCTGGTAAGCATGTTTAAACCCCAAGAAAATGTAAAATTAGGAGTGTAAATTTCAAGATAAACTAAGCTGTATTATCAATATTTTAGTGTTAAGAATTTTGTACATATGCATATTTAGAATTTTATCCAGCAAGCTAGTCTTGATGGCACATGCCGATGTAAATTCCAGTTATTCAGGAGGCTGAGGCAGGAGGATTGCAGGTTTGAGGACAGCCTAGGCATCTTTGAGAGACCCTGTCTTGAAACAAAAAGTAAAAAGGGCTGGAGATGTAGCTTCTTGCTAGTGGGCCACTGGGTTCAATTCCCAGCACAAGTAACTAACTAACTAAATTTGGTCTATTAGACTATACACACTTGAGTAATAGTTTTGTGATTCCAATTTTAAATGTATTATTTTATTATTTTATTGAGGTTAGTGATTTTGATCTAATATGTTGCTTTGTGTCCATTAATGAACATTTTTAAAACTTAAGAATCATGCTTATTAATGTAATCTATTTGATACATGAGTTATTTAAGAACTCAGGAAAATTTTGTTTGTTAAACCAAATGGTGTAGAACTTAAAAAGGAAACGTAGCAGTTTCATGAATATAGTTTGACATAAAGAAGTCTAGATAACTGTGTTTATAAATTGGGCTTAACATTAATCAAAGACCTTTTAAAAGTGGATTGTTAAAAATTTTGCTAGTCCTATGAATAGAATTACAAATTTTTAAGTTCTACCTTAAATATAAGAAATAACTTTCATAGCCTGTAACTTTAATAAGCTAAAAATCTTTTAAACCAAAATTAACTCCCACAGAGAATTTTCTGTGGGGAAAAAAAAAAAATGTAATCTACAAGGTGCCAAAAAATTTTAGCTGGCAATATTGCTTAGTAAACATGCACGCAGAATAATACCATGTGTTTCTACACATACACACACACACACACACATACACATGTGTGTAGTGTGTGTCGTGTGTGTGTATATATATATTTTATATATATATATATATATATATATAAGAAAATGGTAAATATAACAGTGAGATAAGAAAATGATAATAAGTAAAACAAATAAGATGAAAGATAAGAAAACATGAAACTGTAATAGTGTTTCCCTGGAAAAGTCAGGTAGACTTTAATTCTATCAGTAACCTTTGACTATTTTGCAATGCGAAAGCATTCATGTATTACTTGTGTAAGTAAAAATAAAGAAAGTTCTTTGTCAAGTCATGTGTACCCATTTCAGGTTCAATAATCGGGGTCAACATACTTCCGACTCTATTTCATCTCAAAACAGTTCCGTGTCAGACACAGTTAACCTTGGTCCTTTTGTCAACAGAAAGCCATTCATTTCTAGGATTACCATTTCCGACCACCTTTCTGCTTGAGAGCTTTATATAATGTGTAAAACTAAAAGTTGCAAACAAGACTCAGAATGTGATTTTGGCACTCATGTAGAGAGTTCAGTTATTCTTGACATAGTCCCGTGGCATGGGATAAAACATCTTACAGTGGTTTGGGGAATATTAATGAGAAAATTAAGAAAGCAGGCTTGAAAGGGGGCACTGGCATGGGGAGTTGTCACATAAGACCTCATTTTCCAAATATAGCCAAGAGAAAACACTTGTTATTTTCAAAGAACTAAGGGTAGAATTCCTATTGAGGAGCTAAGATTCTTATTTGTTTGCTGGCAAAATCAGCCAGCTTAGGCATGAAAGGATAGCCTTCCCGGCAAGGTCCAGAAAAGAAGGCAGAAAGGAGAGAGGGGTGATATCCAGGCCACTAAGATTTTATCCAAGGACAAAACCGGGAGGGTCCTAATATTGAATCAGAGTTATAAGAACAAGTTCTTTTAAAATGATAATCTTTGATCCTCTTTTGAAGAGCAAATTGACAAAATAAAGTAGCATAACTGGAGCTTGACCCCAGACGTGGATAAATGGGTGGTTCCACATGCCTCCCGCCCCGTCTGCAATGAGTCATACTTCCATGTAAAAGTCATTATGCTTTTAAGTTTTGAAGAATTAAGTCAACATCACTGAGAAGGACTATTTGTGTTTGAATAAGAGGCCTACCCTGATTTGTATGCCAAAACTGAGCTCACCTTAAATTCAAGTTCCACAGCTTCTGTGAAATATAAAATAAGGAGAAAAAAAATATAGAGGCTTAAAAAGAAATAATAACAACAAGATACTACTTGCCAGAAAACTTAATGAAAGGCAGAAATGGAACAGGTCTCCAAGAGTAATTCCTTAAAAACTCTCATTTCTATTCTCCTAAAAGAATACATATAAATTAACATCTAGATTTTACTCCTGCTTGTCTGTGCTGTATACACATAGTTCATTAGCAAAGATTGGTTCCTGGAAATGGAAGTATTCACAGAATGAGCAATTTTCTGGTTTTTCTAATATTTTCCCTCTAGAGATAGTACTTAGCAGCACCCACTGGCCCACACTGCCCACTCTCACCCCAGATTACATTCATTAAAATGCTGGTCTGTCTTGCCAGCCTGCTGTCAGGTTCAGACAATCCCTGATAATACCCAGGGCTCTTCCGAGTCTCTGCTAATCTGCTGATCTTTACCTCTGCTCCTCCAATGTCTCCTTGAACGGGCTTTGACTCTCCTTCTAAACCTGATAGCCACTGTTTGCTCTTCCTTTGTTTCCTGTGGCAGGTCCAGGTCTATCACTTGTACTCCTTTTGTCAGGACCTTAGGAGTCAAAGCTGTTTATCAGAACAAAGAATGAACGGCAGGAAATGGTACCCAAAAGAGGAATTAATGCAGCGTTCAGAGCATTCACCTATTTAAACAAAATATGAGAGTAGTTTTTCACCAATTACTAGGTAAGAGCATATGGTAGACCTCAGGATTTAGGAAAAGCATATATACTTGCAATGTACTATCAGCTGTGTGTGTGTGTGTGTGTGTGTGTGTGTACACAAGTACAGAGTTAACCCTCCACATCCATGGGAGGATTGAAAATAACTGGAAAAAAGTGTGTCCATATTGAACATGTACAGAGTTTATCATTATTCCCTAAATGATACAAAATAACAACTAAGTACATAGCATTTGCATTGTATTAGGCATTACAAATAAACTAGAGGTGATTTAAAGTATGCAGGAGGATGTGGATGGGTTATATGCAAACACTAGGCCATTTTACATAAGGGAAATTGGCTTTCCTCAGATTTTTATATCCATAGGTGATGGGGGTAATCAATCCCATCCAGATACTAAATAATATTTCAATGAAAACTTCATAAAGAATCAACGCCATTTTTGTTACTATTGCTTTGTAGTAGAGTTGAAGATCTGGTATTGCGATACCCCCTGCTTCACTCTTTCTGCCAAGGATTGCTTTAGCTATTCTGGGTTTTTTATTCTTCCAGATGAATTTCATAATTGCTTGCTCTATTTCTGTAAGGTACATCATTGGGATTGTAATTGGAATTGCATTGAATCTGTATAGAACTTTTGGTAGTATGGCCATTTTGACAATATTAATTCTTCCTATCCAAGAACATGGGAGATCTTTCCATCTTCTAAGGTTTTCTTGAATTTCTTTCTTTAGTGTTCTGTAGTTCTCATTGTAGAGGTCTTTCACCTCTTTTGTGAGATTGATTCCCAAGTATTTTATTTTTTTCAAAGCTATTGTGAATGGGGTAGTTTTCCTAATTTCTCTTTCTGAAGATTCATTGCTTATGTATAAAAATGCCTTAGATTTATGTGCATTGATCTTATATCCCGCTACTTTACTGAATTCACTAATGAGATCTAAGCATTTTCTGGTGGAATTTCCTGGTTCCTCTAAGTATACAATCATATCATCAGCAAATAGGGATAGTTTGAGTTCTTCTTTTCCTATTCGTATCCCTTTAATTTCTTTGGTCTGTCTAATTGTTCTGGCTAGAGTTTCAAGGATGATGTTGAATAGAAGTGGTGAAAGAAGGCATCCCTGCCTTGTTCCAGTTTTTAGGGGGAATGCTTTCAGTTTTTCACCATTTAGAATGATATTAGCCATGGGCTTAGCATAGATGGCCTTTACAATGTTAAGGAATGTTCCCACTATCCCTATTTTTTCTAGTGTTTTGAGCATGAAGGGGTGCTGTATTTTATCAAATGCTTTCTCTGCATCTATTGAAATAGAAAGGTGGATCAATGGTACAGAATAGAGGACATGGATACAAACCCAAATAAATACAATTTTCTCATACTAGAAAAAGGGGGCAAAAATATGCAATGGAGAAAAGATAGCCTCTTCAACAAATGGTGCTGGGAGAATTGGAAATCCATATGCAACAGAATGAAACTAAACCCATATCTCTCACCATGCACGAAACTAAACTCAAAATGGATTAAGGACCTCGGAATCAGACCAGAGACCTTGCATCTTATAGAAGAAAAAGTAGGTCCAGAGCTTCAACATGTCGGCTTAGGACCAGACTTCCTCAACAGGACTCCCATAGCACAAGAAATAAAAGCAAGAATTAATAACTGGGATAGATTCAAACTAAAAAGCTTTCTCTCAGCAAAGGAAACTATCAGCAATGCGAAGAAAGAGCCTACAGAGTGGGAGAAAATCTTTGCCAATCATACTTCAGATAGAGCACTAATCTCCAGAATCTATAAAGAACTCAAAAAACTCTACACCAAGAATGCAAGTAATCCAATCGACAAATGGGCTAAGGAAATGAATAGACACTTCACAGAAGAAGATCTACAAGCAATCAACAAACATATGGAAAAATGTTCAACATCTCTAGTAATAAGAGAAATGCAAATCAAAACCACCCTAAGATTCCATCTCACCCCAATTAGAATGGCGATTATCAAGAATACAAGCAACAACAGGTGTTGGCGAGGATGTGGGGAGAAAGGTTCACTCATACATTGCTGGTGGGGCTGCAAATTAGTGCAGCCACTCTGGAAAGCAGTGTGGAGATTCCTTAGAAAACTTGGAATGGAACCACCATTTGACCCAGCTATCCCACTCCTTGGCCTATACCCAAAGGACTTAAAATCAGCATATTACAGAGATACAGCCACATCAATGTTCATAGCTGCTCAGTTCACAATAGCCAGATTGTGGAACCAACCTAGATGTCCTTCAATTGATGAATGGATAAAGAAACTGTGATATATATATATATATATATATATATATATATATATATATATATTCCATTGTATATATATATATATACAATGGAATATTACTCAGCCATAAAGAATGATAAAATTATGGCATTTGCAGGCAAATGGATGAAATTGGAGAATATCATGTTAAGTGAGATAAGCCAATCTCAAAAAAACAAAGGTTGAATGATATCGCTAATAAGTGGATGATGACACATAATTGGGGGTGGGAGGGGTTAGTGTTAGGGTTAGAGTTAGGGTTAGGGAGGGGGGCAAGAATGGAGGAGGGAAGGACTGTATAGAGGGAAAAAGAGGGGTTGGAGGGGTGGGGGGAAGGGGAAAAATAACAGAATGAATCAAACAGCATTACCCTATGTAAATTTATGATTACACAAATGGTATGCCTTTACGCCATGTACAGAGAAACAACATGTATCCCATTTGTTTATAATAAAAATAAATTAATTAATTAATTAAAAAAAAAAAAAAGAAGAAGTGGGGAAATTGGGCATCTTTGCCTGATCTTAGAGGAAAAGTTTTCATTTTTTAACCATGATCATGATTTTAGCTGTGGGTTTTTCTTATCAGAGATGATTTCTTTCTAATTCTTATTTGTTAAGTGTTCTTATCATGAAAGTATATTTAATTTTATTGAATTACTTGTCTACACCATTTGACATATCATATGAAGTTTTCCCCATTCATTGTCAATATGATATAATATGTTAATTTTCAAGGATATTAAACTATCCTTGCCTTCCAAGATTATTCCCTCTTGGCCAGGATACATAATTCTTTTAATATGCTGCTGAACTCACTCAATCTTCTAGTATTGTTGAGAATTTTTTCCATCAATATTAGAGATGTTGGTCTGCAGTTTTCTTTCCTTGTAATGTTCTTGTCTCACTTTGTATCAGGGTAATGCTGACCTCAGAATGAGTTTGGAAGTTTCCCTCCTCTTCAGTTTTTTGGAGGGAGTTTGAGGCAAAGTTCAGGGTCTTTTTAAAGTTTAGAAATGTAAAAATAAATATATATTAAAATGTAAACATGTAAAAATGTGAAACAATCTATGTATATAATATAAAATAAAATGTGAAAACTATAAAAAAAAAGAATCAACGCTGTGCAGAATGGAATAAAATGAATCACTTACATGTTGAGGCAATAGTTTTGTGTATTGAGGCAAGAGAGGTCACACATCAAAGCAGGGTCCAAGAATTTTCACACGTGGAGGACAAGAGGGAACCAGCTAAAAAGATGAGATGGCAATTTGAGAATAGGATCTTAAAATTGAGGTTTTGGAAGTTGGAGATTGTAATTACTAATAATGGCAGTCTTAAAATATAACCACAGGAGTTGGTGGCCAAGCAGGAAACCTGAAAAGCTAGACATGGAAAAATTACCTATACTGATGCCAAACTCACCAAGAATTTTGTCAGCACAGTATAAAAGGAAATGATTATGAGGCAGGAGCTTGAACCTTCTCAGAGATGGGGAAATGTTCTGGCATTGGGAGTCAGGAAATAACACAAAAAGTTGAACAGAATATTTAGAGTTATTGAACATGAAGTGGGGTTGTTTGATTGTTTGTTTATTTATGTATTTAGTGGTACTGGGGATTGAACCCAGGGCACTCAACCACTGAGCTACATCCCACAGTCCTTCTTATTTTTTACTGTTTATTTTGAGAGAAAGCCTCACTAAATTGCCAAGGCTAGCCTCAAACTTGTGATTCTCCTGCCTCAGCCTCCTGAGTTTTTAGGCATGTACCATGGGGCCCAACAAATAGGATTTTTATTAATGACTAATTAGGAATTCCAGATGCTGTAATGAGTTTTGGAAGTTGGGGTGAATTGGGAGATAGTGAAAGTGCTATTAAGTAAAATTACAAGAGGTCATTGTTTTGGATTAAGTGTGCATGAAATTTGGACAGACAACACTAAAAGTCAAAATGGAGTTACTGATATGAAAATTCCAAGTCACCAAGTTGAAACAAAGCTGTTATTCTGACCTCCCAAGAGAAATCAATATTAGAGAATTAACAACCAAATTTCCCCAAAAGGCCAATATCAATTGATAGGACAGTAAAGTTCCCTCTGCCTTAATTCTTACATGAAAAAGGTAACTTGATGTTAAATATTCATATATTTTTCTATTGTTCACTCACCCAGTCCCCACCTTACAAAGAAAGTAATTTTGAAACAATCCATCTTATCTGTGTGTTCTGTTTCTGCTTTTTTCAGTCTTTTTATGCCTATAAAATCAACCTCTTTTGCTCTACTCATAGGAAAAAAATCCTTTTTTAAAATTAAATATACTTTAAAAACAAAAATTATATATATAAATGGAGTACCATTGATGTTTGGATATACATTGATTGTTTGGATATACATTTATACATTGTATAACATTTAGATCAGGTTAAACATATCCATCTCCTAAAATGTTTACAATATTTTTTATGGTGAAAACTTTCAAAATCCTTTCTTCAAGATTTTTGAGAAACTCAGTACAAAACCGCTACCTATGGTCATCCTATTGTACAATAACTTTTTACTTTTAATTGTACCTCAGTACCCATAGATAACCTTTAAAATTTCCTCCCTTCCTACCCTCCTCCTCCTCTGGTAACCACCAATTTACTCTCAACTTCTATGAGACCAACTTTTTTAGATTCCACATGTGAGAGAAATCATGCAGTACTTATCTCTGTGCCTAGCTTATTCCAATTGACATAATGATCTCCAGTTCCATCCACGTCAGGGTTTCATTCTTTTTTGTGTGTGTGGTTAAATATTTTCCATTGTGCATATGCAGCACGTTTACTTTATTCATTCATCAATTGACACTTAGGTTGTTTCCATTTATTATCCATTGTGAACAGTACAGCAATAACATGGGCATGCAGGTGCCTTTTTGATAAAATAATTTCATTTCCTTTGAATATATACTATATGGTGGGATAGTTGGATTATATGGTGATTCCTTTTTCAATTTTTTGAGGAAGCTTCACACTGTTCTCCATAATGGCGGTACTAGTAGCCAACAGCATAAAAGGGTTTCTTTTCTCCACAACCTTTGCCAGCAATTATCTTACTGGAGTGAGGTGATACCTCATTGTGGGTTTATTCGAATTTCTCTGATGATTAGCAATGTTGATCATTTTTTGTACATACCTGTTGGCCATGTGTATATCTTCTTTTGAAAAATGTCTATTTAGATGTTCTTTAGATCTGCCAAGTTTTTAATTGGATTATTTGGGTTGTTGTCTTTATTGTTTTATTTTTGCCTATTTTTTTAGTGTTTTGAGTTCCTCACATATTCTAGACACCAACTCATTGTCAGATGTTTTGTTTGCAAATATTTTCTCCCATTCTGTAGGTTGTCTCTTCACTCTGATGATTGTTTCCTTTGCTGTGCAAAAGCTTTATAATTTGACATAATTCCACTGGCCTATTGTTGCTTTGTTTCCTGTGCTTTAAGGGTTTTATCCAAAAAAGTCATGCCCACTGTGATGTTCTAAAGAATTTCTCGTTTTCTTCTAGTAGTTTCAAGCATTACATGTATGTCTTTAATCCATTTTGAGTTGGTTTTCATAACTGGTGAGGGATGGGTGTCTGGGTTCATTCTTTTGCATTTCAATTTTCCCAGCACCATTTATTGAGGACTATCCATTCTCCACTTTGTGCTTTTAGCACTATTTCTTATAAATCACTTGGCTGTAAGATGTGTGGAATTATTTGGGGGCACTCATTTCCACTGGCCTGTGTGTCTGTTTTTATGTCGATACCATGTTGTTTTGGATATTATATCTTCGTAGCATTTTTTTTTTCAATGCTGGGGATTAAACCCAGGGCCTTGAGCATTTTTACCACGGAGTTTTTACTCCAACCCTCTTTGTAGCATATTTTGAGACCTGGTAGTATGAGGCTTCCAACTTTGTCTTTTTGGTTCAAAATTGTTTTGGTATTTTCACTCTTTCATGCTTCTACATGAATTTTAGGATTATTATTTTTAGTTATGTGAAGAATATCATTGATGTTTTGCTGAGGATTTCATTGAATCTATAAATTACTTTGGGCAATAGGGACATTTGTACAATATTAATTCTGATTTATAAACATGGAAGGGTGTTCCAATTTTTTATGTCCTCTTCAATTTCTTTCATAGGAGATTTGTCATTTTCATAGTGGAAGTCTTTAACCTCCCTGGCTAAATTTATTCCTAGGTTTTCTTTGTTTTGTCTTGTTTTGTAGCTACCACGAATGGGAGTCCTTTCATGATTTCTTTTTCAGCAATCTCATTATCAATGTATAAAATTCTACTGATTTTTACATGTTGACTATGTATCCTGAAATTTTACTCATTTATCAATTCTAATAATATTTTTGTGACATTTTTAGGTTTTTCTATATATAGAATCCTGTCGTCTACAAACAGTGATAATTTCACTTTCTCCTTTTCTATTCATATACCTTTTATTTCTGTCTTATAAAACTGCTGTGGCTTAAACTTCCATATTCTGTAGAATAAGATTCATGAGAGTGTACATCCTTGTCTTGTTCCTCATCCCGAGGAAATAGATATTCTCTGTGGGTTTGTTATAACCTTTATTATGTAGAGCGATGTGGACCATTAATTCTATTTTATGGAAGAACTTTTGTCCAATTCTGGAATCAAAAGTAAAGCCAATTAAGAGCTTTAGACTAAATTGTTGTAATCTGTCCTTTAACAAGTTCCAACCACACTAGGAGAGTGGACCATGAGGATTACTGGAGATCCAGGGCCTTTTCTATGTCAGGGAGGAAAGGTCTAGAGAGGCCACATAGATTATTCCAAGGAAGGGTGATCCCACCCTCCTCTTCCCCATGGTCCCCAGTCTCTGTGGAGTAGAAAATAGGTTTCATCTTTCACGGACAGGAAGTGACTGCCTGGAGCACTGTATGGAGACTGTCAGGCCACTTACCCAGATTCAGGGGAAAGGGAAAAGAGCTGCCTCATGCTAGTATCTGCTTCCCCTGTTCAAAGGTGATCTGTAAAAATGTTTCTAACTCTCCATTCCATTTCCCATATTTCAACTAGCTCCTAACCACTTATACACCCATAAAGCTCTTAGGACTTCTCCATATACCACTTTGCTTCAGCTACTACCTCAAATCTTCCTAAAAATCATCTCCTCAGCTTGCTGCAATCTCTGCTCATGATTCCCAAGTCCCCATCTCCAGATAAGACCTCATTCCTGAGCAAGGGAATCATGTCTGCTGCTGTCTCCTGGACTTTAAGTACACCAAATGTGCCAGGTTCATAACTATCCTCATTTCCCACTGCCCCCACACCATCCCTATCACTCCAAACTGTTCCTCTCTCATTCCAGTTATTGTGCCCCCTTTCACTTATTTGAAGAACTCAAGTCATCTTCAACTCCTCCTTTCTCCCACATCTTATTAGGTACTATTCCTATCCATCCAACCTCTGAAATTCCTTAAATCTGCTTCTCTCCTCCTTTCTGGCTGCCTCTGCCTGTACATACCTGTATATTCTCTCAAATACACTTAGGAAATAGATTCCAGCCACCATTCCCATAGTCCTCAGTGACCTTTGTAAACCTTTGTAAAACACAAATGTTTCTCCCTTCCTTGAAAGTCTTTGTGACTTTCCATCACATGTATGTAAAGATCAGAGCTCTTTAAGTGTTCCTGACACTTAGGACTGCATGTTCTCTTCTCTGTATCCATTTGTCTATCTGTCTCTCTCTACACTGACCACTACCAAGGCAGACAATTTTTGCCTCCTTTACCTTTGAATTTCCACTAACTGCTTGAAGACATAGAATACAATAAATGCCGAGTGATATTAGTACCAGCAAGAAGAGGAAAAGTATAAGCAGCAGCATGGTTTCTAACTCTCATGCAAGTTGATATGAGGTCATTTTCTGCATCTTACTACCAACTCATTCATCTCTACTCTTACCATGAATAACAAAGAACAAGAGATATAGCAAGGGTGAAAATGGGATCTGAGTATGCATTTCTCATGTTGGATCCTGATTCCACCATTTTCCAGGATTGTAACCCTGGGCATGATTCTTAATGTCTAGCCTCAGTTTCCTCACCTATAAATGGGGGAGAATAATAGGACCTAATTCAAATGGTTACCTGAACTTCTCACTGAACATTTAGAAGTGCTCAAAAAATAACAGCCATGGTTGTTACTTCAGTTGACCTCTTCAGTAAGCCTTCTTCATCAGGCTTCTGAAAAGGGTTGTACATATTTTTCATGAATGGATAACTTCAAACGATGTTACTTGGCCAATGGAAAACATGTACTTCTTAGAAGACAAAACATGTCTATTTTCACCATATAGTCCAGGTTATCCATTCTGCCTTGGATGGAGGTTAGGGAGTATTTTTTCTCCTTCTCCCCTTCACCTTTTCACTTTCCAGTGTTTTCTACCCAACTTTGTCCTCTCCCCACAGGTCCAACAGCTCCTAGAAGAGGCAGCAAAGTTTCTGAAGAAATAGTTTTAGGTCTCAGAGATAGTAGGGCTGTCTGGCCTAGACTTTGTCAAGTTCACAAAGAGCCTTAACTGTTGACTTTCAACCTTATCTCAGAATTCATTCATTCACACATTATAAAGACGCATCAATACAACTAAAAGAAAAAAACTCATCAACTCAGGTTCCATAACTGGACCACTCCTTCTGTAGTAAGCCAGAAACAACATTTTTAAATGAAACAATTATATTGTGGCTAGCACATTACATTGCATTTTATATTCATGTATGAGTTAGAGCTCTACAAACAAGTTCATATTTTTAACTTAATATTTGAATATGTTAATTTGTTGAATGTAAATATTTTAAAATATATTACAATCCTCTTTATGCTTAGGTTATGGCACTTTTTGATATATTGAAGTTTCACGAAAATAGCCTGGCTGAAGGGAGGACTCCTTTACCCCCAAGAAGTCCTGGAGAGAAGCATCTACAAGGGACCTCTTTCTCTTGCTGATCTGTGTTAAAAGATCTGTCCTCTTCTTTAAACAGAGGTAAGGAAGGGAAGGAATAAAAGGGATTTGTCACACATTATATAAAATGACAATAAGCATGAGTCACCAATTTCACAAATTACCATAAACATTATGTGCAGTGACACTTTGCAAGGAGTTTTAAAGAGTTAAAGTACAACCATAAGAGACAGTGTGCTCCCAGGACCATTTTCAGTGTGTGAACTCTTTGTTTCTGGTCCAAGATGAGATAAGTATGAAAAATTGAGTAAGCATTTAGAAACCGTTATAGAAATTTGACAACATAATTTTTTGTCTGTTGAATCAAATAATAAAACATCTGAGCTTGTGTTTTGTACATCTGATATTTTAGTTTATATTCCAATAATTTATTTTCATTGTATTTTACAAAGGCAAAGAAAAATCAGTCCTTTGCAACACATAGTTTGAGAAGCATTGATAAAAAGGTATTGTTATTTTTGAAATTTTGCTTAAGAACCACTAAATTTCTGATTATAAACTAGTCATTATTTGAGAAACACTTTCGTACCAAGTCTAGGGAGTTGTCAGCACACAGGTCCCAGAACAAGTTTGTTTTGTATTGAGTAACTTGGTTATTGGGTAGTCAGGACTCATTTTTCCCATAAAGTAACAAACCAGGGGTTACTTGGTGTTGCTTATAAATCCCAGTTATCTTAAATGACAGTGAGGCTACACTACACAATTTAATAATCCAGTAGAACATTTTTGCAATGGAAAAGATAAGTTTCTGATTTCCAAATCAGTAAGATAAAATCTCTAAGAAACAATGATTCCTAGACTGACCATGGCAGTGAGCTTGGGGTGGAGATGGCGGTGTGGATGGAGGGAACTTTGGCAGAAGTCACTTCAGTAGCAACATTCAGAAAGGGAAAAAGGATGGGGCCACAGGACCTCTCACACAGAATAATGGGGGAACTCACTGTTCATATGAATAGAATTCAAACACAACTCCTCTAAGATTCTTTGAAAATGAGGTTAGGTAGGTTTAGTTGGACTTGAAAAGCTCTGGTTCTTTGTTTCAAATCCGTCCATTCTAAACTGCAGAGTATTGTTTCCCTTGACTCCCCAACACCAAGGCAGCAAGCAGCCTTCATCATCCTGAACTGAAATCTGTCAGTGTCTAACTCCAGATTCCTCTGACCTTGTAGCTGTTGTTTGGGACTGGGAGGACAAGTCTGGGCTTGGTGAGAAACATTGCTGTGATCCCTAAGTGATGCTCTGTGGGCCAGGGAGCAAGGGGAAGCCAGCACAAGAGCTGTTTTTTTGCTATGGAGCCCAGCCTAAAAGCTGCAGATCCCCAACCCTTTCATTTCACCTGAAACCAGGCTGAATTATGAACATGACTTTTTCCCCCTAAACTTGGAAATAGACATTAAGAATGGCACAAAACTAGGTAATCTTATTTCCAGTCTATTGTTTCTTATTTTGGGACACATGTAAGATGTTGTAACCTGGCTCTTCACTTTTGACCTTGATTCCACAAGGCATAGTTTTATATACTTCCTGCTACCCAGGAATCTTTGGAATAAGACTCTCAGACCTAAGCAAGAAGTTCAGATAATAGTCTCAGGTCCTCTGTTTTAGGTCCACCTTCTAAATTCTGACTGCATTTGTGAGATTCTTCTCCTCCCCAATGATTAGCACCAGATATGAGGGGATACCCCTCCCATCTATGTAGATACAGCCTTACCCTAATTCAGGGTTCTTGAGCGAAGAGGCCCATCAATAGTCTTCACACAAAAGAAAAATAAAGCTTCCTGTACTTTCAAAGAACAACTACTTAACTGTCTATGGTCCAGAATAATCCAATATCCATTAGGACTGAATCAGAGATATAGAGAAGCAGGTCTTTTTTTCTTTTTGGAAAGGTGTGGGTGAGAAAATTGGCATTTGCTTTTCTTCAGTGGTTGTTGGTAAAACTGATGTTTGTTAAACATTGACAAATTTTGACCATTTCTGCCTACATATTGTAGGGTGCGATTAAACTCTAAAAAACATGAGAAGGTAGTTTCAGATGTAGTCATTTGTTTGTAACTGTCTCAATTTTCTCTTTCCCCCATCACTAGGGGTTGAACCCAGCACTTTATCATTGAGTTTAGCCATAACCCTTTTTATTTTTAATTTTGAGACAGGGTGTCCTTAAATTGCTAAGGCTAACTCGGAACCTGGGATCCTCCTGCCTTAAAATCTCAGTTCTCCCAATGGGTATATATATTTACGTGTGTGTGTGTGTGTGTGTGTGTGTGCGTGCATTTTTTCTTTGTATTAATAAGAGCATAGGAAGAAAAGAAGGCAAGAAAGAGAAACGGAAGTAAAAAGAAAAAGATTTAATCTTATTCTCATAAATTGAGTTTGTGTTAAAAAAAAAAAAAAAGTTCTTAGGTTTTTAGTCTAGATGAAGTCTTACCAGAATCAAGATATTGTTTTCCTTCCATCTACATCTTATTATAAAAAGCAGTAATTCCAACATGATATATTTACAAGATATGCTCATTACTATTTTCCTCAATTAAAAAAAAAAAAATCTTTAAAACTTTGGAAGTTCCTTACTTTCCAGTAGGAAAAGGAATGTCTTTGAAGAGTGGGAACTGAGAAAGGTGTGCGGGGTTTTGTGGGGGTTGTTCAGGAAGGGACGGAAGGCTCTCAAGGTTTCGGGCCATTAACCTAACTCAGGCGTGGGAGGTCTGCTCTGGCGCGGGAAGGTGTCTGGGTTGCAGGTTCTCGAGGACAAAGGCCGGGCCCAGCGCAGGGCGGAGCCTCGGCAGCCCGGGAGTCGGAGCAGCGGGCGGGGCGGGGGGGGCGGGCCTGCGCGCCCGGCTGGGAAGCTGGCACCGCCCACGGTGCTGCCCGGCCTGGCCCCAGCGACTCCGCGGCCCGCTCCCGCGTCATGGGGCGGCTGGTGGCTGTGGGCTTGATGGGGATGGCGCTGGCGCTCTTGGGCGAGAGGTTCCTGGCGCTCAGGTAGGTGGGGCTTCCGGGCGCCCCTCCTCGAGGGTCCCCAGGCTGCGGGAGGGGACTTGGGTGGGTGGAAGGATTCTCCAGGGCGGGGGACCGTGGGCGGGGTGAAGAGCTGTTGATTGCTCGCGGTTCCCCCAGCTAGCTGGGCCCACCCCAATCCCTCCCGGGACACTTTCTAAAAAGTTTATAATCCTTTTCTGCTTACGAAGTTCTGCCTAAGTTGGCAGGGAAGTGCTTTGCAATTACTCAAGGGCAAACCTAGTGCTTTAACTTGAAAACAAAACTATTACTCATGCATTGAAACTTTAATTATAAAGATTTATTTCAGGTCACTGGTGCTGCTTCTCTTTGTTGCTTGAACCAGATCCCTACTTAATATTGTGCTCGCCATCCCTCCCCAGCATAGTTGGAGAAACTTTTCTGTTCCCTGATTTTGGAGCTGTAGATCAAAGCCACTTGACAAAGCTACTGTTCTTACAGCACTTCCTTATTTATTCACCCGGGATCCCTGAAGCCAGAAAGTCGAACAGTAGAAGCACATCTCATATTTTAGTTATATTGAAAGCTTGATGGTTAAACATCAAGGTTTCTAAATTACCAATTAAAATTTTATAAGCTTCATGCAGAAGAGTTCTGGAAATATTGAGCACCTACTATGTATGTTTGTCGTGTTCTCCTAGGCAGGCTCCTATAGTAAATTTAGATTCTAATATCTAGATATTAATATTCTTAATATAGGAGAAAAGAGAAATAAAATAAATATATGAATTGGTATGCCCAGGTAAGGTACAATGGAACCCATGTAGTCCTACATCCCCTGAAGGCGTTTTGGTGGCAGAGACCTTGGCATTGGCTTTGAAGTGAGTGCAGCAAGTGTGGTGATGGAGGAGGCCTTCCAGGATTTTTAAGTGCAGTGTGAGCAAAGATCTAAGGTGGGGAGATTGGAGACTGGCAAGTGGACCAGTTTGAGGGGAGCATAAATTCAAGGAAACAGAATAGCAGGGGTAGAGGGAAGGAAGGGCTTTTAAGTTGTTCAGAATAAATTGAAAACTTGACCCTTTTTGATGGGCAAAGGGAAGTACTGATGGTTTTTGTTCGTTCAGCAGGAACCTGATATAACCAGTTTTGCATTATGAAAATGAACCTGCAAGAATAGAGCAATGGTATTCTGTACCTTAGGATCTCCTAAAAGGCTGGTCTCTGGGTAGCATCCCTAGAGATTCTGACTTGGTCGGTCTGGGGAGAACCTGATCTTTGGTATATTTTTTATTGTTTTTGAAAAACCCTCTCCTGATGATCTGGGGGTATAACTCAGAGATAGAGTGCTTGCCTAGCATGTGTGAGACCTGGAGTGTGATACCTACCACTGCAAACAAACACCACCAACAGCAACAAATAAAAAACCCAATCAACCAACCAAACCAAAACTTCTCATGGTAATTCTAATGGTACTCAGGATTGAGAACTACCTAAATAGAGTATGAACACAGGGAAACTAGTTAAGGTATTGCAGTAGTTTGAAGAGAGAACAGGGACGCAAACTTTCTAACCCCAGGAATGAAGCTGAAGTCAAAGGTGACACCATAGCTTTCAAAGTTGCTCCACTGTCCCATAGCTGTAGTTTTATCTGCTGATAAAGCAATGCAGGAGTGTGCTTGTGTGTGGAGGGGGAAAGATGCTCATTAGCAGGAAATGGACATGTTGAACTTAATTATCATGTTATGAAAATGCTCTTTGCAGAACACTTGCGAGTTGAATGATTTTCTATTATGTCTTATTTTATTTTTGGTTGACACATAATAAGTACGTGTTTATGAGATACAATATTTACATTGTGTCTTGATCAAATCTGGATAATTAACATAGCTGTTACCTTAAGCATTTATAAAATTTTTGTGCTGAGAACACTCAAAATCCTTCCTTATTTTTTTAAAAAAATTTTTAATTTGTTTTAATTAGTTATACATGATAGTAGAATGCACTTTGATACATCATATAGAATGGAGTAGAATCTCTCATTCTTCTGGTTGTACATGATGTATAATCCCACTGGTCGTATGGTTATATATGTCACATAGGGTAATAATGTCTGATTCATTCTACTTCCTATCCTCATACCCCCTCCCCTCTACCTAAAGTAACTCTGTTCTTCCCTAGCACCCCCCATTGTGAATTAGCATTTGCATATCAGAGAAAACATTAGGCCTTTGGTTTTTTGGGATTGGCTTATTTCCCTTAGCATGATATTCTCCAGCTCTTGAAATACACTTTACTCTTGTTAACTTTAGTCATTCTGCTGTGCAGTAACTTCTTGTAACATTGTAATCCTTCTTGTAACATGGTACCCATTGATGCCTCTCTCCCTATCCCCAACCTCTCCTAACCATAACCATTACTGTACTCCAACTTCTACAGATCAACTTTTTTAAGATTCCACATATGAATGAAATCATGCAGTGTTTGTCTTTCTGTGCTTGAATTTTTTTACTTAACATGTTTCCAGGTATATCTTAAATGACAGGGATTTTGTCCCTTTTGTAACTAAATAGTATTCCATTGTACCACATTTTATTTAACCATTTACCCATTGATGGACACTTAAGCTGTTTTTCTCTTTGGCTACTGTGAATTGTGCTGCGGTGAACATGGGAATGCAGAGTCTCAACATACTGAGTTCATTCCTTTGCATATATACCCAGGAGTAGGGTTGCTGGATCATACGATGGTTCTATTTTTAACATTTCGAGGTAACTCCATGTTGTTTTTCATAATGGCTGTACTAATTTACGTTCTTAACAATAGTAAATAAAGGTTCCCTTTCTACCCTAAGGGTGTAGCTCAGTGGTAAAGCACTTGATAGCAGGTATAAGGCAGTAGGTTCCTTACCCAGCACTGCAAAGAAAAAGAAAAAGAAAAACAAGTTCTCTTTCCTCCACATGCTAACCAACACTTGTTATCTGTTGTCTTTCTGATAATAGCTATTCTAACTAAAGAGAAGGGGTAATCTTGTTGAAACTTTGATTTTCATTTCCCTGATGACTAGTGATATTGATAATTTTTCAAATACCTAATGGCTGTTTGTATGTCTTCTTTTGAGAAATGTCTATTCAGGACTTTTGCTCTATTTTCAAATTGGTGGGGTTTTGTGGTATGAATGAATGTGTTGAGTTCATTACATATTTTGGGTGTTAACTCCTTATTAGATGTATTGCAAATATATTTCCCATTCTGTAGGTTGTCTCTTCACTCTGTTGATTGTATCCTTTGTTGTGTCTGTTTTTGCTTTGCTTGCTTGTGCTTTTGAGATCTAATGAATTTTGATGATTTTGTATGATCTTTCCAGCTCTGTTTTCAACGCAAGAACACCAAAATTCATAGGCTCATTAGGTTTTCACTAGTGTTCAAATCACTAGTGTTTCCACAAATTGAAATTTCCTTAAGTCAAATTTTCCTCTCTCTTTCTAATCTTAAAGTTTTAATATTAAGTCCCTTTGAACGATACGTATTATAATTGCAAACCTAAGACAAAGCAAATAAGGTTTATTGACATAGAATGTACCCGATAAGTAATTTACAGTATGATATAATTTTTCTTTGCAAAGATTTGACTGATAAATTTTTCTTTTAATTTTTTAGTTGTAGGTGGACACAATATCTTTATTTATTTATTTTTATGTGGTGCTGGGGATCAAACCCAGGGCCTCATGCATGCTAGGCAAGCAAGCTACCACTGAGCCACAACCCCAGCCCTGTGATAAATTTTAATGAGCAGTGATTTCACAGGGTGGTAACTTTACTAGCTAGTTGAAGCTCCAAATAGGGTAATGTGAGAATATGGGGGTAGGTGGTAGGTGGCTCAGTTTAGCAGACAAAAATGCAGAATGCCCTGTTAGGTTTGAATTTTAGATAAACAATGAATCGTTTTTTTTAGCATAAGTGTGGGATACTTATACTCTATTTTTAGTGTAAGCATGGAATTTGGTACGGACTTGTACTAGCACATCATTCATTGACATTCAGATTTGACTGGGACCCTGTTATGTGGTGACTGTGCTTGAGGATGAATGTCCACTGTCTGCAGTGCTCAGATGTATGGCATTTCTCCTCTCACACCTTGAGAGTCTATTTCAAAAAGCAGCATGTTCCCACCTTCCCATCAGGAAAGGCTTTTCAGAGGAAGGTGAAAGGACAGAAACTTTTTGTTTTGCTGTACTCTGGTGTCTGCTATTTAATTAGTTATTACAGATGGTACTTTGGCAACTAAGTTACTTTTCTCCCCCAGGATACCCATTTAAATTTCAACTTGAATTTCAGATAAACAGTGGGTAAGTCTTAGTGTAAGTGCGTCCCAGGTGGATACATGTAATCAAGATTGTCTGTTTCCTTTGGAACTGTAACTGGCTGAGTTTCCCAGGAGAGGATGGCATTTCACACCCATCTTTTCTACTCCTCCCTAATTGAGCAATAAAGAAGAAAATAGAGATAAGCAAATATTCCCAGGCTTTTTGCTCCCTATCACCAGATACACAGTCTTGTTTGCATGAGTCATGAGATGATTCGAATGCATCAGAGACCCAAGAGTGGGCAGGAGCACCCCAAACAAGTGTCTGAACATTTTGCTTAATGGTTGATGACTTTTATGACAGCTCCAAAAAGCAACTCTGGAGTCTGTTTTGAAACTCTTCAAAAGAGGCAGCTATTTTTTTTTTTTAAACTACGATTTCCCTTGTCATTTATCATGTGACTACTGAGTACTGGTCACTGTGTCCAAGTATAGAAAGTTCTTTATATGAAACCAAAAAGTGCATTTATTGACATTTTGAAAGAGTATCCTTTTGTTTTTATGCTTTCATTTTATGTATATATATTTTATATGTATATATATTTTATATATATATGTATATATATACACTACACATGTAAATACTGAGGTTTGGAGAACTTAACTGCTTAGTTCATCAGGTAATTAATTAGTGCTGGACCTATTAGCTATGCCAGGTCTTCTGATTCCAGCCTTTTTATCACTTCTGACCCTTTCTACCTTTGACAAATTTTCTCCAGTTTTGCATGCCTAAGCACAAATTCTTACTTACTTTGTGCAAACATTGCAGGGTCTTAGGGGTTGAATTCCAAATAGTTTTACAAGTCTGTGTATAAAAGATAAAGCCCATATTTGTGTATGTCTACACATAGAAGATAAAGCCCCACCAATGTTTTGTAAGTTTGAAGGCAATGAGATATGGCACAAAGCAGCAGCTGATAGTAACGCTCTCCAGCTTTACTAAAGGCATATTGGCACCGTTGCATGGTTTGCCCTTACTGCTCCCTGCTGTGAGCAAGCCAGTGACAAGCAGCCGCTGTCTTATCCCACTCTGGATGAGTACTAGAAATAGAAGAAATAGAGATCGATTTCATGAATGACTGTTGGTTAAGAATTCATGCGTTGTGGCAAGATAGCCTGAATTCATTAATGGCTTTATTATCTTATACCCTGGACTAGTTATTTCCCCTTTCTGTGTGGTAGTGCCCTGATGAAGTACCACCCACTCCATTGTGGGATTATAAGAAATAAATGAAATGAGTTTGCTTGTGTCAAGTGCTTAGAATAATGCCAAGTATACAATAAGCTTAATAAGAGTTACATGTGATAGTAACGATGTTCACACAAGATTTCTTAAACTTTTTATGATGTAGCTTTCTTAGCAGTCTGGTGAAGTAGCCTTGATTCCTTACTACCAAACTATTCTAAAACCTAACTTATGAATAATAACATGAGCTTCTTTTTAAAGGGATCCAGAGGTGGGTAAATGTCAAACAGCGATAGTTTGAAGTAATGATGAGCGTAAGTGGCACCTGGAGATGGCTACAGCAACTGAAATGTGATGCAGCAGAACCTGTCATTTTTGTTACCAAGAGTCACAGGTTTTGCTAATGATAGGTACTGTGGTTTGTTGTCCCCACTTGTTATCAAAGGGAATACTCCATTCAGTTAGAGGTTTGACTACAGTGGTGTTTTCCCCCATCCAACGTAATGGGTCTCTGAATTCTACCCACTGATTCCTTGAAGGTCATGGATCCCAGATTCAGGTATCTAATATTCATGATGTCTGCTGGGATCATCTGGGAATGATTGCTGACAGCCAAGGGAAGCCAGTATGTATCCTTTCCTTATTATACCTGCCATGGGCTTATAACTCAAAGGAAGATAACTGAATTGTAAGGAAAAAGAAAAGGGAAAAAAACAAAAGGAACCTCTAGCAGAGAAGGCAAAGAGCTATCATCTTGAGCATCTCTTTTAATACATTGTTGTGATTATTGGAACAAAGTGTCTGAGGCTGGCTCTGGGTTGAAGGGAAGGAGTGAAATGATTGATTGGTGATGTCTGCATGACAGCAGAGTGGTAACCATGCCATCTCAGACCTCCAATAACCATAAGCTTGCTGTGGATATGAAGTGTTAAGAGAGCAAACAGGCTGTACAAAAGTAAAGAGATTTTCCTTTTCTTGTCAGCACTTATTTGTATTCATACTATTTATTTTATACTTTTACATGAATAATTATAGCCTTTTCGACCTGCTAATTCAAAGAGGTTTGCATAACTTTGTTTTCTTTATTCTCCAAACTTCTTAAATCTGATATCAGTTAGGAATGCTTTCAGTTGCAAGTAACATACATCAAATTAATGGTGACTTATACAAATAAGGATTTATTTTTCTTACCTAATAAAAACTGTAGCTAGGGCATATACTGAATCAGTGATCACAGCAAGAAACTGGATTCTGTTTTTGTGCTGTGACCTTTCACTGTTGACTTTACAGCCTCTTCCTTGTCAAGAATGAAATGGTCACTGTTGTTTCTGTTGTCTCAAGGACTGTGTGTGTGTGTTCAAATTACAAAGATGGGAAGCGGGGTGGTGTCAACTAGCTCGCTCTTCTTGTGTCTGCCATTTCTATCAGGAACAAAAGTACCTCTGCCAACAACTCAAGCCAAATGCTTCCAGGGAGAAAGTCTAGCAGTTTTCTACCAAGGAACTCTGGAAGACTTGAACCACAGAGAATTGAAACAAAATCCTCTTTTTCTTTTATAATAAAGGAAAGCACGGGGAAAACTTAATTGATTAACTGGAAGCTCTTACGTAATTCTTCAATTTCAATAGCAGGTAGTCTGCATCTCTAAAGATGATTGTTTACAACTAAGCTAGTTGAAGATTGCCCTTTTTAGCAAAGTGCATCAGTCAGTTATTTATGCAAACTGAAGTTGACTGAAACAAGTACCCTGCATTAAACCATTCTAATACATCTAAGCATGTTACTTTGAACAGTTGTATTTATTTTTCATTTATTTATTTTATTTGTTCTTTCTAAATGTACATGACATATTATACATACATAGATTAACTTGTTCCAATTAGGATCCCATTGTTGTGATTGTTTACTATGTAAAGTTATGTTGGTCATGTATTCATATTTAAGAATGGGAAAGTTATGTCCGATTCATTCTACTGTCTTTTCTATTCCCATCCTCCCTCCCTTCCCTTCTTTCCCCTTTGTCTAATTAAATGTGCTTCTATCTTTCCCTCCCTTGTTGTGGGTTAGCATCCACATAGAACAGATTGTGTTTAATCATATAGTTTATCTTTGGAAAAAGTAGAGGTAATCATCATCATCCTTATTTCTGTATAGTCAAATAGACATAGTGAGTAAGTTGTATAACATTGACACCCCAATCAACACATGATACTTGACGTACAAACTACAGCTGTGACCCATTGATTTGTGTCTACATCTGTTTCTGGAGCCACATATTAGTAAATCTTAGAGGTCTTTCAGGTTCATCCTTATTGTATCCATATGGAAGACTAAGGTCCGTAGAGATTCCCTGACCTGCCAAGGGTCATGGAGATGTTCCTGGTAGGGCAGGCGCACAGGTCTCTACTCCTGAGGAAAGCACAGAGTGATGACAGCAAGGACTACCTCTGGGTGACAGCTAGTTCCAGTTCTTCCTCACTGAGTCAGACCTCCAGGAAAATTGCTTTCCTTCTTCAAGTCAGTTTCATCATCTCTAAAATGGGGATAATGGTACCTAATTCATGGGGTTGCTTTGAAAAATTGAATGAAATATTGAAGTAAATCACTTAGAACAGGTAGATTTAGAACAGCAGTGAGTTACAGCTGCTTTGTTATTGATTTCCTTTGATTACCTATGATTTTCATCAGCATGATCTTCATCATTACTCTTACTGCTGCAACTACATACAATGTGTATTTTCTCTCTCTCTCTCTCTCTCTCTTCCTTTAAAATTATTCTTGGGGCATGTAGGAGTGAGATTTGTTTTATTTTTGTTACCTGTTTTTAATTTAAATTTTTTAATTCAATGCATTTTGTTTTTATTGCACTTACATATTTATACCTTATTTGTTTCATTGATGTAGTGTTTCCATAAATTTAATATTATTTGAATTGTATGATTCCAAATACTTACTGGTTAACATTTTTTTTTTTAAATTTTTACAGACTACATTTTGATTCATTGTACACAAATGGGATACATCATTTTGTTTCTATGGTTGTACACGATATAGATTCATACCATTCATGTAATCATACATGTACGTAGGGTAATGATGTCTGTCTCATTCCACCATTTTTCATACCCCCCTCCCTCTCATTTGGTGGGTGTGGGGGTGAGAGAAGAACGGAGGAACTGGTTATCTTTTTATTTAGAAGCTTTATGATGTGAATTATCAGAATCACTTAGTAGTTCTGGATGACCTAGGCCCCATTTAGCCAAGAAACCAGTACCCTTCCACATATTCAGTGTCTTTAAGTGAGAAGCTGTCAGGGATTCAAATAGAAGAACAAGGGGCAGATTACTATTATTACTATTACTCTTAAATTACTACTATTATTACTATTTATTATTAAATTATTACTATTACTACTATTACTCTTAAATGTGTGGAACCACTTTGAAAAGCATAAAGTTCTCTGCAAGTACAGTTTCTGTTTCATATGGCTCCAAAGAACCAAGAGATGAGAAAATGAGAGAAGAGAAAGCCTGTAGTATGTGTCCTTCAGCATTATCATTTCTACAGTATTGGCCCAAACCACTTTGCAGTCCTCTAGGGTGGAAAGAATGAGGAAAGATATCCTAGCAGAGTTCAGCATTTCCTCGTTATTTCTTCTTCCTACCCCACAAAACAACCAGAGCAAGTAATTCGCCAAAGTAGTTGGTGCTCTCCAGACTTCCAACCCTGATACATATTGTCTTCCTTTGTAACTCTTTATGGGTGGTGTGTGCTGGTGCCATTTGTTCTTGGCCTTTTTCAGTCATGGAGTGAGACCGCCATTTTTCATTGTTTGGCTCTTCAGTGGGAAGGGCTTCTGGAGCTACCTTGGAGTTCTCTTCCCACATCAGAGCTTTGAGAAATGTGACCTGGTGCTCTATTTTTATTTGCTTAGGAGCTTGCACACAAGTTGTGTTTGTCAAGTGCTGGGCTTTCTCTCACAGGCCCGACTATATGCAGAACTTCAGCGCCTTGTGTTTTTGATTTAACTTCATTTCTGGTTCTGTTTCATGTTCCTATACTTGTTTTTCTGTCTTCCTCTTTCATCTGCTTTAGGTTTATGCTGCTTTATGTATTGCTGAAAGCCTCTTTAAACATTTTCTGGAACAAAGCAGGGAATACATAAACAATTTTTTTTTTTTTTAAACAGAAATCGACTTAAAGCCACCGGAGAAGTGGAATCTGTAGACCTTCCAAACTGCCACCTGATTAAAGGAATTGGTATGTATGAGAAAATGCTTGTTTTACACATTACAGTGTTTGACCACCAACATTAAAACACTCATTAACAGTAGTTCTGCATGCAATTAGTGTTCTTCAGCAATTAAATCACATGATCAACAGAACACCCTTTGGTGTATCTCTTTTGATCTTATGCATCCTGTATTTCTTCTTTCTAATGCTGACTGTAATTTATTAATTGTTTATATAATCCTTTGCTTATTGTTTGATTTCTTGCTTGTTCCGCGACCCCTCTGAATTTCGTTTGTAAAGTCTGTGTTTGTTGTGGATGGCCTCTGCAGTCTGAGTTCATTGTCCTATCTGCCACCTACTGACAAGAAGTTGGAAGGAAGGTGAGTTCCTTGTAGTCAGGACCAGCATTTATCTTGCCATTACACTGTAACCAGCATCGGGTCTAATAACTAATGTATATTTGATGCTTCAAAAAATAAATTGAACAAAAACTTTTTCTTATTTTGTCTTCTTCGCTGTGACTACAGAGTAGAGCATAATGAGTGGGGTGTCCCTATCTCCTTGACTCCTTGCAGGATGCTGCATAAAGCCTGAATCTTAGGAGGAGCTCCTAAGAACAGGTTCAGTTCTGATGCACAAGGTGAGAGATCTGCCCAGACTATCTCTTCACACTGAGGGCCTCTCTGGATTCTCTGAAATTTCTTCCAGGCAGATACTGTGTCTTGCTGCTTTTTCCCCTTTGCCATATACCAAAGTCACTACTACACAGTAGACTCTCAGTAACTATTGTTGCATTACCAATGAATAATAACATATTGGTTTTTCTTGGACATAAGTTAGGGTATGAATAGGGAAAAAATAAATAAATAAAAAAGATCAGCACCTAGTGATACTGCCATTTATTGGTGATGAGTTGTGCTTCCTCAAATGTTGAAGTTTGAACATTAGACATATGAAGCAGGTTTTATTTAAAGGTAGTGACCCAGACTTCTCACCAGGATGGAGAAGCGGGCCATGGCTGGTGTTCTGGTATCCCAAGAAGTAAGAGTGCCTTGCATCTTTTATAGACTAAAGTTTGCTTTGTTTTCCTCCTCTCTTCCCCCTTATATCTCTCATTGCTGCCTACTTGACTAGGCCCAGGAGATCCCTGTGGATGGCAAAAAGGTAGAAGCAGATGGGTAGGGGGAAGGGCCAAATGGAGTGATCCAAGCTGGTAGCAAGGGGGAGGGGGGTGGCTAATTAGCAATTCCCTGCCTGCAGCCTTTTGGGAGGGGTAGCAGAGGCAGGTAATCTTGGTGATCAAAGGGCTCTGGAGACATTGACATTCCAATCTCCCAGGGGCGGTCTCCAACTTCCCAGACTCAGATCCAAACTGGTCTCCATTTTCTCCAGTCACCTATCTATCCTAACTGCCTGTCTTCAATTATGGCTTCACCAGTGTCTAGTTATGGTTCTGCCACACACTTACAATGTGAACTGGTATAAAGCATGGCCTTCGTATTTTTCACCTATAATGAGGAATTTGTAGTTAGGCTGGAGATTTTTAGACTTTGAAAAATCTTGGGCAATTTATTTATAACCTTAAGCCACAGTGTGGAAATTACTAAACTAACATTGTGTCCCTTCGAGTCCTTGTATAACAACATCTACAGGTGGGACAGACCTTTTAATTTTTTGTTTTGTTTTTAAGAAATTGAAATCCAGGGCTGGGGATATAACTCAGTTGGAAGAGTGCTTGCCTCTTGAGCACAAGGCCTGGGTTCAATCCCCAGCACTGCAAAAAAAAAAAAAAAAGAAAAGAAAAGAAAAGAAATTGAAATCCAGATTGCACAGAAGAATCCTACTCCTTCTTATAAGTTACATTGTTGAACAAGTGTTGAGGGTCTTTCCATACTTTTCCTGCCTGTTTGGGAATACTCTCACACACACAACACCACAAATGGGGTCAAAATATCCATATTTCTGAACTACCTTTTTGTTCTTAATACTATGTTGTGGAAACTTACATTAGCAGAGTTATCTTTTTTTGTAACTTCACAGTATGTTTTGCACAAAGTGCACATAAACATTATATGTTCAAACAGTACAGAAAGGTCAAAAATGGAAAATAAAAGTCTCTCAACAAACTCCCCATTACCCCACAGAAGTAACCCAAGATTTTTTTTTTTTAATTTTCAGTGCACATGCAAACAAATATATACATATAAATGCATGTCCGGGGTTTTTTTTTTCACAAATGCCTTCTTAGTATAAATGTTTCACAACCTGCTTTATTCCTAACATGGCATGAACAGCTTTCCATAGGTCTGTTTGCCTCATCTTTTTAATTTTTCCACATTTCATGATTTATGTAACTGATCACTTATTGCACATTTGGCTTGGTACAGGGTTTTTCTTGTTTTTTTTTTTAATTTTATTTGAGGTAAAATATATATCATGTAAAGTTTATCATTTTGCCCCTTTTAAAGTATACAGTTCAGTAGTATTCAGTGTGTCACCAGTGTCCATATCCAGGAATTCCCCATCATGCAAACTGATACCTTATTTATTTATTTATTTTTTGAAGTACCCATCCTCAGGTATTTTCTTATACCAACAGAAAGTGAACTAAACAACCTGTCATATGCATTGTGACAGAAATAGGTCATTCAAAGCTGACCTAATCCAATCATCTCATTTTAAAGATAAAAGAACAGGTTCAATGTTTATATAGTGATAGTGAAAAAGTGTTCAAGGCACTGAGACACTTGTCTACATCTGCATGATTTCCAAAACCTTGTTCTTCCTCCTGTGTCACACTGCCTTTCTGAAAACTGACACTTTATGCCCTCTAAACAATAACTCCCCATTCTCTTCTCCTTGGCTCCTGGCAACCACCATTCTGCTGTCCCTATCAATGGACCTCATATTAAGTAGACTCATGCAGTAGTTCTCTTTTTGTGACTGATTTATTTTTCTCTGTATAGTCTTGAAGGTTCACCTATGATGTACCATGTGTCAGGCTGTCCTTCCTTTTTAATGCTAATATTCTCTTGTACGTATATATCACATTTTATGTATCCTTTCATTGTTGATGGGCATTTAATTTGCTAATTATTCTCTCCTACATTTATAACGTTCTTTCTGGATTATGGAATATTTCCAATAGGAATCTCACTTTGATCATATTGAATTGACAAAGGGGTTCCACAGACCACCTCAGAAGTCAAAAGAGGCCCAGGATGTTTTCTTTCTTGGAAGTCCCTTCATTTTTAAAAACTGAAGACACGTCCAATATGAATTAGGCACACCCTCCTGCTAGTATGGAGGTCAAAGGCTTTAATTCTCATATGACCTCCATCAGACTGCCTAAAATTCCTCCAAATGAATTACAATATAAGAACAGCAAACATCTGTATAAATGATGCCTAAAAGGGAGTCCCTATTCCAGCTTCTGGTTACACTGCTCCTCAGTTAGACAGTATGGATCTCCCTTAGTCTAAAAATATTATGACATTTCCTAATTATTTTTTAATTTTTTTAGTTGCAGATGGATACAATACCTTTGACTTATTTATCTTTTTTATGTGGTGCTGAGGATCAAACCCCTAGTGCCTCACACATGCTAGGCAAGTGCTCTACCACTGAGCTACAACCCCAGCCCATCTCAATATTTATTTTTACCAGTTTAATGCTTTTAACAGAAAAAGGAAAGTGCAATGCAATATGCTTGTGCTAAAGCAGGATAATTATATACTTTGCAAAAAGCATACATTCATTTATAGTCTACCGTAAGTGATGCGATCTAATAAAGTTATGAAAGTTTAAAGCATTATAGTTAACTTCTTTTAGTCTTATCAGTGTATGTAAGGAACAATAAATAAAGCCTTGTTTGGTGATTATATCAAGCATCTGTATTTGAGATTTTTTTCTTTTCTTTTTTAATTTTTTATTTTTTAGTTGACATGTTTATACTTACTTATGAGGTACAGTATTATAATTCGATGCTTATATACACTGTGTATAATTAGATCAGGCAATTAGCATTTATATCTCCTCAAGTATTACCATTTATTTGTGTTGAGACCCTTCAAATTTTCCCACTCTGGTTATTTTTAAAATTATAATAGATTACATTTACTCTACTATGCAATAGTACTTCAGAACTACTTTTCCCTCAACTGTACTTTGGTACCTGTTATCTACCCTTTCCCTCTCCTGTTCCCATTAGCCTTCCTAGCCTCTGGTAACCTCTATTCAATTCTATTCCTATGTGATCAACTTCTTTAGCTTCCACAAATTAGTGAAAACATAGGTAGTTGTCTTTCTGTGACTGGTGTATCTCACTTAGTATGTCTTCTAGTTCCATCCACGTTGCTGCAAATGAAAGGATTTTGCCCTTTTTTTATGGCTGGATAATATTCCAGTGTCTATAAATAGCACATTTTAAAAGTCCTTTCATCTGTTGATGGACATCTTGTTTAATTGATACCTTGTCTATTGTGAATGGTGGTGCAATAAACATGGTCATGTGATTAACTCTTTGACCTAGTAATTTCATTTCCTTTGGACATATATCCAGTAGAGGGATTGCTAGATCATAAAATAGTTTCATTTCCAGTTTTTTGAGTAACCTCCATACTGTTCTCCATAATAGATACACCAGTTTACATTCCCACCAATAGTGCATAAACAGTTCCCTTTGTTCACATCCTTACTACCATTTTTTTTTTTGCTCTTTCAGCCATTTATTTATTTTTATTTACAGTTGTGTTCAATGCAAATCAATTCCATAACATGAGAAGGTACTATGAATCAAAGCATAAATACAGAAACACAATATACAATCCAAATAGATTCATCTATCTATTCACATTCAGGTGTGATGCAAAGGGGCGTGTTCATTCACACACACAGAAGCTTCAGATCTGTTTGATCTGGTTGTTCCCATGTAGGTTTCTAAAGATGAGAAAAAAATGATTTGGGGTATCAAGACTACTGTAGCCATATTAGATACTGGAACATGTAAGCATCAGTGTGTGACCATGCGAACAAAAGATTTCAGGGAGTGTCTATTTTTTGAAAAGTTTCTGTGTATCAAGGCAGTTGTAAAAGATTTAGAGGATCAAGACCACTTTTAGGCTTAGGATCAGGTTCTAACTACCTAAAAATATTGACTGATAACAGAAAGTGTTCCAAATGTGGCTATTCTGATCCATTGTTTTTAAAAAAGTATTTACAGAAAAAGTATAAAAGTTTTTGTGAATTTAATATGCAAGCTAGCTTCCAGTCTTCACTTCCCAAATGCTTGATTTATAGTTTTGGCTTCTTTACATAGTTACCTTTCTAATTTCAAGATTTACCATTTTACCTTCAAAACTGACCAATTGTAAATTGTGAAAAGTAATCAACAAATGCAGAAATAAAAACAGAACTTTGAAATTAGTTGAGGTCAATGCAATTTTATTCTTTGGAATCAGTTTAGCTAAAGGAATCTGGCACTCTTATTGAATGAAAACAGGAGATGGAAGATGTCTACTATTTGACTTTGAAAGGATAAGCAAGATTTACTTGTGATGCACAGATTTGGGGTGGATTCCAATCATTGCCCTAGCACATGTCAATTAAAACATAAAAGATTAAACAAAATGTCAAATCCAAAAACCACAGAGGAAACAGTTCAGTTCCCAAGGGAATAGAAGTAGCTTAACAATGTGAAACTTTATCTAGAATATATCAGCATTAAATTAGTACTGCTGAAACAATACATTGAGGATTTACAGTAACACCTGGAAGTTCCTTCTAATGTACATGTAAATAGAATCATGGAAGCTTTTTTATATTACCTAACTGTTTTATGGCCTTACAGATTTCATGAACCAAATGAAAACTGAAATCTCCATTCCACATTCCATTCTTTATCTCTAGATAAAATCTATTCTTGTTTTCAAGGTAGAGTTTTAAGTATCCATATTTCTTATGCCTCATTCAAGGAAATCATGTCCCAATTTTGGATGTTATCTCTTTATATCTTGTACGTGAAACTCCAGCAGATTTAATATCGGCATTCATCACCTGTGAAACCCTTCACATGTCCTTCAATCAATTTGGAATTCTCAATGTTTTCTGTGCCAATAAAACCAGGTGTGGAATTGGTAGATTTAATGCAGAACGGCTTCTTCCTTGACACACTGGACTTCTGGTCGCCATTCTGATTGGGTTTAGAAGATGGGGAAGTAGAGACGTTTCTTGGCCTGAGTCTCTAACAGTAGAGATGTAGAAGAGACAGCGAGATCACAAGGAGACTGGCTGTTGACTGTGGGGCACTGCTACCTGCCTTGGGTGTAGAATGAGTTGAATTGGGGGCAGCAGAGGTACTCTGTGAGGAGTTACTTGAAAGTGTCACAACAGCTTTTTGGTTTGAATAAATCTGCGTGGGTAGGAGCAGTGCCAGAAGCAGCAGCCCCAGCCCCAGCCTGGCCACCACGGCTCCGCCCATGTCCGCCCCGTCGTGCCTGGCGCGTCTCGCACGATGCTAGATGCGTGGAGATGGGACGGCTCTGGGAGGGCGCATGCAAGGTGGGCCTTTTGTTTGGTTGGTTGGTTGGTTGGTTGCATCCATTCTTACTGGGGTGAAATGATGTCTCTCCATAATTTTGATTTGCATATCCCTGATGATTAGTGTTCTGAACATTTTTTCATATCCTTGGTTATTGTACACTTCTTTTGATAGCTGTCTATTCTGATCATTTATTTGCCCATTTTAAAATTGGATTATTTGGGGTATTTTGCCATCATTTTAGTTCTTTATGTTTTCTGTATATTAACCCCTACTCCAGATAACTTGCAAATATTTTCTTTCATTCTTTACTCTATTGTTTGATTCCTTTGCTGTGCAGAGGCTTCTTAGTTTTATGTAATTCTATTGTGGCAGAATTTTACAATTACAAACAAATCAGTGACTGTCATTGCTCCTACATTTACATGTCTGTGAATAAATCTAACAATGAGATTGTTGTCATTAGGATGTATGTTTAAAATTTTGATAGTCATTGATAAATTGCCCCACGTTGGCAACACTAATATTTGTAACCTCACTCATACCTGACAGGGTTTACTGTGCAATTTTAGCAAAAACAAACCTTTATTGTTAGAGCAGTCTTTCTGCTTAAGAGTTTCTTTACAGATCTGTTGCTGGCCTCTTGTTCTTTATGTGTCTCTTTGCAATGTGTTCGGCGTCCTTCTTTTCATTGCTGTTTTTTATTATTTTCCTAGTCCTGTCTCGCTCCTCCTGGACTGGTTGACTGTCCTAAAGCTTCTCTTTCTTTCAGTTGCCCAAACACTTCACTGGAGGATGCAAACGCAGTATCAGATGCCAGGTTGACTAGATCTCTGCTGCGTCATGCAGACAATCATAGTACTAAGGCAGTTCTGGAGTCCCCAGTACCTCGGCAGCTTTATCCTACCTTTTGGCTTCCATCAAGAAGAGCCCTTCAGAACCAGTCTAGCAAAAGCCAGGTGGCATCTGTGAGGAATGTTGGACAAGAGTGGGAGGTTGGGTCAGTGATCTCTTAGGTGACTTTTGCTACTGAGTTAATAATTGTCACATTATTAAACAGCCCTTGGCCCCATGAAGCCCACCTTCTGTGAATTCAAGTCTCAGAGTAGACAATAGGGCACAACCAGACACATTACAGGACAAACTGCCAAGTGTATTCCTGTTACAGCTCACTGGGACGGAGCGCGCCTCCGAGAAAAACAAGCCTAGCAGCATTTGTATTCTGAACAGGCGTCTGTCTATGTTTGTGACCTTTCTGTTGTGATGTGTGTGAGCTGCTGTCTGGAATTGGAAAGAAGGAGGAAATATGTCACCTCTGGCCCTTTTCCTGAAGTGTTTAATGCCTCTGAGGCACTTCAAAAGGCAACAGAGCGGAGAGGATGAGTGATTAGAAGCACATTTGGGATACATTTTTAGATCTAATTAGAATTGTGCTTTTCTTTCTTTCTTCTTTGCTTTTGCCCTGTGGTTAGTACACACCATATGAACATTTGTTGAGTGCTGTGTTAGCGATGTGTAATAGTTAATAATAAGTTGTGGTTATATATTTCTAACAACAGTTGCTTGTCCAGTGATCTTTGATGCTAAGGAACACCATGTGCTGGACATATATTCCCATATAGACAAAGGCAACTTGCTACAGTAGGCAGTAAGGATCAGGAGGACCAGGATTTTATTCCCTGTTTTGGAAACAGTAGTGGCTGTGCACTTGAGGTTAATCCCTCTAAGAGGTGAGACTCCTTCCCCCTTACCCTCATCAACACACGTGCATGCACACACATACACACACACACACACACACACACACACACATCCACACACACACACATACTACAGTGCCACATTTGAAGTCACTGGAAATGAACTCTTGGCAACTCTTGGGAGCTTTACAAATATATCATGTCATATCATGCCTTTCTGACTTAATAAATAGAAGTCATCGACTACATGTCACATAGTATGTGTGCCACCATCTATCAGCAAGAAAGAGTGGGAAATGTCATCTGTGCCTAAGTTGCCACGTGCCTATTGCTAAGTGGGTAAAGGGGGGCCTGGATGCTGGGGAACATTTGGCCATCTCTGACATGGATAGATAGTTGCTGAAGTAGGAAAAAGGGTTGACATTAGATGTACTAAGCTAGAAGAGTTTCTGGAGAAAGGGTTTTAAAGAAAAGCACAGGATATGAATTGGTAAAAATTTCTGTGAGAAGCACAGAAGCAACAATTTTGGGGAGAAAGTCAACTTAAGGAATTGACCGTAGTTGAATGTACAAAGTGAAGTATCTTTAGAGAGGAAGCAGGGGATGGTTCTGACAGAGAAAAATTCATTAAATTCTAGGTTGACTATTTTCCATGTGCTTTTAGGTCACACCAAAGGATTTGAGTCCCAGATTCCTGGTTTGTAATTTAAACAATTTGCTTAACCTTTCAAAGCCTCCATATTCTCAGATCTAATATAAGGGATAATAACATTGCTTCTTAGTGTTATGAAATTATATGCAACATTGTATACAAAGTACTCACAAAGAGCCTGAGTACTTAATGTTAGTAGTTATTACTACTATTACTATTGAATTAGAGGAGAAAAGAATTTCTTCAGCATTGGCTACTCTTGAAGTAATCATACCAAAGAGCTGATGTAGATAATAAAAGTCAATTGTGGTGTTTGCTTTAGAAGTGAAAGATGAGTGAATAAATCTGGAAAATATGCCAAAGTAAGGTACAGATAAGACTCATTTTTTATTTTCTTCATTAAAATGAGAAGGTCACAATGAGAAAGTAAAATGAGAAGTTGAATGTGGTTGAAATAAAAATATCTTTTAAACATATTAGGTTGTTTGATTATTAAAACAATACTATTATTTGTAGAAAACTTTATCTTTTGTTTTATTTTCACTTATTTATTTATTTTTGGTGTTGGGGATTAAACACAGGGCCTCGGGTATGTGCTTTACCATATGAGCTATACCCCCCCCACTGTGTGTGTGTGTGTGTGTGTGTGTGTGTGTGTGTGTGGTGTATGTGTGTTACTGTACTTGAACCCAGGACCTTGTACCTTCTCAGAAAATTTTAAACAAAATAATACATATTGTGTTTTTTTTAAGTTTCTTCTATCTCTCTATATATGCATATATAGATAGAAGAAAATGAAAATCACTCATAATTCTGCTACTCAAAGAAACATTGTTATTTTATATTTTACCTTCTTTTTATATGTATGAACACATTCACACTGAAATTAAAATTTCTTAAATAATTTTTCTGGAAAAACAAGTTTTGGATTGATTGAGCTTCTATTTAATGAACCCAAAAAGCAAAACTTGGAGTGAAATTGTGTGTGTGTGTGTGTGTGTGTGTGTGTGTGTGTGTGTATGCACGTATCTGTGTTATGGCATTCTTCTGCTCCCTGTTTATTCCCAGTTGAGAATCACTGTGTGACGAGAAGCCAGTGGTGTTCGAGTCTGCTGATAGTCCTTTTCACAGGAAAAGTTCTCATCTCTACAAATACAAGACATTTTTGCTATGCATAGAATTTCAGAGGGTCACAGATTCTTTGAAGTTCATTTGTGGCTCTTCAGGGACACGCAGACGCCCTCCACTATACCATGCTCAAGCTATTGATATGTGTCTTCTTTTCTGAGCAACAGGCAGATGGATCATGTTTAAAAGTTGAGTTCTTGGCATTCTTATTTTGTTTTGCTTTTCTGTACAATGATAGAATAAGCAACAGTAGAAGAAACAACCAACTAAGTGCAAACTCATAAATCAACACCAAAATGACTGTACAGATAGATGCTGTTTGATTTTGACAACCTAGCAATAATCTTGGAAAAATCCTTTGGAGAGATCTTAAAGAGGAAGATTGGATTTTGTGGACTCAAAGAATGTGTCATGATTTGGCTTAATCTAAGCCATTTTTATTTCTCTCTTCTTGTGTTTGGGTCTATTATCTGTCTCTGGAATTTATACAGTGAGACTGCTGGGAAGACCTTATGTCTAATTATTTGCAGTGCTATGTGAAGTGTACTACAGACAATCAATAAACAATCAATAGTAATTGTAGCCTGCCTCAGAGATGGGAGTTGGAAGCTTCAACTGGCTTAGGTGCATGGTATTTTTCATTAATTTTCTTTTTCTAGTTTTTCCTATAATTTAAAGCCTAAATAGAAAGCTTTCTGTGCTTATGAGAACAAGTAGGCACTGTTTGTAAAAGAGGGACTTTGTAATCCCAGGTGTTTTATCTCTGTTAATGAGAGAGATGTCTTTTTGCTTCAGATTGGATGAGCAGAGAAGAGGACATGGAAATTTGCATGGTTAAATGACTGTGAGCCCTTGCTTCTGAAAGAAATATTCCCCTGATGTCAATTACTTTTATCCAGACATCTGGATGTTTATCATAAGTGTGTACAGATGTCAACTTGTTCTGTATCATAGCTGGAAATGTGGTGATAACTTGACTTTGATTTGAGTAAATATAAAACATCTAACATTTAAAGTCAGAAGTTCACTTTAGGAAAGGGTTTAGACTGACATTTATTAAAGAGAGAAGGGCCTTAGAAAAAACTGGAACCATCCATAAAGATACAGACCCTCTGATAGAGTCAACAAAGTCCTAGTGATACTATCTCTAACGAATAGCAATTTGAAAATGATATTTCTCCACTGCTTGAACTTACAGAAGCTGGTGCTGAAGATATTGACATTCTTCCCAATGGCCTGGCTTTCTTTAGTGTGGTGAGTACTATCTTCTTTCCCCACGCGCAGTAGAGGAGAGACGAGGGTGTGTGTTCAGGCCCACGGAGCAGCAACTGGCTTTAAAAATGGCTCACTCTTGCCAGGCATGATGGCAAACACCTGCAATCCCAGCAGCTCAGGATGCTGAGCAAGAGAATCGCGAGTTCAAAGACAGCCTCAGCAATGGCAAGGTGCTAAGCAACTCTTGAGATAGTCTCTAAATACAATCCCGGGTACCGCCCAGCCCCCGTCCTGCACCAAAAAAAAAAAAAAAAAGCCTCACTCTCCAAAATATGTTCTGGAAAAAAAATATCAATCCACACTGGATCTTGGAAAACTTCTGAACATATTATTGTCTGAACATATTGTTCATTTTCCCCATTTTATCACACTAGAATATTCCAATGCAGCGTATGTTTTAAAGTGTTACTAAAAAGGATATTTGTGGCATCATTAGGATGTTAGATTCTACCATTATACTATCTTAAACACAGGATCTATCCTTCTTTCCACTACACATTCAGTTTTAAGCATTTTCAATTTTATATATTCATATTTGTTATTTATTTCAAGCAATATACCAAATTTCCCAAAACAAGGCCAATACATTTTCTTTCTTTATTTCCCTGAATAGCCTATCCTAAGTGAAAAACCATTGACTGAGTTTATTTATACCCCTTATTTTTGCCTTAATTCTTGTAAGCTGAAAAATAATATCCCTTTTGAGCATACCATAGAAAGTCTTTAAAATTGATTATCCTGTATGATACTGGCCTGCTTCATTATCCATTCTAATTGGAAATCCAGACAAGTAGGCAGATGAGGGCTTCTGACCCCACTTCTCGTGTTTGGGCAGAGATAAGAGACTTTCATTGGTCCAGTTTTTCTTGAGGAAGAAGTATCTGACTCTTCAGACTGATTTAATTATTTTGTTCCCCCTTAACATTCATTATTTTCAGGCTCTGAGACTCAGGAGGCATGTGAAAACTTGGACAGAGTTTAGAAGAGAGATGCAACACTAATAAAATAGTTGTCAGACTTGTGGGAAAGGTGAGAGAACTCAGCTTGGAAGAGAATAAGGGTTAGAACACTTCTCAGGTTCCTGATGATTTTATATGAAGGACTGAGCAGCTCATTCGTGCCCCTGAGGGAAAAGGAAATACCATGGACATTGACAGAAACTCCAAAATATATATTGAGTTTTAAAAGAAAAGTTTTATTTAATTGCCTACACAGAATTAATCAAGTGATGTTTGTAGGAGGGCTCTGGGTTTGTTTAGAAGCATGTGTCTAGAGGCTTAGGAAAAAAAACACTGGAACCACTAGTCAAAATTATTCATAACTTGAGGTGCAAAATTTACTCTCGAATAAAGTAGAAAGTACAAGTTGGGGTGTTTTTTTCTTTGCTTATGCAAGGATGTGTTCTTCAGAACTTACCTCATCAGGATTTTTACCCCCAAAGGGATAAAGCTTAAGGAGAAAGAGAGATCTCCAAGTGCATAAATTCATAGCCAGTTTGGCTGAAGGGCCCATTACAATCACAATGATCTTATAGCCATCATCAACAGAATTTTTTTCTTCTTTTTCTCTATTAACTGTTCTTAGTTATATGACTTTTTTTTCCCCAAATTCACAACATTCCCTCATCACGTTTTTCATTTACTCAGCAATGTCACTCACACTTCTCAAAATGTGCCCTTCTAAGTGAATTGCTCACACATAGTAAGAGTGATTTGCTTCTCTTCCTAATATTTTAGTTCATCCAACCCATTCAGTTGTGCAGGTGTGGGTTTGAGGGTCACCTCAAAACTAGCATCACACTTGATAAGGAATCGAACAGCACAGAATAGAATATAAAAGAAGATTCAAACAAGGTGAATGTACCTGAACACTACTGAGCTGTACACTTCAAAATAGTGAAGATGTTGAGTTTTATGTTACTTCTATTTTATCAGAAATAATGATAACTTTTTAGAAAAAATATTTAAATAACCAGGAAGAGTTATCACTGTCTGGTAGTGCTTCCTTTGCATGTAAACTTCACTATTATTTTGGGGACATTACTAAAGAATGGAGATTTTTAACAGCTGAAGTGTCACTGCCATGTAGCAATAGCATAATTCCAATTTACTTTACTTACTGTGCCTGCCAGCCTTGAAGGTATGCAATTATAGATAGATTTTTTAAAACTAAAAGGATTTCTTGGGCTGGGGTTGTAACTCAGTGGTAGAGTGCTTACCTAGCGTGTGTAAGGCACTGGGTTCAATCCTTGGCACCACATATAAATAAATAAAATAAAGATATCGTGTCCATATATAACTAAAAAAAAAACTAAAAGAATTTCTTATGTACAGTTTTATGGATAAAGTGATTTTTTATTATACATTAAATTTGCATAAAATAAAACTGCATTGTATTAGTAAACTAAGAGTGCATTCAAATAAAATTTATTATCACCAATGAGGTTTTACCTTAAGAATGTAAGAATGAATCAGTATTTTATAAATAGATAACTTAAGTAACTGATTAAAAAAAAAAAAAAAAGACCTAGAGTGCCAAAAGAAACATTAAATAAAATTCAATACCCATTCCTGATTAAAAGCTCCAAGCAAACTAGAAATAGGAGGAAAATTCCCAGAAACCTGCAGCAAACATCATTTTTAACAGTGAAGTATTCCATTAATGTTCAGAACAGGATGAAAATGCACAGTAACACTACAGTCATTAGTAATCTATTAAGAGTTCTTAATAACCGAAAAGAAAAAAAGAAATGTGAGATAGGATAAAAGAGACAGAAGTGTCATTATTTCCAGATAATACAGTTCCTTGTTTTTTAGACAATCCAAGAGATTCAACTAACAGACCATTAGAACTCAGAGGAGAGTTCAGTGAAATGTTTGGATTCAAATAAACATATCAAATGCCATGGCTTCCCACACAATAGAAGAAAACAAGACGCAATGAAAGAAGTTCCATTCAGAACAGCAATTTAATCTCCCCTATAAATGTCATGCATATATGCAATATATGTATAAAGACGTAGTAATTTTAAAAGTGGTATATTGGCACAGGAATAGGCATGAGATAAGGTAATGAACAAAATAGAGTCCCCTAACAGACCAGTAAGTAAATGGGGATCCAGGACATGATAAAAGTGATGTTTCCAGTAAGTGGGAGGAGAATGGAATATTTGCCAGGCACTGTTCCAGGCAGTGGAATCCAGCAGGGAATAAACACGACAGAGTCCTAGCTTGAGTTCAATGGGGCTTTATGAGTATGGATTGGACAGTGACAGTGCTCAAGCAAAAGATCAGTTAAGGTGGAGATGGAGAGTGACATCCACAGTGAGGGTAGAAATAACATGCTGCCATTTTGGAGAAGGTACAGATAAGGTCTCTCTGATAAGTGGCATTTCTCAGAAATCAGTTGGAAAGGAAGGCGTGAATCTTGCAGATTTAGTCAGAAGAGAATTTCAGGCAGAAAAGAGAATAGCCCTTGAGCCCTGAGGGAGGTCAGTAGTCACCTAAGTCTGTTTCTATCTTAACTGGACTAAGTACTGAATAGTATTTATGTAAATATAAATATGCATGTATGTCAAATGGCAATAAGGGCAATGGAGAATAGTAAAACAGGAGAAGGAGGACAGGATGTGCCAGGTCAGGTAGGTATTTTGTTTGGGGATGGCCTTACTGAAACGGTGAGATTTGGTATAGACAAGGAAATCAAAGGAGTCCTATATCTTGGGGTGGAGTCCCAAACATTCTTGGGCAGACTGAACAGTGAATAAAAGCCTGAGGTGAGAATAAACTTTCTTGCTGAAGAACATTAAGGAAGGTGAGAACAAGTCATAGGAGATGCAGGAGAGAGATGAGTGTTTGGGGTGGGGAGGGTGAGGTGTGCTAATCATTTGGCAACTTTTGGGTGTCCTAAGAATTTTTGCTTATGATCAGATGGAGATGGGAAGTCATACAGAATTTTGATAACAGGTATGACATAATCTGACACAACTGAATGCTGAGGTGAGAATAGACAGCAGGGAATTAAGGGCAGTAGCAGAAAGGCCCATTAGGAAGTGATTGCCATAACATGGTGGTGATGTGGATCAGGGAAGCCATGGAGGAGGTGGTGAGACTGTTCACATCCTTGGGAAGGGATACATTTTCAAGGCAAAGTCGACAGAATTTGCTGAGGTATTAGAACTGAGGTGTGAAACAAGGAAGGGAATCATGACTGACTCTGTTGACCAAGACTTCTGCCTTTGTGGAGACAAAATGCTGACCAGGGGTTTGAGGGTTTGCACAGTTAATATGCAGACTTTCAGCTCTACCTGGAATCTGTCTCTCCAACAACCTTCTGGTACCCCTTTGAAGGGCATAAATCCCTAATCTTCCATCTCAACTCAACAAAATCATTGTTCAGCTTTCCAGCTATCATTATTTTTTAAATTTTTTTCTCTTATCTTGTCTCTCTGGCCTTATGCTGCCACCTTTTGTGTTTGTGACTTTATGCCACCATCGTTAACCAAAAGTCTTTATCATTCATGTGCAGTTCCTACTTTAGTCCGTAAAGTTACTTAAGCCTTTGTACTTAACTTTTTTCACTGTTTTGGAAAGGGTCTGAAATGTCCAGGACTCCACAGCTTTGCACCAGATAAGCCTGGAGGAATACTAATGATGGATCTAAAAGAAGAAAAACCTAGGGCACTGGAATTAAGAATCAGCCGAGGTTTTGACTTGGCTTCCTTTAATCCACATGGCATCAGCACCTTCATAGATGACGGTAAGAGCTGACGAGCTACCAGCGTTAGGAAACATGGGGTGGCCCACAGATGACTGTGGAAAATAGATTTGGATCATACTGATGGGAAAGAAACAATTATCTCATGAATTATTCCTGCATCTTCATATAAGCAACTTGTTCACTCTCTTCAACTGGCAGTAAATTATGCTACATTTTGAAATTCTAACAGTTAACACCTGAAAAAATGTTTAGATTTCATAACCTTTTCATATACCTATGATCATTGTATTAAAAGAGATATATTTCTGAATTAAACTATGAACAGATTATGCATGAATTCTGCATATGGAGTAGGAAACACTCTTTCTTAAAGGTCAGAGAACCAATAATCAGAAATAACACCAGACAGTGATGGGAAAGACCAGGAAGAAGAATGATCCGTTAGGTCGTCTAACAGCTGTACATTCAACCTTTCCTTGCCCATGGTATTTAAATGTCAGTGTCTGCCCAGAGGTCCTATGGTTATGTCTTGCAAATTAACTCTGTTCTTTTGATTCTTTAGATGACACAGTTTATCTCTTTGTTGTAAATCACCCGGAATTCAAGAATACAGTAGAAATTTTTAAATTCCAGGAAGAAGAAAATTCTCTGTTACACCTGAAAACAATCAAACATGAGCTTCTTCCAAGGTATTGTTTCCGTCTTTTGTTCATTCTCTAGTTTATCTCTAGCATTTGCAAACATTCCCCATGGTGGGTGGTCTTCTTACCTTTTATAAGAGCTAATACATATATATGAGCTTATAGATAAAATGTAATATATATTACGTATAATACAAGAGTTTATATGTATGTGTTTATATGTGTATGCATATTTATACAGGGTGAGCATTTCTAACTAAAAAATCTGAAATCCAAAATGTTCCATAATCTGAAACTTTTTGAGCCCTAATTTGATGCTACAAGTTAAAAGTACCACAACATGAAACTTGGATATGAATCATGTGTATTATCTCAATATGAAACTTTGTTCCATGTACAAATTTTTAAAATATTGTATCAAATTATCTCCTAGCTAAATGTGTAATATGTATAGAAAACATAAAATAATTTCATGTTTAGACTTGGGTCCTATCACCAAAATATACATTATATATATGCAGATATTCCAAAATTTTAAAAAATGAGAAACATTTCCAGTTTTAAGCATTTTGGATAGGGACTACTCCATCTGTACACACACACACACACACACACACACACACACGCACACACGCACACACACGCATGCACAAGCATATGTGGGCAGGGGGGTGGATGGGTATAGTTTCCTTATAGATCATGGAGAACATAGTGTATGAAGGTTGAGGGCCCTCTTCATAATAATCAGTGTTCTGGAGCATTTCCTTGAGAAATGACAAAAGGCTAGGCTACAGGGCTATACTCTTCAGGCACATTTTGATAATAAAGATACATCCTACCATTTTTCATGCTGTTGCCCTCTTCTTAGGTGACTCAGCACCCAAATACCTGTCCTGCCAAGGGAGAATAGCCTGTTTTATATGGGGCTTTTATGTTTTGTATGGGACTTTTCTACAAAGTGATCTCACATGGTTAGTTGGCAACTGTGGGCTAATGACTTCATAGAATTGGAGGCATTTAAGTTGGAAGTGGGTCACTACCACCTCAAGAACATAATGCTGGCAGATAAGGTGGCTACAACCTCCCAGCTCAGCTCGCAGTTGCCTACTGCTTTTAGTTTAAATTTGATGGATATTTTTAATTTCTACTTCCTTATCTAGGGCGTAAGCATGGAACTTCCAATCATTTTTTCCCCAAAATGCACTTTATAATAAATAGGAGCATAAATACTATTCAGGCAGCCTCTGTATTATAGAGCTCTTTCAGAGAGAAGGAGACCAACCTTCCCTGTAGCTCTGTATTTTTCATTTGACAAAGAAGAAAAGCAGCTCTTTCAGAAATTTTTGCATAGGATAATTGGAATTTAAATTTAATAACACCTTTGCCTAACTGGTTTTTAAAATGTAATTGTTTTTAGCATATCAATCTCTCACCTGAAGCATTGTACTATGGCAATTTCATCATCCATCTCTCTGCAAGTGTTTATTGAGTGCCTGTTCATTCTCAGCATGTCGACTTTGTGAGGCAGGTAGAAATTGAACAGTCAACCTTAGTTTGACTAATAACTAAGCATGGGACATCAGGAAAAATCTAGCAACTGAGTAAACGGGGGCTAGGTAAATGTTACTGACGGCCTAACCAGCTCACCAGTCAATCAGACCCTCTCCAACTCTGCATTCTGGACAGTTCTGTCTTTACATGTAATTGTTAAACCCTACATTGCTTGCATCAAACACACCATGATGGTACCAAGTTCTTTTTTTTTAATAATGATCCTGCCATAATTGCTAAAGATCTGTCTTCAAGTTACCTGCTGCTGTACAAAACTGCTCTCTTGCTAATGATATTACAGTATATTATATGTGACTGTAGCCACTGAATTTAGTTCATGTTTTCCTGTAGAACCTCTTATCAAAAATTTAAAACACATGTTGTATAAACCTTATGGGTATTTAATCTTTAATATGGATACCAACAAGTTATTTGTTTTCTCTCACATGTTGTTTTTCTCTTTCAGTGTAAATGATATAATAGCTATCGGACCAAGACATTTCTATGCCACCAATGACCACTACTTCTCTGATCCTTTCTTGAAGTATTTGGAAACATATGTGAACTTACACTGGGCAAATGTTGTTTACTACAGTCCAAATGAAGTTAAAGTGGTAGCAGAAGGATTTGATTCAGCAAATGGGATCAATATTTCACCTGATAAAAAGTATGGCCCCTTACAGAATATCTTCATTTTTCCTAAATCATGAGATTGGTCAAAACCTTTGGTTTGCATTTTTTTTTTCAGTTTGAAAATGACTTCCTTGATATTTTTATATAATCTCCTGTGCATAACATATGACATATTGGCATATAATGCATAATTATATGTATTTATGAATAATATGTTAGGTATTTGCATATAATATATAACCTTTGGTATATACCATTGTCAAATTTAATTTTATAGCCAGGCGTGATAGTATACGCCTATAATCCCAGCAGCTCTAGAGACTAAGGCAAGAGGATCACAAGTTCAAGGCCAGTCTCAGCAATTTAGCAAGGCCCTAAGCTACTGGTGAGACCCTGTCTCAAAATAAAAAGTAAAAAGGACTGGGATGTGGCTCAGTGGTTAAATGCCCCTGGGTTCAATCTCTGGTACCAAAATAATAATAATAGTAACAATAAATTTTGTAAATGTAAATTTTAATAAAATGAGATCTTATTATATCTGCATATTAAAGTATCAGATGTTTCCTTTTAAACAAATATATCATTTTTATTAGATATTATGCCATTATAAGGATGATCCTAAATTAATTCAAACAATTCTCTGTTGATGAATATGTCAATTACTATTATGCATAAAATAATCTTTACTTCTCATTTACCACTGAAACTTATCCAGATATTTTTAATGGAAAAACTCCCTAAGAGAGCATTAGAACATAATGGTTAAACTTGCAGATTTTGGACTCATACAGACCTGTGTTCAAATCCTAGTTAAATGGAATTATGAGGCCCACCTTTTTGTACAAGTATTTCTGTAGATTGAGCCCCTAGAAATAGCACTAGTTGCTCAGTGTGGACCCTTGAAACATTAACTGTAAAAAATATTGCTGAATTATCTTCCAGAAATTCTCTATTTTTCTGTGCACAACCGCAGTCTACAAGAAAGGACATTAAATTCTTTGCCAGCTTTCTCTCCTACTGCCTTAACACACTGAACAATTTAAACTACCACAAATATAACAGGAAATAAATCTGGCATTACTTGACAACAAATGTTCCTTATTTTTGCCATGTAATTTATCCTTCTTTCTTGTTATTTACAGAAAATGAATGTAAAATCATTTAATTTGAATTGTCTCTAGCTGACCTGATTCACCCTCTCCAGCAAATCCGTTTTTCTCCCCAACTCTCATATTTCTGTTATGACAGTCAAACTTTCCAGTCACTCAAGCTAAACAGTAATAAAAATGAAGAAGGAGGAGGAGGAGGAGGAGGGAAATTCAGCTCTGACTCCTTCTTCACCCACTCACCCTCCTTTCCCATTAATGCTTGCCTGGCTTCAGTTCTTCATCTTTGGCTAGTAAGACATCGTTCCAAACAGTTTTCAGCCTCCTTCCATCTTTTGCACTCTTGCCTATTTTGTCTTTCTGTGGTTCATTACCCATTAAGGGCTCCCACAGTGGGTGCTCTGTCTTCCTCTCTGACTCCTTACATGGAGCACAGCACCATGTGCAAAGCAAATGTTCAGTAATTGTTGAACTGAGCACACCATTTGTTATTATGCCACTTGGTTGTTCTAAAACTCCAGTGGAGTCCAAGTATTCATCAAATCGAGGCAGGGAAGAGTTGATTTTCTTTTAAAGACAAGCTCCACCCTTCCTTTTCTGTTATTTTCATACTTTCCATGTTTTAGACAACAAACTCATTGACAAACATTCCTTCTTCACTTTTACCCTGTTCTTTGGCTCATGTGTTTTCTTTTGGTGGAAGGTGATTCAGCCTTGTACTCTCAGATCTAATCTCTACTTCTGTGTTCTTCATGCCGGTGCCCCATCCTTTGTGAATCTTTTTGCATTCTCAGGGGTTAGAGATTTCTTCAGTTTCTAGGCCTGAACTATTTCTCGTGATACCAATCATGCCGACTTAGGTGTTGCATTTGTAAAAACCAATCTGATCCTCCCAAACACTGGGGAGAAAGGCTGTGTCTGCTTCAGGTTTGTATCTGCCACCGCAGAGTTCAAGTGATGATTGCTCATTGCAACGGTGGCCACGGAACAACCAGTTCAGGCAATAAAACTATCTGGAGTAGCCCATTAATTCACACTCCATGGGTATACAGGGATTGCTCTGAATTGATACTTATCTCTTACTCTTAAAATTCTCTATGCACTAAGATTTTATTGAATATTAATAAGTCGTAGCAAATAGTATTAATAAAATATATTCTATACCATATATTTCTGTATGTGATAGTTAGAAATGTTAAATTACACTGTGGAATGTAGAAGCTTTTCTTATGAAACCAAACATCTGTTTTATTGTCATTTCAGTGGGAAATATCATGGGCTTTATAGTCAAATTGATGTCCTATGTTATTTTTCCTTACAAACCTTTTGAAAAATAATTTAATAATTCCATGATTGTTGTAGCACCATTGAATTGATTTTGAAAGCTTTACTTTTTAAATAAAAATTGACCTTTATCAAGTATTCCTTGAGGACCCATCATTGATTAACTTCTTGGCAGGTTATTAAGACTTATTCTCTTATACTATATTAATGAAGCTATTTGTTGGCAGGAAGCTCTAACCAGTATGTCCTTTCCACTAAGGTATCTCTATGTTGCTGACATATTGGCACATGAAATTCATGTTTTGGAAAAGCACCCTAATATGAATTTAACTCAGATAAAGGTAAATATTTATTTTTATGTGTAAAATAGGTATTCATCTATTATACCAATACCACACTTAGAACAAGTGGATGCTAGTGTAACAGTTCTGTTTTTTTAGAAATTACCTCCTTATGAGAGAAATCTCATGTTCCCAGTGATCACAAGGACTGACTCTGATTACATGCAGCAGCTGGTTGAGAGTGATGTTTGCATCAGATTTAGAGCTCATTCTATGAAGTATTGATGGCATTTGATGAATTCCAATAAGAATTTTCACAATTGAAAAGACTAATAGATGAATTCTCAAATGAAGATTTATGCATGGTGTCAGTTCTTTCAATAATAAATGAAGGTAGAAATTGGGTTCTACACCATTATTATTTTCTTCCTGCTCTACAACACATATTTTAGGTTGATTAAGAATTTCCTCTCTTGCTTTGATGGAGTTTCTTGAGCTAACTGATCATCGTGCATCTTTTAAGGGAAAAGGAGTTCATTTTTTTGAGAGATTGAGCATCGCCCTCTCTTAATTTCAGAGAAGATAAAAAGTGGCTCCCAACCAGTTCATTAAATTTATTTTAAGCAATATTGGTGTTTCAAGGAAGATGTGTGTAATTTCCCCACATGCATAGAGGCAGGGAAGTTTAGCTCTGAATTATCTAATTAAGTTGCTCATGTCATTTAGATACTGATATTTCTTTACTTGTTAGGTACTTCAGTTGGATACACTGGTGGATAATGTATCTATTGATCCTTCTTCGGGGGACATCTGGATAGGCTGTCATCCTAATGGCCAGAAGCTCTTTGTGTATGACCCCAACAATCCTCCCTCATCAGAGGTGTTTATAGTTTGAGTTTTTCAACCCTCATTATTCAAGTCCTTTTGAACTAATACTCCAGTGAACTGTCACAGGGATGATTTCTTAGTTCTCTTAAACCAATAATACGATAAACTTGTGTGGTGATTTTAATTGCTTTAAGCCAATAATTGGCAGAATGTTGCATTGTTCAAATGCTTCAAGAAGGGTAGTCTTTTGATGTATTAAATAATGGTAGAAATTAGTCAAAAGGCATTTTTATAAAGACATGTGTCCTTCTTGTGCGGTATACTAGAAATTTTTAAAATATCCCATTTATTGTCAGTTCACCACATGACATGATTTTTGTTCATGTTGAAGTAGTGTGATAGTAGGCACATTAGTGTGAAAGTATTTCTCCTAATCTTGAATTGCAATAATAACACTAAATCCTGTGTTGGCATGGCATAACTAGATGGTTTTTTAAAGGATTTTCTTTGAAGGTTTGAGAAAGTAATTTAAACATTCAAAAGATTGGTAACTGCTGTTTTTAACAGCATATCCTCTTAATCACTGTGGAAGACAGAAATTATTGGCCGTTGTGTGACATACAAATATGGTGGCTCTATGTTAATACTTCTTATTTCCTGCATAGGTTCTCCGCATCCAGAACATTCTATCCGAGAAGCCTCTGGTCACCACAGTTTATGCCAACAACGGATCTGTCCTCCAGGGAAGTTCTGTGGCTGCAGTGCATGATGGAAAGCTGCTTATAGGCACTTTGTACCACAGAGCCTTGTACTGTGAAATCTAAATCGTATATTTGGTGTGCGAGTGTGACAATTTCTCCTATTAATTTTCTATGAATTGCTAATTCAGAGGGTATTTAACCAGCAATGTTGACTCATAAATGTGTGACATATATAGTTAATTTTATTTCAGTAAGGAGAGGCCCCTTCAGTTCTTATAGCACTTTTAACATAAAAGGAAAATGAATAGTTCTTTTAAATGCCAGCAAGAAAGAAGAAAGCTGCTTTCCCATAAATTGAAGACACTTTGCACAATAAGCCTCACCTTTGCCTTCCAACTGCAGAAAGTGAGTCCACAGAAACAGGGTGAGTGCTATTTCCTTAAAATGTAAGTGACCTCAGTTCCCACATTGTGACCACTGTGAGTGTTCAGAACTACTGAATGATAACATGTATTGAGTTTTTGTACTTAACATCTTTGTTTACTGTTAAAGACATGGAATTATATTAAAGACTAACTGAAATCCAAGTTCTGTTGGTGTTTAATTCTCAATTCATGCTCCTGGGGGATGGGAAAGCAGGCTTCCTGCAGGATTTCCTTGGGATAGGTAGGCATGGTCATATCAGTTTCTCTTTTTGAAAGATGAACATCAAGGGGCCCTTTATTTGAAAAAAATAAAACAACAACAATGAAAAAATCAACAAAATACTGCAATTCAAATTCTCAATTCTTAGGGACTGTCGCATACATTCTCCTCCTAAATAAATTCTCCCCCAAGTTGGAGTCAAGGGGAGGAAAAGGGTTGGAGCTGGCAGGTCATCTTACCTGCTCATGGAACAGACTGTATTGGAAGCCAGGAGAGATGCACTCAGGTGTCCAAGAACACATTGTCAAGCAGCGGAAGTACTAGGTTCAGGGTCAGGGTTGCCTAAATCATGTGGGGAAAGATTTTCCCACTTATTCTCCATTCTTGAAACTGTTTCAAGCCCTGGAGAGAGAATTTCAGGTGTTTCTTTACATCATAACCTGTCAACCTACTTCTCATACTCTCTTCCCATCTTCATCATCGTCATTAAGATATTTGTGAGTTAATTACATTGTGCCCAACAATGCACTGGAAAGGTTATGTTCATTATTTCATTTAATCCTAATTGCAGCCTCGAGGGAGTAGGTATTGATATTATATCACAGTTAACATTTTGCAGATGTTCAAGGTTGCACACCTAATAAGGGGTAGATATCAATCTCTTTCTGATGCCAGAGCCTGTCCTTAACAGTTACATGGAGCTACTGCCATAGAACTAGTGAGTATTTCCTGTTTACTCCTTTCCTAACATATGTAATTGTATTTCTTTTTTTAAAATATCATTTGAGTTCTGCTTACGAATGAATCATTTGGTGTTTTCAAATGTAAATGGCAAAACATTTCTTAAAGGTGACCTCTGTCCATTTGTATTGTTTTTATTTATATTTTTAAATAGTCTATTAATAAAGACTTGGATATAGTCACAATAAAATAATGACTTTTTTTTTTTGCAGTTTCCATTATCCATGAGAAAAAAATGTTTAAGTCACAGATGAATAAAACAAGATTAAATATTGTTCACCTAGAAATCCAAAAATAAGAATTAACATATTTTGAGATTTTAAGAGAAAAATCAATATCTAAAAAACCATATTTATGAAATCTACTGGAATACACTAGGTATAAAATAAACTTGTTTTCTATTTTATTTATGGGAAATTTGGGCAAAAGTAGATATGGCAACTGTATTAAGCACATGTATTATTTATCTTTAAAATACAAAAATAAAAATTAAAATTCTGATTTCTGACCTTCATGGACCATGAAAGATTCTATTTAATCAAACTACGAGTATAATGTACATTTGTTTATGATGCTCTTTTTATGATCATATACTGAGGTGAACAATTTGGCCATTAAGAGGTTGTCATTTAAAATAACTGAAACTGCAATTGGGATATAGTACCACTAAGTATATATAGGTCTTATGGGAAGGGTGTGTATGCATGTATTTGTGTGTATGTGTGTGTGTGTGTGTGTGTGTGCATGTGTGTGTTCTTTTAAATTCAAGATCCTGCTAAATAACAACAAATATCCTTTTAGTTTCTTGCAAAACCCCAGCTCTTTTATAATAATTACATGTGACTATGAATACTTAATACAGGGAGAAAAGAAAACTAAGTATAAATTACAGTGGTTTTTTTTTTCATTTTGTGCGTGGATTAATCCTTCATGATAACTAATCTAATTTAGTTATCATGATTTTTATTTGCTCTAGATTTTTATTTGCTCAGTTTGAATCCTCCCTTAGAGCCACAGCCAACCCAGGCTGGTAAATGTCAATCCAGTCAAGCAAAGAAGTAATGGGACCCGCCACCCCTCCACCACTGCCACCTTCGTTTAGCTATTGAACACTTTTCATTACTCCTCCAGCTTTGCATGAAGAGATCCTGGACGAGAGAGAAGGAGCCTGGAGATGCCAGGAGCACTCTGTTAGTCTTCTGCTCCTTCCAATGTGTTTTAGTTTTCATTCTCCTATTACAAGTAAGTTTAAACACACTTTCAGGTACTGAAAATAGGTTGGTATTTATTTTTCAGTGAACTTTCTTGTCATTTTTCCCCTTTAAGAGATATTGACCTTTTTCTTATAAATATCGAGGAGCACTTTACACGTAAAGGGTGGAAATGTTTTTCCATTGATAACTGCAAATCATCAGTTACGTAGTTCTTTGGTCATCACTGGGTTTTTTTTTAATGTTTTGAGTTTTGCGTGCGTGTGTTTGGCAGTAGTGCTGGGGATCAAACCAGGGCCTCATGCATGCTAGACAAGTGCTCTGCCCTGAGCTGCCTGTCATTCTTGTTAGGGTTTGAAAGCACAAGGAAATGATGTCTCTGTCTAGAGTTGAACACAAATTTTAAAACTTTCAAAGCATTGAGTGTGAGAGACATTACTCAGACTAAACTCAAGGGGGAACTCAATAAAGTTTCTAGCATCCCTTGCTTCTAGTTACTAGCTTTTAGCTGACTTTAAAAATCACTAATTTTGTAGGTCATACAAATGAATAATATACTACCAGTCCCCCAGGAGCCTTGCTGTAGATCAGACCCCTGATGAGTGGGTCCTGATAATGGTTGCCCAGGATACTTTTTCAGGGACTTGAAGGCCACTTTGTTGAAACCACCAGCCCTTTTGTCATCAGAGCCAAAAACTCTGCCCTCAGATCATGCCAAGGTCACCTTTATCTGAACATGCATTCCATGAAGAGTCAAAAGGATTGATTACACATTTGCAGACAACTGATTGTTTCATTTCTAATCAATTTTCACCCTAATTCTTGATTCCATAAGTATTCCCACCTCTTGGGGAGGTGAATTCAAGACTCTTCCATCTCCATACTTGGCAGCCCTGAGAATAAACCCTTTTACAAAACTTCCTGTTTCAGTGATTGGCATACTATACAGCCAGCAAAATGGGTCTTGTTAGGTAACAAGGTCATTCCCAGGTGGGTTGAAGACTAATGTAATGATAAATAAACTCATTACATAAATTTCATTTTGAGCTTGAAAGTAATGCTCATGACAGCATGACTTCTGTCACTCCACTTTGAAGAAAATGCCAAGATTTCTCCTGTAGTATCAAGTGGAAGGCACAGCTTTAAATGGGCTCCCTATTTTGTCCATAGCACTTCTGCTGTATGGTCCCTACATCCATGAAGACATCCTCTCTACCAGATTCTTCAGGATTCCACACCTTCTTTCATTTCTTCTTCTTTACCACCCTTCTGCCCACATCCAACAAATTGCCAATATTGTCAGTCCCCTCACCTAAGCATTTCTCAAATTCATACAATTCTAAGGACACTGGGAAACAATCCCCATAGCTTCTTCAGTCACTGCCACATATCCCACTAAGGCCGCCAATTGTCTTCAGCCTCCAGGACAGGAAAGGCCTTCACCTCTCCTCAATCCATTCTCACCACTGTGGTGTGATGTTCCTAAAACTACCAATGGGTCATGTTACTTCAGTGGTTTCCCAGTGCCCCTTAGAGTATAATTCAAGTTCCTGAACTTGGCCCACAAAGTCCTGCCTACCTCTCCAGACTGAGTTCTTCCCATCTTCTTCTGGGTCCTTTATGCCCAGTGATTTCAGAGTGTGGGCCCTGCATCAGCAGTGAACAGCACTGAAACTTGTCAGAGATGTCAATTCTCAAGTCCTGCCCTAAATCTAACAAATCAGAAACTGGGTGCGGGACCCAGCAGTATGTGTGCTAGCCAGTGTGCTAGTGTCCATTGTCCTGCTGAGGTTAGAGAACCACTGCCTTAACCCCGCTGGACTGACTTGACTGCTATTCCAGTGCCAGTGCTCTCAGATTTCCCACCCTCCTCCTGTGCGCCTCACCACATTTTCTTCTAACTAACCCTTACTTCCAGTCATACGGTCAACAAGTCCCTGTTAGATCAAATAAGGTAATATGGCGGCTCTACCTGGAGGTGTGAGCCAAACCATGGAGTCACAGAGGGGCTGTAGAACGTTGAAGAAGGATCCTCTGAACAGTTGAAGTGGAGTTAACCTGGAAAGGTCCTTCCTGGCAGTGTGACCCCGATTCACTTGGCCCTTAGTGAAAAACGAGACTGCTTGGGTTCTGGTGCCCCTTGCTGCTAAATACACTCAGCAAAGTTGACTCCCAGCAAATTTTAGGCTGCTTCTGAAGTCCCAAGTGAGGACAGATCATGGCAGGTTGCAGGAAGTCAATGAACAATGTATCAAACATTCATCATCAGCTTCATTATTAGATGTATCCTCAAAGTGGAAATGAGGATTTTATTTAAATTGAAGTACATCCTATTCCTGAAATAATAGAAATCTGTAGTCTTCCAGTTTTTTTTCTCCCCAAAGAAGCACGAGACACATTTCAAGTCATGTAACTGTCAATACCCAGGTTATAATCATCTGTCTTTCTGGCCTCTGGATGTTTCCTAATAGTCTCAAATCTATATTCATTTTTCAAAGAACAACATCATGAAGATATACTCACATTCTCTTGCGATTTGTTGCTCTCTTCCTCCATCACCACTTCTTTTTCTGGGCAAGAAATGTACAATGTTATTTGGTCCACATCAGCTCTTTGAAAAGTCCTACTTCACACAATGAGCAGGGGAGAGGTCCAGAATCAATACATAATTCTAAAGTTTAAAGAGCCAGTTTCAAATGGAACCAGACTTGAACTTAGGACTTTAGAATTCATTTGTTCTTCCATTCAATAATAGCAAACCCCTTTGACCTCACTGATATACTCTGGCCTTTTGACCAAGCCAATCTGGCCTCTTGCCAGGGTCTTTCTGCTGACTGTTCAACAGCTGTCTCAGGGATTAGCAGTGGATGAGGCTATAGGTCCTTTTCCCCACAATCTCACCGCCAGGTGGAACAGTCCAACAAACACAACGTTAAAGCCCAAATCTGTTACCACAAATGATGGCTAACAAGGAGGCTTAGAAAGCATCCTATCATCTGTAAACTCAGCGAAGTCTCAGCTCTACCCTTTTAGGTATTTCCACATACACTCGACAAAAAGATTCAGTCTGGGACAGAGCTCTACAGGGAGAATTCACTCACCTTAGATCAGAAAGCAGTCTTCTTGGATTAGTCACGTGGACATAGCACACAGCAGTGTTCTAGGTCCAGGACCCCCTGGGACACTGACTTCCTCACTCTTGTTCTTCTTCGGGGCAGGGCTGGAGCTACAGTGCTGTGTGTCTAGCAATCCACTTAGTTTGAATAAAACTGGCTTCACAGTGAATAAGTATTTCTGTCTCATGTGCTAAGGAGAACTCTCCAGGCATAGATTTAGAAGGTGGTGCTTGATATGGTGGCCCCAAAGTTTGGAAGTTTGTAATGTTAATTTACCATGGTGATGATATGAATTATTGGTTATGGTATTCAAATAATTACTAACTACCTCTAAACACACACACACACACACACACACGCACACACATTTCTCTGCCTAAAGTGAATAATTTTAGAACAAATCATAGATAACACGACATCCTCAATCAATCATCTAAGAATACGCCTCTTTCCTTACCCCATTCTTCACGCCAGGCTATGAAGCGGCAAAAGCAGAGATAAGGAACGTGAACTCTAAAGTCACTTGACTGAGTCCACATGGAAATTTTGTGTTCATAGCTATAGATGAATTCGAGTGAGTTACCAGTTAGCCTCTCCGAGCCTTGTTTCCTTCTTTGTAGAGTGAGGTTAACAAGGAGCGAGGCAATGAGAGGCAGCTCATAGTCCGCTTGATTATCACGATTTCATCATCTGCTCCATTCCTCTTTGTTCTTCTGACTTTTCTTTCCCGCAAGTTTTTCCATCCATCTTCTCCAATCCATCCATCCAGTCATCTTTATTGAAACAATTTTAAGCACATCGTTTCATAGGGAGCGCTGGGGGACCCACTGGTCAATGGGCAGCTCTTTCCATGGGAGCTTGCAACCTTCAGGAGGTTCAGACTTGTAGCAGGGCTGATCTTTATGGACTCCTATAATGTGGCAAGCACGTGCTGAGCACTTTACATTTATTATCACCCTTGATTTTAAGGCACATACAAAGTGGATGCCCTTTTACAAAAGATGAATCTGAAACTTTAAAAAGCTGAGGGCCTCACTCAAGCTGATCCAAACCCAGGAAGCCTAATTCCCAAATCTGTATAGCACCCCCTGGGTCATCAGCTCTGTAAGCCCTCCTCCTCCAAAGTCACCAGGGAAATAACATTCAATCCCTTCTCTGTTTGCACTCTTTTAGAATTAGTGATCTTAGGGCTAGGGGTGTATGTCAGTGGTAGAGCACTTGCCTAGCCTGTATGAGGCCCTGGGTTTGATCCCCAGAAACACAAAAATATTAAATAAGCAAATAATTGATCTTAAAGAGAGTGGTCTTATTTTTAGAACTCCAGATGTTAGTGTTCTCTTAGCGACCCCCTTCTTCCATAGCTTTAATAAAGATAGCAATGTGGAGGCTGCCCAGATTTTGGAGCCAGACTGTATGACTCAGCCACTTAATCTGCTGTGTGAACTAAGGCAAGTCTACCAACCACTCTGTGTCTTGTTTTCTCGTGTGTAAAATGAGGGTAATGTTACGTACCTAAGAGGTTATTCTGAGAATTAAAAAGTTAACATAAGTAAAGTTATAAGCAAAGGCTCAGCACATAATTAAGTGCTGCACAAGTGAAAGACTTCATTATTCATCTTATAATCATATATTAATAGTATACCTATGTATCATAGGTCAAGGACCACCTTAATATTCTTAGGTCTAGACAATCTCAATCTTTCAAAAAATATATTTTTACTCACTTGAATGCAACAGGACAACAGGTCTAGTATTTCTTTTTGTTGACAAATAAAAATAGAATCGAGCTCGAAGATGCAACATTGCCCAAACTCCACAAGTCTTCCCCTTCTTCAGTTGTTGACCTCCAACTCAGTCTTCTTTAGAAAAGGGAAAGAGTATTCCTCACCTGGAAGTAATTAAAATCCTAGAAGAAACAAGGGTCAAGGAAAATTTTGAAAGTCTCCTAAGAAAACTACTTTCCCTTTTTTCCATTCGCATCTTCTGGTTTCCTAAACCTTTTCCTCCTCTTCTCCTGATTTTCCTTTATCCCACCAACATTGGAGACAGATACCGTATTCACAGATCCATCTAGTCCAAGTCCTTGAACTAGACACCCATGACGTTCAGCACTTTGATGTAGGATATGGACGTCGGAAGGCAAGGTCCTATGCCCCAAATCTTGGAGAAGAACAAGGTTAAGTTCTTCCTTTGGAATTATTTTCTCTCCTTCTCAGCGTCTCCGGAGATATACTGCTCATCTCATCTCACGTCTTGCCTGCCAGAAACCTGAAGTTGGGGGCTATGAATTTTAGTTTCCCACCCTCCCCAGCCCCTTCAATCCCCTCAGTCCATTTGAGGAATTGAGGTTCAATTCTAAGACTTAGAAGCAAAGATTGAGTCCATCTGCACAGGAACCGGTGCGTTGTTGCCAAAGCTGCCAAGACAACCGCCGACCTTAACCGGCTGATCCTGGCTCGGTCTCTGTAACTTAAACCTTGAGGGGAGGTGGGGGAAAGGAATCGCGCGCGGAAAGGTGGCCTTAGAACCCGCGCGTGAGAGTTTCTTGAAGCTCCACGAGTAAAGGTTTCCTTGAACTCTGCGCGTAAAGATGACTTTGAACCTGGGCGCCAGGGCGCGGCGGAGAGCCCGCGGCACCACAGGTGACAGCGCGCCCCTGGCAGCACACATCTCCCGGGGGACACGCCGGCAGGCGGGGCCCAGCGGGCCCCAATCACAGGGCGGTGCAGGAGCCTGCCTCCTGCACCCTCCCCAGTACGCGGCGCCGGCTGGTAGCCACTGGGCACCCGGAGACCATGGGGAAGCTAGTGGTGCTGACCCTGCTGGGGGTCAGCCTGGCCTTAATCGGGGAGCGATTACTGGTATTTAGGTGAGTGGGCATCTCGATGGGGGCGTCCTGTGGTCCAAGGTAGGTCAAGGGCAGTCCTCTGGCAACTTCCTAGCAGATGGGGAGGCGCAGGTTTGAAACCGCACTCATCAATCCCACCCAGCAAAGTATCCTTGGACAATCACTTCCATGAAAAGTGAGCTGCCTGTCTTTCCCAGGGCGGTTGGGCAAAATGCCCATATTTGTTTTCTGAAATTCATGTCCCCTTTTCCCAGGCCACCCTTAACACTCTGCTTTTGAAAAGCGAAGTCCGTTGGACGCACCGGACTTGGGGGAGGGGACAGGCTACCAGCTGCCTCTTGGTAACTGAGACAGGCAGTCACTGGACTCCTGACCGAACATTTGGAAGTACCAGGTTACAGAACCCATCCCGGATTCCAAAAGCGAGATCACGCAGAGGAGTTTTAATACATGTAGGTGGTGACGGCATTTTGGAGGGATGTGATCTTTTGCAGTGGAAGAACAGTGGTGTTAGATATTCCTGTAAGGTCTCAGGGAGTCGGCCCTAGGCTAGAAAGAATCATCAGGTCAGGACACAGGGTATATGTTCCTGAATGGATCTAAAGCCTCTGCTTGCCTTCAGTTGTCTTTGGGTTATTTTCATTTCTTTTCCTAAGTAGAAGTTGGTCTTCTCCGAGGTTCACGTTCACAATCTGTTGAAATGCCTGTGCCTGTTGGCAATACTCTCTAGTTTAGCAAAGTGTTTGTTGTTACATTTGTTTCCAGTGCAACCAGTGATAGAATCATGAAATCATAATAAAGTCTATTTAAGGTGTTTTGTTTGTTTGTTTGTTTTGTGTGTTTGCTTTATTTTTTGTTGTTGGTTTTTGTTTTTGTTTTGGGTGGTATTGGGTAGAGTTAAGGCCACACTCTACCACTGAGCTATACCCTCTACTCTGAGAGGTATGTTTTATAAGTGATTGAAAGATAAGTTTAAGTGTAGTCTTGCAAACTATTATTTAGTAAAATACCTAATATTTAGAAGAATGCTTCATGATGGACATAAGAACACAGCAATTGGCCCAAAAAAAAAAATTTTGTCCAATTGTTTAAACGGTGGTCAGCTGAATAAATTTACATTTTTGCAAAGTAAGTCAGCATAAGCTTAAAAATAATAAAATGATAGTAAAAGTATGAGGTTTTACTCTTCAGAGACACTGTAGAAATTTAGGGATGCATTTGGTAGGGGAGTGGGGGTCTAAAAGGCAAGACTACAGGGGACAAACGGCAGAATTGCAGACCTATAATAGACAATACTTTAGAAAACTAAATAATATTACTTTTACATTTAAATTAATAATATTTTTCAGTTACTCATACCATTAAATAATGTCTTTTATTTGGACAGCAAGTATTTTCCATGTATAATCATGTTTTAGTCTTTCAGCAATAACAGTAGTTAGCCGATAGGGGCACATTACTCATATAAAGTCCATGTTATATAAAGATATAAACAGGGCTGGTAGAGCACTTGCCTAGCATGTGTGAGGCACTGAGTTCAATCCTCAGCACTACATAAAAAACTAAATAAGCAAAATAAAGGTAATGTGTCCATCTACAATAAGAATATATTTTTAAAAGACAAAAATAAAAGGAGTCACCTACTTGATTTTCATGTCATTCATACATTAGCATGAGCAGTTAACCAATCATGGTACCTTGACATCTGTACTGGTTTTTGTTTTCTGTAGAGAAAGAACTAATGCAACTCGAGAACTGGAACCCGTAGAACTTCAGAACTGCGATCTTATTGAGGGACTTGGTATGTATGTGACAGCATCAAGAGGACTCGCACAGTTTCTTGGTTACCATTCATCTAACTGAGCCTGACAAATTATTTAATTCTCTTACTTTTTAGACCCTCCTGGTGTGACTTCTGCATCACTCACTTTACCTAAGCTATACCATGCGAAGTCTCCAGAATACCAGACTTTTTCTCAGTCTGTTTCCTTATTGACATATCCCTGTCATTTGAAGAATGCATTTGACTATTCTCTGGCTGTTCTTGTGCTGATTTTCCCTCTTTCCCTCTTCTATGATATTTTGTTCTCTTACCTTTTTTCTGTTACTCACCTTAGTTTCTTTCTCTTTTCCTTCCTGTTCCTCTCCCTCACCCCCTTCTTCCTTTCCTTCCTTCCCTTTTCTATTCTTTCCTTTTTCTTTTCTTTCTGCCTTCCTCCCTCTGCTGGATGACATTCCTGTCTTCAAGTATTATTTCCTTCTACATTTACCAGCAAGTACTACGAGGAATTTGACTTAGCATTTGCCCTCAAAAGCCTCAGCCTACCTAGATGTCTTTTTTAAAAAATTACCCTAAAGTCCAAAGTTAGATTCCCAACTTCTCAAACAGCAGGCCTTCTTTTCACATCAACTAAAGGGTAGCTATGCTTTTGACTCAGTCTTAGAAGAAGTCTATTTTACATCTCTGTCTTTCCTGTCTTGTTCCCACCCATACCCAGCTCTGCTAGACTGCTGTGTATGGTGTCCCATCCTCAAGAGGCTTAGTTCAAAACCCAGGAACCATTTATTTCCCCCTTGTCCCTCAGGTTTCCCATAAGACTCACAGGCATAGGTCTCCTCTAAAACCCACAGGGATGATCTTACCTACTAGTCACCACCATTCTGTTTATTTGGGCTCCAAGCCTCTAATTTTTCCTGATGTGGCTACTAGAAAATAATTAAAAATCAGGCTAGATTCTGCTCACTGCCCTGGGAATGTGTGATCACTTCCTCACCTCTAGTTATGAAAACCTCTCCACTGATCCCTCCATCTCTGCTAACTGAAATCAGCAGCAACTGCATGTCTTTACCCTGAACCCTCACAGTCCTCAGAAACCGATTCATTCACAACACCTACCACATGCATTATTTTGTAGCTAACACTACAAAATAAGTACTCCCTGTCCCTGTCAGCTTGCAAACCCCTAGGGTCAAGGACTGTGACTTATTTATTGGTATGTGACAGGACAGTTGATTTTCTGATATGAATTTGTATTTTATTTTTCTTGTTATATGTGTTTTTAAAAATAAAAACAAAAAAGGGGTTCTTTTGGTTCTGGTTTTCTACTTCTTTTCCCACTGAATTTCTGAAAAAGAGAAATCAGGACCTTGTTCTTCCCAGTCTTAGAAGTGGTTGGTGTTGCCAGTCAAAAGGCAGAATGAAAGACAAACCCCTTGCTGATGTTTGATTTTGAGAATCTGAGCCTCTGAGTCATTCTGATGAGAAGGGATAAGAATATGTGACTTTCTTTGAATAGCAGGGACCCCCTGCTTCACTGCCTGACAGCCTTCTGGACAGGACAAGACGTCAGAAGGAAAGATACAAGTATCCTTAGGGAGGCTAGACCTTGTGTCCTGTCTGTCCAAGTCTAAGCAAAGACACTGAGCATGGCACGCAAGTGGTAGAATTGTCTAAATCAAAGGGTCCCCTTTGGCTTAGCCAAAAAACTTTCTGCTTGATTTTAAGAACCACCACCAAGGATCATTGTACAACCCTACCAGAGACCCAGTAATGACTCACATTCAGTTTCCCATCAGCTTCTTGGAATGGGGGATCAGGGTGAGATTTAATTTGATTTGAAAAACAAAGAAATGAGACATTTACACACTTGTTTACTGTCTTGAGGAATAATAATCATAACTTACTGCACATATATCCCTCAAAAGACAGCAACCCGCCAAGTAATTTAGTGGAATAATTAGACTAGATGATTGCTGAGGTCTGGTCTGACTTTGAAATTATAAAACTGTACTAAATTCCAGAAACTAAAACTGGAGTTAATGCTGTGACTCACAGTTCGGTGTTCTGATTAGCCAAAATTTTTTTTTAAATGACAAATAATTGGAAGCTAGATAGAAACAGAAGAAAAAGTAATGTGGTGCTGCTTCTCTATCTATTGTAGATATTTACATGTTATGTTTGAAGAAATAAACAAGTTAGGCTGATAGTGAGTCATTTGTCACTAGGACAATACCCACATAAATCTACAACTAAAAAGCTGGCACATCAAAGGCTTGGAGGCTAAGAGCACTCTGCTGAATCCTTATTACCCATCTATTGAGTAGGTGCTGCTATCTATGCTATGCAGATTAGGAAATCAACACCTGGAAGAATGAGGTTACTTGCCAAAAGTTCCAGAATTAGAGGGTGACAGACCTAAATTGGGAATCAGGATGGTTTTTTTTTCCTATGCTTTCATACTCTCTGTCATGTAACACTACCAGTCTTATTGACTGACAATACTTGTAACAAAAGATCTAAGAAAATATTGCAGCAGCAGAGAACAAAAAATAGCTGGAATATTACTGAATATAGGCTGACTGGGAATCAAACCCAGAGATGCTTAACCACTGAGCCACATCCCCAGCCCTTTTTTGTATTTTATTTTGAGACAGGGTCTCTCTGAGTTGCTTAGGTCCTCCATAAAATGCCAAGGCTGGTTTCGAATTGGCAATCCTACTGCCTCAGCCTCCTAAGCCACTGGGATTACAGGCGTGGGTCACCATCCCCAGCTAAGACCCAACTCTTTGATGGTAGGTTTTATGAAGTTGTGGAGAACTATTGATGGACTTCAGGTAGAATGCAGAAGGGAATAACGGAATTAGAGGGAAGTTCTGATATGTGTTTTTTTCAAGACTAAACTTTTGATGTTAATTTTATATGTGGAAGAAACTTCCTTTTTTGTGTGTTTTTCTTCCCCAATATTCTTTCTTGGAGGAAAGACTGAAAGGTGAAATATTTCTTCCTCCAGAAAGCATACCTCACAGTTCTTTTTGTACTGTTTGTCTTTTTCCCTAAGGCTTTCAGAGTCGTGAATTGTTTTAATCAGGAAGTGACTTGACTGTCCTTGGCATCTGATCAAAACTTTACTTGAAATATAACAAACTTTCTTAGGGCTGCTGTGGGCAGCCTTTAATTTGGGGCCTCCCATCTTCCCTTCCATCTTTTCTCTCCTCTGTCCTGTCTCCATCTCCAAGATATGCCATTACTCCATAGCAGTTTCCATTTGTTTTCTTAGCCAGCTATCATAACATGCTCTCCAAACAGAGGAATGAAAGTTATAAAATTAAGTGATGGTAAATTCTGATGTGACCCTTTCTCAGGGTGACTATAGGGAATGAGTAAAGAAATGAAGAAGATTAAAGATCATGCCAAGTCTTGGTAGAATTGATAGCTTAAAAAACAGTAAGTACCCATTTCATAAGAGAACTTCTTTGCTAAGCAGTGGGGTTTTAATGATGGCTGTGTGCAGGCTAACAAGTGTGTGGGGAGGACTCAGAGGACGGTGTTCTGGGGCTCCTTCTCCCACAGGTGCCCCTGTTGCTGTAGGAACTGGCCCCATCATGCAGATGCAGCATGGGCAGGACTAAAGAGAGTGGAATCACTGAGCAATGAATTGGTAGTTCTTTTCTACTTTTGAATGTAGAGCACCAACTGTCTCATGCTCTGGAAGGAGCAAGTAAAGACAGGCACAGTACCTCCCAAAACTGAGTTATTGAAATAGATTCATACTGTCTTCAGAGATACGTAAAATGGTGTTTGGAAGAGAAAAGGAGCCCAACCAGAGAGTGTACAACTTGGAATATCTTGACTTAGGATGCAGGCTATGGCTTGATAAGCCCTTTGAAAATACCTTAAGTCCAACATGCATTCCACACACTTAACCCACTGAAAGTCCTAGTGTTGCCACACAGTACCTACCCAGTGCAATGTCAGTTGTTTCCCCTCATGACCAAGTGGCTGAGGGGGAACTGTAGCCTCACTACCACAGCCCAACTTGGAGAGACAGTATGGTACACTGTGTCGCTAGCTGAGGAAAAACTCAGAATTTAAAATCCAGAATAAGGTTTCCATTGAAAACTTATCACTTGTGTACCACTTGTTAAGTCAAACTACTGTTAAATTTGGTATCATCTGCATTCAGAAAATAATACTCACTTGAAGTTGAACTTCGAAATGAGAAAAATTTCAGAAAACTGTGTTTATTTTATTTATTAAGTCAACCAACTTTTTTGTTGTTGTTGTTGTTGTTGGTTAATTTAGTTTTCATATTACTAACTGGGGATTAGTTTTGACCTTCAGTATAGTGAATAAAATTAAATCTGTTTTCAAGTTTTCAATGCTTACCATTTTATGGTTTCAATTTAGCATTTTTTTGACTTTGTCCCAGATTCTCCCCATTTTCCCTCAACTGTCTAGTGACAATCTAGTAACCCATTTCCCTGGGTAACATTTTTCCATATGTTCTATATCAAACCACCTCAAAACTTAGTGACATAAAACAACAATTAGTTCACTTATGACTATAATTTACTTTGTTTTGTTTTGTTTTGGTGCTGGGGATTGAACCCAGAATCTTGTACATGCTAGCCAAATGCTCTGCCCCCAGAGCTATATCCCTCCCTGCCTTATGACTGCAGTTTGGACACAACTTGGTAGAGACAGTTCACCTGCTCCATTTGCATCCACAAAGGCTACTCAAGAGCTGGGAACAGGAGCCATCTGGGACTCATCTGGTATCTCTCTGCCTTATGTGGTATCTCTGCTTTAGAATAGATAGATTTCTTACATTTCAATTCAGGGCTCCCAAGATGCAGGCCTTGGAAAGAAAGAGATAGAGATGATAAGAGCTACAGTTACGTATAAAACAGAATGAGTGTGTGTGCCCTTGGGCAGCTACGGCTATGACACTTAACCTTGGATATGGTATTACATTCACTTCATTTTGTTTGTCAAGGCAATAACAAAGGTCTGCCCAGATTCCAAGGGAGAGATCATAGACCTTATCTCTTGGTGGAAGAGGGTGTACACCACATTTTAAGAGTGTATGCCCATGGCACATATTGGTTCTGAGAGTTTTAGAATATAGTTCACCAACCTAGATGACCATTGCCTTCTGTACCAGCCCTGCTTGCTTGGGACCAGGTCTTAAGTGAATCTCTTTCCCTACCAAAAGCCATGCCAGCCCCTTTTTCATCTTGTTCTCAACCAAAATTTCTATCTTATATGCCTCTTACCATGGAAAAAATGCTCAAGAGTAGTTCTCAATGAGATATCTGATTAAATTCTTTCAAAATCATTTATACCCAATATAAAGGCCTATGACTGTTTATAACAGAAAACAAATACTCAGTAATTTCCCAATATGCTGTATAATGATAGATTTTTTTGGGGCTCAACAAGCTGAAAGAGGAGGAATGCTTCACAGAGAGGCCTGTAAGAGACCTTCTAAATTATGACTTTCCAAATTTTATCATTCAGTCTGTAGAACAGCTTTCTATGTGGAATAAAGGTGAATCTCTCAGGACATGGTCTGGCAATTGTTATTTCAAAGATAAATCTAAGATAGAAATGTGTTTTCTAGTTATTTACCTTTTATCTTGAAAATGAGTTCCAAAAAAAGATTTTAGTGTTTGAGGAGTCTGACTCATGTGTTCTTATAAAGTAGCATGCCTGTGGAATTCCTGAAAGTTAAAACTATATTGTAGTTTCCCAAATAAAGGGTTGAAAAAGTCAGTGTACTCTCCAAAAGACTTTCAAAGTTTGGACTATGAGATTTATTTTTAAGCCTTCATTTATGCACCTTTCTGATTTTTTCTTTTCTTTTCTTTTCTTTTTTTTTTTTTTTTTTTGTTTCCAGAAAATGGCTCTGAAGATATTGATATACTTCCTAGTGGGCTGGCTTTTATCTCCAATGTGAGTATTTCCAAGCTGTTCTCATGCTCACATCAATAGTTGTATAGACAGTGCATTAATGTTGTCAGCTAGGGCTGCCAGTTGGACCCCCACACTCTCATCCTGCCTCTGGGTAGACAAGTCAACTAAAAAAGCCCAAATAGGAATCTGGAGGGCTAATTAGAAAACCACAGGAATGCCCAGCTTTGATTGCCCCATGCAGGGCAGTTCCCTGTGGTCAGCTGCACACTCACTATGGTCTCAATAAATGTATATGGATTTCCATTTGATACCCAGACTGATCTTCAGATCTGTCCTGTTGCTGTCCATCTCCATCATTGCCCTGATGGATTGGGTCTGTTTCTGGTAGCCATCTTCTCACGAACTGGTCTCATTTTTGCTTGCCTATGTTTGGAGCTCTGTAAATGTTAGTGGATTGAATGTTAACCATGTTAACTCGATTCAAAACCCTGAGCACTTTTCATCTTAGGGTCTTTGCCATTCTTTCCATGTCATTCAAATAAGAGAAGAACCTACATTTTGTTTCCAATACCACCATTATGAGTTTGGAATGATCAGGAAGCTATGTCAGAGACTGAAAATCAATAAACAAAAAACATTGTACACTGGTGAAATGTTGAAAATTACCATGCATTTGTTAAATTGGAATGAGATTTAAGATTATCAGTATTTGTACATAGTGGAATTGGGTTTAAGATTTTGAAAAAGTAAATTTATCAAATTTTCAATTTGATAATCTTCAATTTGAATGATTTCTTATTGCTAGAATTAAATATCTGTATTCCTCTTGGGTCATTAAAAATATCCCAAGAGTACATGAATTTTAAATCTAAACATTTTTGGACAAAAAGGAAGCACCTAGGTAACCATAGCCTGAAATTTTGAATTCTGAAGTATGCATGGTAAAGTACAGGGGAGGTCTCTTTTGGATTTTAAACTACTTGTGGTGGCATTTATGGGTGGGATTTTATTTCTTTATTTTTCTTCCAAAATCAAAAAAGAAAATATTTTTCTTTGTTGACTTAAATTTTATTTTGTCGTGCTAGATTTTTAGTGTTATGCCTAATAGACCTTCAAAAATGATGATTCTGTAGGTAGGAAATTTCTTTGCTATTAGGAAATAAAGTTTGTTATTACTCCTATATATATTTTTTTTCTGTTTTCACTGTAAGTAAGCTTCAAAATTATTACTGAACAGAAAGAAGATATTTTCATCTCAAATATTACATGAGAAATGTTAATAAGAAGTTCTAAATAATGAGTCTCTTTTACCACACTAACAAACACTAACTCATTCTTAGAGGTTAAGGATCATGCCCTTTGTTTATTTCTAATCTTTCTGCACTATTACACATTCAAGACCTTGTTCTTTTTGGTCTCTCCTTTCACCCCTTGTTACCATCTCAGATGTCTGGAAGCTACAGATTTGGGGAGTAGTTTTGTGCAATAGATATTTTTAGTCTATTCAGAGGTGCCAAACAAGATATTTTCTTCCCTGACTTGGGACTTGTCATGCTTCTCTTTGCCAGCAAGATTACTCTTTCCTTCACACTTTGCCACCTAACTCCTATTTCTTTGTGAGCTTCACTGTGGTGGCATTCTACCTCCTTAGGAAAGTCTTCCATAGCACTCCCTTGCTGGATGAAGTGCCTCTCCTATGTCCCCATCCCACCCTTCTGTGTCCCCTGAGCTTTACACTATCATGTACCATCCATACCCAAGTACTTGCCTGTTGCTGCATCACTAGACTTCAAGTTCCTTGGAACTAGGACTTTGGAGTGTTCATCGACATGCCCAGCACCTGACACACCCCCTGGCATATGTGGGTACTTGAGTACTTCCGCAATGCGTGTGCTGGTTAATGAGAATAGTGGAGGATTTCAATGATTGTCCACACATACCTGTAGTCTGTTGTGGAAAATTGGATGCCTGCACCTCCAGATGATTGTCAACATTTCCATGGATGGATGGTATGAAAAGAGTTGCCTTCCATCACTACCACAAAGTGGGACTGTTGTCACCAATTCTCATCTAACTTGAATAGAAAATATGGTGAGAGTGAGGCCTTTTATGAGAAGTGTTTTATTCATTGTTACACTTAATTCAGGCTGAGTTTGCAATGCCTCATCCTTGCCTCTGTCAAACCATTTCCATTTCTAGAGCATTTAGTCCTTCACCTAGCTGGCGGAGCCCTTATCTGTCTCCAGATAAGGTATTTACAGAGGTGTTTCACCTTAGGTATCTTCCTGAGCAGTATTCTCCACTCTCAAATTTTTTCTTCATGGCACGGCAGAAAGAGGCTCTACAGCAAATGATCAGGATAATTTAGGCAAATCCTTTCTCTGCATTTCATTTTCCTCATATGAAAGGGGAAGTGTGGAACTAGATGCTCCTGTCATTCTTTTTCCAGTATTCCCATTCTCTGAGCTACTGGTGTTGGAGACAATTGGCTCTGGAGATAGAGTAGACTTGAAGATTGAATGTTACAATGGCCTGATATTGAAAGAATCATGCTGTCCTTAACTGAGAAGGATAAATGTTCATGAGAGGAAGGATTTGAGAGGAGGATATTTATTTGGGTTTTGACAAATTGATTTTGAGTTGCCCTTAGGAAAAAGTCAGGAACATAAGCTAGAGCACCAAAGATGGGTTACAGGTAAACATGCATTTGAAAGTCATCGGTACCAAGGAGATACCTGAAACCTTATAAATGAGACCTACCAGGAAAAAGCAACAAGGGAGGAGAGATGGATGAGGACAGAAAGAAGAAGAAATCCAAGGGCTAAGAAAAGGAAGCAGTATTTCTATTTCTAAACTCTACTTTAGACTTTTTGACAAATAGTGTCAAGTGCCACAGAGATGCAAAGAAGGAAAGATAGAAGAACGGTCAAGAAAAATATTTAGGAGACCATTGGTAGAACCTCATGGAGACATTTTAACAGCTGGTGGGAGTAGAATGCTGAGTTCAGGGAATTGAGAGTTGGAGCAAATCAGGTGATGCTTCTGAGAGACTTGATGGTGAAGGGAAGAGAATAAACATGTATTTGAAATACATTTAGGAGTAAGTAAATTTAGGAGGAGATTTATTTCAAGGAAAGAGAAATATGAGCATTTTTTCAGGCCAAAGAAGAAGTCATTGGTGAAAAATGAGTAATAAAATGAGAGAGAGAGAGAGAGAAAGAGAGAGAGAGAGAGAGAGAGAGAGAGATTGATTTTGATTTCTAAAGATAGATCCTGGACAACAGGGAATCAAGTCAACAAATGGAAGAGTCAATCTAAGAACAGAAGAGGGAGACTGCTTCCCTGAGAAAAGAGGGAGAAAGGAAGAGAATGGATGAACCTGAAAAATGGCTGAGAGAAAAAGGGGGGAACCAGAGAAAATTCATGTTCAATGGTGTGGTCTTTTCATAGAAGTAGGAGAAAACTCCATCCATTCAGAATAAAGAGGAATAAGGTGTAGACTCTGGAATATGAAAAAATAAATTTAGAACAGATACTTGGAGAAATCCAAGAGATTACTTATTAGAATGAACAAAACAATTCAATAGACAGTATCAAATGTCCGACTGAAGATGGGATGATGTCTTTGTAGCTGAGTTTTTCAACTTGCTTTTTGATTTGTCCTTTTTAAGAGCTAGACCAGGGCAAAGACAGTTGGCTGAGAATTTGATAAGGAAGCAAAGGGCGTGGCTTCCTTAGGAGGTGGTCTATTATTCAGATGTCAGGATCTGGTATGGAAGCAGAACTTGTGGCTAGGGGCCTGCTGGTCAGAGAATTAAAGAGGGAGCAATCTCCTCTGATGGATTTCAGAGGCTTCCCCCAGACCACTGGTTCGTAAGTTTTGGTGTAGGAAGACTATTTTAAGAGAAGCTTGAAGGTGTAGGTGAGGCTGTTCAGGAAATCTTACTACTCCAAGGTGGGAGGCAATGGAAGGACCAAGAAAAACATTGTGGGGGAGTGGTGTGCATGCGCATGCCCATGCACACGTGTGCATAAGAAAGCAGGAAGAGGGAGAGGAATAGAGTGAAAGGCAAAGTAGAAAGGAGAGAATTAAATTGACTAGAGATGGAGATAAGGATACAGAAAAAGATATAAGGTTGTTGATATTGATACATGTTGGAGTGATAGGGAAGAACACGGAAAAGAAACAGATTGGCATTTTTAAGTTGCTGAAGCTGACCTTGAACAGGCAATCCTCCTGCCTCAACCTCCTGCATTGCTAGAGTTATAGGCGTGCATCACCATGCCCAGCTGAAACACTGTTTTATTCTTGGTGTAGAATAACCCAACCCCAAAGTTTGGCACATTGAGCTGGGATACAGCATAGGTGCAGTATGTTTAGAATGCCTATTGTGGATGGATAAATGCATGGTCCTACTGGTAGAAAGAGCCACTGTCCAAGTTGCAGGAACTAAGGAACTGAAGTCACTTCACAGAAGAAGATATACAATCAATCAACAAATAAATGAAAAAATCAACATCTCTAGCAATTACAGTAATGTAAATCAAAACTAAGATTTCATCTCACTCCAGTCAGAATGGCAATTATCAAGAATACAAGTAACAATAAAAGTTGGCAAAAATGGGGGTAAAATGATATACTCATACATTGCTGGTGGGACTGCAAATTGGTGCAACCAGTGTGGAAAGCAATATGGAGATTCCTTAGAAAACTTGGAAAGGAACTTCCATTTGATTTAGTTATCCCACTCCTTGGTTTATACCCAAAGGACTTAAAATCAGCATACTACAGTGATGCAGCCACATTAATGTTCATAGCAGATCAACTCACAATAGCTAAACTATGAAACCATCCTAGGTGCCTTTCAACAGATAAATTAATAAAGAAAATGTGGTATATATACACAATAGTATATTACTCAACCTTAAAGAAGAATGAAATTACAGCATTTGCAGGTAAATGGATGGAGCTGAAGAAGGTCATGCTAAATAAAATAAGCCAATCCCAAAAATCCAAAGATCGAATATTTTCTCTGATATGCAGATGTTAATTTGCAATGGCAGGGTGTGGGGGGCACTAGGGAAGAATAGAGATACTTGGAGAAGTAGAAGGGAGTGAGGGGAGGGATATGGGGTTAGGAAGGATAGTAGAATGAATCTGACATTATCACCCTATGTATATATATGACTACACAACTGGTGTGTTTCTACATCATGTACAACCAGAAGAATGAGACATTATACTACATTTATGTATTATGTGTCAAAATGCATTCTACTGTCATGTATAATTAATTAGAACAAATTTTTTAAAATGCTTTCTCATCTGGAACATGGTTCTTTCCATATCCATAGCCAATGCTGAGATGACATTTGTAACCCCCAGATCAGATAATGGCAATAGACAACCAAGTAGGAAACCCCAGAAATCTGAATAAAATGTAGAACTTTGAACACTTTTGTTTGGCTTTGAGATTTTTAGCTTTCAGATGAAAATGTTATTTTAATTTGCATATGTGTGTATACCTATTCTCTATTTTTTAAAGGGATTAAAATATCAGGGCATGCCAGATTTGGCACCAGATGCATCAGGAAAAATCTACTTGATGGATCTGAATGAGCAAAACCCAAGAGCAGAAGCATTGAAAATCAGTGATGGATTTGACGAAAAATTCTTTAATCCACATGGGATCAGTACCTTCATTGACAAAGGTAAAGTCTGAATGATTAAGAATAAGGAGAAATGAAGGAAGTACAACTGATTCATTCCCTTTATTTATGTTAAAGAAAAGGGAAAATGCTATACAATATTTGTAAAAGTATAAATGTGTACAAAAACATTTTTAAACACTGCATTACAGAAGGAAGACTAGTACTGGAGCTCTAAGTGGTCTTCACCTCTCCCTCCTAGTCACTTTTCTTCTTATCTAACTACCATAACCTGTTTGACTACTGTTCTCAGAAATCTAACACATAAACTGAAGGCCTTTTGAAAATAATTGTGTGGCATTAAAAAACATAACATAAAGGGAAAACACTAAGTAAATTGAATTCATGAAAATTAAAGGCTTCTGTGCCTCTAAAACACCATCGAGAACGTGAAATAGAGAAAAGAATGAAAAATAATATTTGCTAAATACTATATCTGAGAAAAGGCTTATATACAAAATATATAAATAATTTTTCAACTCAACAACAAAAAGACAACACAATTTGAAAGTGATCAGAGCCAGGCACAGTGATGCCCACTTGTAATTCCAGTTATTTGGGAAGCTGAGGCTGGAGGATGACAAATTTGAGGTCAAGTTGGGCAACTAAGAAGGATCTGTCTCAAAAAATAAGAAGTTTTGGGGACGTACCTCAGTGGTAGTGCTTAACATGAAGGAGGCTCTGAGTTAAAAAACAAAAAGGGGGAGGGGGGTGGACAGAGATCTGAAGACATTGCTCCTAACAAACTATGCAAATTTCCACTAAGCATGTGGAAAGATGTCCAACATCTTAGTCATTCAGGAAATGCAAATTAAAATGAATTACTTCTTCACAACCACTAGAATGGTAATATTAATAAATAAATAAATAAAACATGCAATAACAGGTATGGGCAAGGCCGTGGAGAAACTGGAGCCATGGTACTTTGCTAGTAAAATTGAGAAATGGTGCAGCCACTTTGGAAAGCAATCTAGCAGTTCCTCAATATGTTAAACACAGAGTTACCATTTGATCCAATAGCTCTGCCCTTCAGTGTGTGCTGAAGAGAAAACGTGTACGTGGCCAAGCTGCAATGGCTCATGCCTATAATCCCAGAAGTTCAGGAGGCTGAAGCAGGAGGATCACAAGTTCAAAGCCAGCCTCAGCAAGTCAGGGAGGCCCTAAGCAACTAGTGAGACCTTGTCTTAAAATTAAAAAAAAAAAAATCAGGGGCTAGGGATGAGGCTCAGTGGTTAAGTGCCCCTGGATTCAATCTCAGGTACAAATAAATAAATAAATACAACTGTACACAAGTATTTATAGCAATGTTATTTCTATTACCCAAATGCCCGTCAACTAATGAATGCATAAACAAAATGCGACACGTGTATATAATGGAGTATTATTTGCAATAAAAAGAATGAACTACTGATGCATGCTACAATACAGATACACCTTGTAAATATTATGCTAAGTGAAAGAATTTGGTCACTGAAGGGCACGCATTTTACATACCATTTGTAAAAAGTGTCTAGAATAGGCAAATTTGTAGAGGCAGAAAGTACATTATGTTGACAGTGGCGGGGGTATTGGGGAATGGGGAGTAACAGCTAATGGGCATATGGTTTCTTTTTGGGTGATAAAAACGTTCTATAAGATAGTGATTATGGTTGCACAATTCTGTGAATGTACTAAAACCTACTCAATTTTACATTTTAAAAAGACCAAATCTAGTGGTATGGTAATTATATCTCCAAAAGCTATTATAAAAACATAGCATAGTTAATATATTGTAATTCTTTAAAAATAGCAATTTTCAATGTTATTTTTGACTTGTTCTTAGTTCATAATTCCAAACTAATTTAAATTTTATGTATGTGTGCCTCCTTTAAGCACATAGAAAAAGGAGTGGTGAAACCTCACTAGTAGTATATACATGAAGAGAAGGTCAAATTGAAGAGTTAGAATTCAGAATTTTTTTTAAAATGTTTTAATTTTTCCAAATATCTACTGGAGTTCCAATGAATTGCTTAGTGGAAATTTGCTGAGAGTGATTTTAATGAATAAAAAGTAATGATGAAAGATTGTTTCTACACATTTATTCAGTATATCTTTATTCAATTCCTTTGGTCTACACTAACATAATTTTTTTCATTTTTATTTTATTTAAAAAAATTTTTTTAGTTGTAGATGGACACAATACCTTTTATTTATTCATCTTATGTGCTGCGGATCAAACCCAGTGCCTCACATCTGTGAAGCAAGCGCTCTACCACTGAGCCACAATCCCAGCCCAAATTTGTTAATTTCTAAATAAAGGGAGATCCTCTAAAATATTTGAACACTATTCTAGCAAGTAGGCTAACTGATCCCCTGAAGTATTCTGTATACTTTTTACTTGATGAACAAGTTTTCCTTTAAAATATAATTGTGCCCAACAGTTTTGTATTGCTTTATAGTTTACAAAGCATTTTCATCTGTTATAGTTTATTTTTTAAAATAAAATCCTGGGCCCAACTTTCATACTCTGCCTTTCTCTGACCTATTCAGTCAACTCATTATAATGTTTGGGCTAATGTACCTTTCAAATATTTCCCCATCCTGCTGCACCAACCCAGGCCAAGCCCTGAACTTGTCTTTCCTGTATTCTGCATTGACTCCATAATTGTACCTTATACCTCCTCAATCCATTTTCATAGCAAGACTTATTTCTATACAAATATGATTGTCACTCTCTTCCTTAAACCCTCCATGTTGCTCCCATTATTCTGAGGATAAACCCCATATCTCCAGAACGACCTGGGTTTCTGAGTACTTCCCCTACACGTTCTGGCATCTTTGTGCTCTCCATCTTCACTGGATACCAGTATCCTCCAGGTTCTCTGGACCAGCCACACTGAATTTCTTTTAGTCATACCCAAGGCTTAGGGTCTTTTCATCCTTTATCAGGAATGTCTTTTCAGCACTTCCAGCTTATACTCCTCCTTGTCTTTCAGGTCTCAACTTACATTGCCTTCTCAGGAAAGCCTTTCCACCATCTTGGTTCAGCTTATAATACTTGTCATATTTCTTCTCAGCACTCATCAAAATGATAACTAATGTAAAAAAAAAAAAAAAAAACTTTCTTTCCCTCTCCCAATATTGCTCTGTAGAATCTTCTCATCTTCTTAATAGTCACTCTCAAGTGGGTGACAGTTTGTGAAGAAGGCACTCTAGTGTTGTCTTTATTTACTAATTTTTCCTTATTTTCTTCTTTAAATTATAATCATCATCATGATAAAAGCATCAGTTACTTATTCATTGTTGGATTTCTGGCACAGTATCTGATGCATAGTAGGTACTCAGAGAATATGTGTTAGATGAATAAATGAATGGATCCTGTAAGACAGGTATAGAAGACATTAATACTCAATTTTATAAATGGAGTTGAGAGGAAAGCAATGAAGTGTGAGTTTAATTCTATTGTTAGTAACTGGTCAATCCAAAACTGGGACCAGTGGTCTGTCTTCTAATCCTATATCTTTTACTGGGGTGAATTAGGGCATCAAGTTCCATTTAAATAATATCAAAACCATACAGTTTTGCCTGATACTGTACTAGATATAGATGCTTCATGGGAGAAGATGTGGTAAGTGATCCTAGTCTGGAGCTATTTCACTACATAGGATGGGCTTAAGAGGTGTGATTTGGTGAGGGGGGATGCTGGAGGAGGGGAGTGTTTTGTTATGAGACCAGTATATAGATTAACTCTCAGTCATATTATCAGTCTTTCAGAAGTCCAGTATATTCTGATTGACAGCCTATGTTATTTATTAGTCATCTTGCTTAATTTTGTATTTAATTCATATGACCAAAATATTACATATAGAACTAGGGATGGAATGAGGAGAGGGAGAACAAAGTCTTCTCACTAAGCATTACTTATATGGAAGGAGGGCTCAAGAAGAGACTCTAGAAGGAATAAAACTGAGCCAGCATGAATGATTATTCATAACATGTTCAACAAGAGTCTGGTTCAAAGATGGTTTGGGGGCTGAAGTCCAATCCATGTTCTGTTTGCCACATCTTGGAACACAGCTGGGTCAGATCAAAAGAAAGATTCACCTATGAGCGAGCACTCTCCTTAATTTGCATAAGAGAGCCTAACATGTTTCAGGGACTCTGAGTATAAACTTTACATCTCAGGTTTGAGCTTGGTCCATCATGTGATTTGAAACTGCATCAAGGAAGGGAATAGGGAAGATGAACACATAACAGGTTCTGCAATGGGAGGATGGAGCCAGTTCTTTTAAAACTCAAGAGCTCATCAGACCTAGAGCTCCTGACAGTCAGAAAACAGTGCTCTTTGAGGTCAGCTTTCTACCCTTAATCCTACATTCCAAAGTGAAACAGGTAGACTAACATTCTTGAGGTTGGTAATACCTGGAATTAGCTAGTTCGTTTTCTTTTGCCTTCATATTTACATTTCATGTCCCTTGGGTTAACTACATGTTGTTATTGCAACCTCATGTAGTTGACTTGTGACAGAAGGTCATTTTCTAGCTGGGAAATATTACTTATTTTAAGTATTTACACTGCCCTGACATTTCTTGAACTTGCATTGTACTATAAACAATTGCCACACACACAGATATTTCTAGGCAAAGTTTTGTTTGTATCCATTTATTGAAGGGCCACCTGGGGAAACCACATCCATGTTTATGCACCACTGTCCTTCTGTACCTTCCTGTTGGCATATGCAGGTGAGGCTCAAGAGACCATTGCCCAAATATCTGTGATAGGCTTTGCTACTTGATGGTGGTGAAATTGCTGAGTCACTCCTTATCTGAGCTTAATCCCCCACTGCCCCTCGACCCACCCCCAGCCCCGCCAAAAAAAAAAGGAGATTCAAGCATTTGTGTTAATTACTAACCAGGTGCACTGTGAGAACCAAAATCAAGATGTATGAAGAAAACCCTTGCAGCAGGCACAGTGGTGCCTGGAATTCCAGCTATGAGGAAGGTTGAGGCAGGAACCTCCCTTGAGGCTGGAAGTTCAAGACCAGCCTGGCAAGATAGAAAGACTTCATCTCAAAACAAAACAAAAACCCTCAGAGGTGAACAAGTTTTAAAACAAGTCTACTAATGGTTGCAACAGAAGAAATCTCTTGGAAAATTATGTGCCTTTTCCCATTTAGACCACACTGTGTATCTCTACGTTGTGAATCATCCCCACATGAAGTCCACTGTGGAGATATTTAAATTTGAAGAACAACAACGTTCTCTCATACACCTGAAAACCATAAAACATGAACTTCTCACGAGGTATGGAATTAAAGTGCTGTGTACTTCTATTTATTTTGTACCTCTGCTGTGTGCTTTGTTTTCTTTGGTTCTGCAGGATTTCTTAAACTTTTGTTTTGTAGCATTTTTTCTAAAACTCTCTTAAGATTCCCATGGTGATGCTGCCCCGTACCTCACTAGAAATTGCTGTGTTCAGGATTGAATATCCCTATATTTTCCAACTTTTTGAAAGCATTTTAATCCCATAAAGGTGCTCAATTAGATTCTCAGCTCTAATTTCATCCTCTTTACCACAGCAACTCAATACTTTGCATTGTGCTCTCTTTAAACACCTACTCCCTTCTCTAGTTGTCAGGATAGGTTATATTCTGTGAGCCTCACCCACTGGGTGTTATAACCAACCTCCAGATGGGCCATTTATTTGTTCCATCAGAGATTTAAAGTAGAATTTGATAAAAGCCTGTAGGCACTTATAAAAATTATATCTATTAAGAGTTGGCTGTGTGCCAGACATGATGCCAAAATAATTTAATTCTCTCAACAGCTTTTAGTCATAGTCATAAGGAAACTGAGTCTTAAAGAAGTTTTGGGCTAGGTAACTTGCTCAAGTCATACAATTTATAGCTATCATAACAATGGTGAGTCTAGATCCACCTGAATTCAAAGCAAAGTTCTCAATCACAGAAATGAACATCTTTCTCATTGCATTGAGAAAAACAAGTATTTTTAGTGGATGGGCTGCCTATTTGAAGTATGTTACAAAACAATGAAGAATTTTTCTTATGTAAAATAGGCTCAGAGCTAAAGGACTGATTCTAAAATAATAAAGGTTGACTTCTGTAAGAACCCAGAAACCACTCCAGAAGCAAGAACTCACATAAGAGAATTTATTAAGCAAACAAGCAGAGCATTTCCCTGCAGGGTAAGAGAGGAAATGAGAGAGAGAGAGAGAGAGAGAGAGAGAGAGAGAGAGAGAGAGAGAGAGAGAAACACGCAAGCACAAAAGAGAGTGAAAGGGAGGAGGAGAGAGAGAGAACATGGCATGGCAGGGGAGCCATTCTTAAGCAGTGGAATTCTGCGGGCTAACAAGGGACCAATAACGGAGAAGGATACTTGCAAGCTGACTGATGAACCAATAGCTAGTTAGGATGTTCACAGACTGACAAGCTAGGTTGTAAGTAGGGAGGCGGGGAAATGACTAGAGTAAAGGGTGGGGGAGGAGCTTTATATTATATTAACTTCTCCATGGGATAGAAGAACAGGGAAAGAAAAGGAAGAACTTTCCTCTCCTTTGCTCCCTTTCTCAACATTTCTTGTGAATTTCTCCCCATAGAATTTGAGGGCAATAAAAGTAGAGGGCAGAAAGTTGAGGTTATTGAACTTTTCCCACAATGCGTTCTGCAAGGTTGTGAGCCACAGTGGACCAGGATTTTCACAGCACTATCACAGTTACTGGGAAACTGTAGACAAGGAACTTAATCCATATCTCAATTTTCTAAATAAAATGAGTATTCTCCCATTGACCTGACTTATCTAATTTGTGGATTATAAGGATCAAATGTGATAGCATATGACCTCACAGGAAGAGTTCGAGAAAGCATATCCTGAAGAAAAAACTGGTAAGTGACCACTTTATTAGGGAGCTCAACTCCAGGAAGCAGTTGTCAAAGACCTACATGAAGTAGGGAGGGGGACTGTCATGAGCTGGATTATGTCTATTTTTTTGAAACTGATGAACATACTCATCTTGCTAGATATTAGTGATTTCAGCAGGATATTAAAGTATTCCGTGAATCCCTCCACCTTTCTCTGTCTCTCTTTTCAGTGTGAATGACATTGTGGTTCTTGGACCAGAACTGTTCTATGCCACCAGAGACCACTATTTTACCAACTACTTCTTGTCACTTTTGGAGATGTTCTTGGATCTTCGCTGGACTCAAGTTCTTTTCTATAGCCCCAAAGAAGTTAAAGTGGTGGCCAAAGGATTTAGTTCTGCCAATGGAATCACAGTTTCACTAGACCATAAGTATGCCCTTTTATAATTTTTCTACCCTTTGCCCTTGACATTTTCGTGAACTTCTTCCCTTAAGAGAAAATTGTTTCTTCAGGCTTAAAGAGTCAGTACATGAGTGGAGGGATCAGGTGTGACCAGGGCACACACTAAATGTGTCATCTCAAGCAAATTGTTTGTTTCTTGTGCTTCAGATTCCCTCTAGTAGAAGGAGGAACTGCTCTAAAAAAAAACCAAGAAAAACAAAAACAGAAAAGACTCCTTCTTGTTCCAAATTCTTGCATGGCTCTAGAAATACACTGTCTTAACACACTCAAAAACAGAGTAGGTGTGCAATACCCCTGTCCCTGATGAGGCTAGAAGGTATTTAACCATTAATACTATGTTCAGTTACCCAAAAGCTCTTAGTAAAGAGGGAGGCCCACCTTAGATTGGGCATGATGATTATCTAATTTTCAGGATTACTGGTTAACAACAGTGGACTGTTCAATGAGTACTTTAAGCAGCATGAAATTTTATGAGAAAACACTCTTTAAAAGTGTTTTAAAATTTAAGTGGTTTCTTTCTTTTTTTTTTTTTTTTTTCTTGTGTTGGGGATTGAAACCAGGGGTGCTCTTCCACTGAGCTATGTCCCCAACCCCACAATTGAAGATTTTAAAAAAAGAGAAGTAACAAGAATATTAAAATGTAGATTTGAGATAATAAACAAAGATGATTTCAGCTGGGAAAATACCTCTAAGTGTTTTTTTTGCTTTTAAAAGAAAAATTATGACTGAGCTTCATGATCACCTGAGACTTCTTTTCAAGCATTAGTTTTTGAAACTATACATTCTTTCTTTAGTCTTATGAGAGGTTCTCTTACCTATACTTGATTTAAGGAAAAAATTGCAACTCCTAAGAATGAGATTGAGCCCATATATCATCTGAAACACCAGTTTTGTCATTTTATAGTCATATCTCATATTCAGAGCCTGTTTAAAACATTTCAGGAATATTAAAAATACCACTTCATCATCTTCTTTTATTGTGGTTTAGAAAGGCATCTCAGTGGTACTTCAGACTAGTGAATATTTATACCTCTTCTCCAAAAAAAGAGTTAGTGTCATATCTCATTACTACTTGCTCAAATGTAAATTTTTATTTACTTTAAAGGTATATCTATGTAGCTGATGTATTAGCTAAGAATATTCACTTAATGGAAAAGCATGATAACTGGGATTTAACTCAGCTGAAGGTAAGATACCCAGCTTGCCCATACAACGTGGCATGCTTAGCCCTCCCACTCCACCCAGGTGTGTGCTGCATGACTGAAGGAACCATGATTATTTTAGAGCAATGCTGGAGAGATTGTGCTTAGGCTTTGAAAGTATAGTAGCAAAGCCAATATCAGTTTTAGGTTTCAGGAACAGCTGGCGGGAGGTGGGGAGAATAGGAATGACATTGAGAATTGTCTTCACGACTTCCTCTATTGATAGGTAATACCATTGGGCACCTTGGTGGATAACTTGACTGTTGATCCTGACACAGGAGATATTTTGGCAGGATGCCATCCTAATGCCATGAAGTTGCTGATCTATAAGCCTGAGGATCCCCCAGGGTCAGAAGTAAGTGCCTACACTTCACTGAGCTCACAGGCAAAGTTGCAAGAATGAACAATTTATTGAGGTGATGTGGGTCATACTTGATATTCCAGAACTGAACAAAATCTATAAATGAAAAGTGTAGAAATTTGGGCAGAATACAGAGATGTGGTTCCTTAGCCCTTTCAGGCCACCGGGTGCCAATATAACATCAATGACAGGCAATGTGTCTCATCCTTGCAAGGGCTTTATTTGCTATTGAGAATAATGAGAAAACTTGAGTTTAATTATTCATAAGGATCCAAATTGCTGTATAGTGTTTCCAAACAAAAGGTGTGTTCTGAGAAGGTCCTCTGCTTAAGCAAAGAGAGAGACAGTTATGGAAGTATCTTCTTTCAGACTCCCTAACATGAAACTGAATTAAAAGGGTTTAAATGAAAGTCTCAAAACTAAATGAATATTTGCTTATAGGTTCTAATAGATATGATCGTGTCAAAGTATATCTCATTTTAAAGATTTTATTTGCATTATTTTTAAAAATCTCTTCTAAAACAATAACCTAAGTCACTGATTTTTTTAATAGCATAAAGCATTGCATTTTCTATGGCATTGCGTTTAAGAATAAAAAAATCTCTAGTGAATTTAACTGGAGCTACAAATCCTTGGCACAGATACTCCGATTAATTCACAGATATTTACTGAGTACTCATAATGTGCCAGACATTGTTCTCATGTTCAGGACAAGTCAGAAAATAAAACATGCAACGATCCCTATTCTTAGGGAGATGAGGACGGACAGTGAACAAGAAGCATAAGAAATAAGTTAAATTATATAATAAGTTTGAAGATGGTAAGTTCTATGGGGAAAATAGAACAGCAGGGCAAAGAGGGTCAGGATTTCTGCAAACAAGGGCTGGGTCGATGCCAATCCAATAATGAGGACACGGAAAGAGAAAAAAGAAAAAGAAGAATTTTTGCTTTGCTAGCAAATGAGAAACACAGGGAACTCCAGTCCCAGAGGTTGTGATTCTGCCCATCAGGAGGAACAGAGTTTTTAAAGAGGTGATTCAAAGGCTACATTCTAGGTATGACCTGACAGGGGAGGGGAGAGGGTCGAAATTCACTTGCTAGTTTGGGAGAGGAAGAAGAGGAAAAAACATGTCCATTTTTAAATAAGCTTCAGTGGCAGAGCAGCAAGGGCTATATTCAAAGTGTGAGGTGGACCACTGTTAAGAATGTTAAATGCAGAGCTCAGAATTGACCTCATCAAGAGTTATGGTTTGGAGAAAGATATAACATTTGAATACAGATCTGGGGAGTTAGGAAACTGAAATTTAAGTCCTAGCCTGGTAATTGGCCCAGTGGGTAAATTAGAACATGCGGTTACTTCTGCTAAAGAATATTGCTGTTTTTCAGCTAAAAATGTTTTCTTTTAAATTAAAACATTAGTCACTGCTTCTTAAAAAGAGCACCAAGATACAACTATTATGCAGCAATAAAAAACATGAAGAAAATGTAAAAGATTAAAAATTTAAAAATAAAACAAATAGGAAAACAAAAAGAGCACCAAGAAATATAAAAAGAAACTAAAGTCCAGCCTGAGCCTCAAATCTGAACAGTCATTACCCTGAGCTAGCAAGCTGTCTTCATTTCAGATGTGTGTCCTGTGCCAATACCACTCACTACTCCTGCCCAAGTGACAGTTGGAACTTTGTGACAAAAGTTCAGCCATAACATCTGCCTTAAGCAATTGCAAATAGAACCCATAGAATGATTGGGAAGTAGGATCTTTTTTCACATCTCTGTTTTCAAGTTTGAGCACTTGTTTATTTTAGATAAGGTTTCTTTCTTCACAGTTGCTAATACCCTTTACTTTCAGCTGAGTCCCTTGTTTTTTACATGAAATCCAAGCTGTACTGATTTTGTGTAATAACCTTGAGAGGAAGTTACAGGATCTTCCTCAAGATGAAACAAAAGAAAACAAAACCCTAAACTCTATTCTAACAAGAGGCATCTATGTAGACTCATATCTCACAAATTTCTGATTGTTTTCCTGTAGTTTCTATCATGTTCTGCTTAAATGAACTTTATCCAGGCTGTTTGGAAACCTGAGTGCTTATTTATTTACTGATTAGCAAAGTTAAGTGTGTTCATCCTGGGGATCAATAACAGCACTCGTTGCTGATGTGTTCAGTGGAATTCCAAAATAGTATGTGTTCTTTGTGCTTTCCAGGCACTTTGGAGATGTGAGGGGCTCCCGCTGTGCCGGCTACCATCTACCACCCCCATACCAGATTGGCCTGGCTGGCTGACTGGGTGTCCCTTTTCTGTTTTATCCCATGTTCCCCTCCTTATGCTCCAGGCTGTCAAAGGCAAGACCCTCCCCATCAGAAGGAAGACCACTGCCCACTTGCGAGTTAGATAAGAATGTTCGCTGGGTCTAACCTCCTTCTTTAGGGGACACCTGAACTACCACAGTTTTTTAAGCTCTCTATTGAAGAATTTGGTTAATGCCAGATAAGCAATCCATTTTAGTGCATAGATACCATTAGGAGATTAATACTATCATCAGAAGAAAGAAAAATATTTAAGATATACAGATTTTAGCTTACTAATTTCTGAAAAAATTAATTTGTCCTGGAATATTTAGGGAAAAAAATCACTCTATTGATACCCCTTTGCTCATATAGTATACTCATGAGTGGTCTTCTCTTGACAGATACTACGCATCCAGAATGTTTTGTCTGATAAGCCCAGGGTGAGCACCATCTATGCCAATAATGGCTCTGTGCTTCAGGGGACCTCAGTGGCTTCTGTCTACCATGGGAAAATTCTCATAGGCACAGTGTTTCACAAAGCTCTGTACTGTGTTCTCTAAACTGCAGATATTCTAAAAAGTCTACATGTTTGATAAAAGTAATCGTGTATTACATAATGAGTTGAACTGTAAACAAATAACACATACCATCAAAAGTGTGTTTTGCTTTCCTTCTGGATAGAGGTGAAAGAGCAGAAATCGGTTGCATAACATCCACCAAATGTCAAGCCAAGTTAATGACAGTCCAGCAAGAAGTCAAACTGCTCCACTCTTCTTCAAGCACCCCCAATATCTTTGTACAGTAAGATGTGTGGGCTGTGTCCACAGAGGGCTCTACCTCATCCCTGGGTAACTGCATAGCACAATTGCCTCCTACAGCTGTGATGTTCTGAGTCTCCTGCAGTCTAGCTCAAGAGAGAAGCTAATGTTCAAGCATTATCAATTCCTGTTCTCTTCCCTCAATTGTTTGGGGCACCAAATGCTAATCAATTGTCCCAGCCTACAGCAAAAAGCAAGAACTGGCAACACCAGACTACCAAAGACGTTCCTTGAACTTACAGTCTCCAGAGTAGACACACAGGGAATCGGGTTCTGGGAAATCTAACAGAGCGGAACCTCACTGGCTACCTTAGGGCAAGGCCAGAGGTGATGTGTTCACCTGTAATAGATCTCAGTTTGTACCGATATCTGTATTTCAAGTGTTCCTAATCTGTTTGACAATGAACCATCAGATGGGGGCTCAGGGCAGTTGTTTTCCACTGCTTTCAGCTTGCTCTACTGGTTAATTCAATAAACACTTATTAAACAGCCTCCTATGGACTTGGCACTAACAAATCTATACAAAAAGGTCACATGATTCTGGTCTAAAGTCCTATCTTAAGGACCAACCCAACTTTAGTTTGATGACAGTACACACAAACATCCCTTTCTTGGTCAAAAATCAAAAACCAAGACAACCTTTAGCAAATCATTAATGAGAAGCAGCGTACCCAAGATCCTTATTAAGGAGTGGTTGGTTGATTTTTTTTTCCTCCCCTGGGAATGGGGAGTTGAGGAGACCTCTTTATATTCTAAAGCACGTTGCTCAGCTAGAGGTAAGTTTTGCTGAAAAATTTTGTAGCAGAGAAAAATTCTACTTCTTAGCCCATGTAGCCCCTTTTGATTGTAAAATTTTGCAGTTTTCATTAAGAGAGGAATGGTTCATCATAATACTATAGTCAGTTATCATATTTTAAGTTTCAAAATCATAGCCATCAGGGGACAGAGAAAAAATAAAAATTAAGGGTATATATACTATAATGTTCATTTGTTTGTTTTTGTTTCTTATCCTCACACCAATGGATTAGATCGTTTACCAGACTAGAGCAGAATGGAGAGAATTAGCAATGAGAGGACTAAGAGAATTGAGACATTGGTGGGTTCCTGTCAATTGACTCTGCCCTGCCTTCTCCCCAGGCCAAGTTAGGAAAAGCTGGGTGATAAAAATCTCCCAAGAAGTTTGAGGGAACTGATTGCTGAAGGACCACTGTGTCCTTCCTTGGGGAGTACATGGGAAAGTAACAAAGTTCTAAGGTTCCTCTGTGCCCAGACCAGTGCTAAAGCAGAGAAGAAATGCCAGTGTGGTTTACTGGACATTGCAGAGACACTCTGAAAAGTATCACAATATTACCTGCACTTGAATTGGCACAGAAGCAAGCAAATTCCTATGTGCCCAATAGGGGGAAGGGTATTAGCAGAGAGAGAACCAGTGGACCTATAAAGGACTTCCTATCAGGACAAAGATGCGTAGGCATTTGATTAGAGTGAAGACAGGAAATGAGATGGAAACAACAAGGATCAAATGTGTCCTATGAAGCTGCAGTTCCACAAAGCCTCCTAGGATTTAGACAAAACTCTAAGGATTGACAGGGAACTGTGGAATTGTCTTATAAATTGATTTCTGCTCCCACTCAGTATGGGACTCAAAATTAAAATTACATGAGGCTACAGAAAAAAAGTAATCTCTGATATACTTTATGGTTTTAGCTTTTTCAGAGTTGGAGCGGTAGAGTAGAAAAGACTGAAGTCTTTTGCTAATGGCCACATGGTTACAACCTTTCATTGATTTTTCTGTAGCTAAGACCACCTGGCTATTAAGCTGGATGTCTCCTGAAATGCCAATGGAAGATCCAACTCCAGTTAACCTCTTGTATACTTTGCCCCGGCTCACTCTCAGTCTTGAGGTATTGAGATTCCCCTCACCCATGTGTCTACCTTTTTGGGAGAGAGCCTGACAAGGTGCAAGCTTGGATTTCTCCTGGACTAGGTAACTTAACTAGTCTTGCTAAAGGATAGGAATGTAGGTTATCCCACTATCATCCTCTCTTTGCCTTGTCACTTTCTTTTAATTTTTGCCTTCCTCTTTTTGGAAAGCATCATGTTTATCAATAGTCCTCTTGTAAGGCAGCTTGGGACCCGCAGCGATTCTAGCTGCTGCTGCGCGCTCCCACCGAACTGCCGCCGGCTCGCTCGTCTCAGTTGCGGCTCGCCAATAGCTCCCAGAAAAATGCACAGTGGACACGAGGTCTCACGCAAGAGACTTTATTATGCAGACGACTAACACATCCACTCCAGGGTGAAAAGAAAGGAAAAAAGGGAAGATAGCGTGTGCGCTTCTCCCAGATATTGGAATCTCCCAGGCTGGAAGGAATCAATAGCGGAGGAGAATACTTGCAAGCTGACTGATGAACCAATAGCTATCTAGCATGTTAGGGCATAATGTGGGAAGCAGGAAAATGGCACAGCTTAAGCCGGAAATTCCTGTAATGTAAGAGGCGGGCAGAGCGCAGATTGACAAGTGGTTGGGAGGCAGAGTATCGGCTTTATATTACACCTCTGACCTACACAGTCATCCAGACCAACCTCCTCTTCATGCGAACAGTTCCACTCTTCATGTGATTGTTCCATCCTGGCCTCTTTATGAGGCTTGAGAAGAACTATACCATGCAAACAATGACTCAGTTTGATGACTCATTCTCTTCCCTTCCCCAGTCTTTCTGTGTATTGTCAGAGATGTAGGTTGGGGATACTAGGGTGATGATTGGAGGTAGCTGAGCTTTCTCAGGAGCCATGCATAATGAATGTGATATTCAACTACAAATGATTTCAACTATTTTTAGAATATGGGGTACCTTGGTGCTATGGGATGCTTGAACCCTTTGATGCTAACTCTGTGATCATAGGAACATTCTCATTCTACATTGTTTTTATATCTATCAGGTTTCAGTTTCAGGTGGCAGAAACCACTCCACTTAGTTTAAGGAAAAAGGGATCAAATGCAGCAGAAAGTTCACAAAACACTTAAGTATTTCCATTGAGATTAGGAATAAGACAGGATTCTCAATCTCACCATGACTATTGTTTTATATAGGGTCAGAAGTCCTGGCCAAAGCTGTAAAATAAGAAAAATAATTAAGAACTATAAGTATTGTAAAGGAAGAGATAGAACACTCATTGTTTATAGGTGACATGATCATTTACCTAGAAATAAAACAATAGAAACAAGAGATAAAACCCTAGAACATTCAATAGTATTGTCTCATATAACTCAACCCACATTAACAATGACAACTCTAAATTTCAATCAAAGATGATATATCAGTCAAAAAGGCAACAAAAACTATATAACAGACAAAACATAAATAAGAGTATACAAGAACTGATGGGAAAAGCATCAAAACTTTAATAAAAGATTTGTCTTACTGATATTGTATTGCTATAGTAAAATACCTGAGAAAATCAATTTAAAGGAAGAAAGATTTATTTTAGCTCATTGGTTTCAGAAGTGTTAGTCCATGGTCAGTTGCCTCCTCTGCTGTGGTCCATGCTGAGGCAGAACAGCATGGCGGAGAAAGCGTAGTGGAGCCGTGCTGCTCACCTCATGATGATGGGAAAGCAGAGAGAGAGACAGTGACAGGGAAAGGTCTGGAGACCAGATATATTCTCTTCCAGGGCACATACCCAATGACTAACTCCCTTCAACTAGATCCCACCTCCTAGAGTTTACATCACCTCCCAGTAGTCCATTCTGCTGTGAACCAGTCAATGGATTAATTCACTGATGAGGCTGGAAACCTCGTGATTCAATCATCTTCTGAAAGGTCCCATTGCTGCCAAGGAACCAAGTCTTTAACAATTAACCTTGGGGGATCTTCCAGGTCCAAACCATCACAGTTCTAGAAGATACTCTGAATACATAGGTATGTATTTTAGGATCTTGGATGAAGTAAACTTGTAAGTATATAAATTCTCTCCAAATTAATCTATAAATTCAAAATCCAGTCAGATTTTCATGAGATAAACTTATTTAAAGTTTATAAGGAAAATTCTATTTATTGTAATACAGTAGTTTAAATAAAGTTTTTTTAAAAACTGCCTAATTAAAACAGCAAAAGATAATAGATGAAAAATAGTTTTTAAATATTTGGGGGGCAGGTACTGGGGATTGAACTCAAGGGCACTTGACCACTGAGCCACATTCCCAGCCCTATTTTGTATTTTATTTAGAGACAGGGTCTCACTAAATAGCTTAGTGCCTTGCTTTTGCTAAGTCTGGCTTTGAATTCACCATCCTTCTGCCTCAGCCTCCCGAGCTGCTGAGATTACAGGCATGAGCCACCAGGTCCAGCTAAAATTTTTGAAATCATCAGATATCTTACAAGGTTAAATGGAATCACCAAGACACTATTTGAGTGAAAGCAAAAATTCAGAGATACGAGTAGACTCAAAATCACCTTCGCCTTGCAAGTTTCTTCTGAACTAATTGAACTTGAGCTTTGGAAACTAAGATCTCACGAGGAAAGGGTGACAAAAGTTAAATCCTAGTTCAGTCCAAAGAGCCTAATAATAGCCTATCTCCTATTACCTCAAAGTCCTGTGGCCCTAAAGAACTAAACATCCAGCTAAGGTTGAAATAAATATAAACCAGCCCCATATTCTACTCCCAGAAGCATAAAAAGAAAGTTGTCTTGGCACTGAGAAAAGCAGAAGAAAAATATTTAATATTGCTGAGAAGTGACAGCTATGTGCCTATCATCACTCAAATGTTGAGCTCAAATTTCCACTAATTGGTCAAAAAAACTCTCCAGCTTTGAGAAGTTGAGAGTCAGGGGCTAGAAGGAGTGGCAGGGAGGGAGGGGTGCAGAGAGGTTGATCAATGTATGCAAAGTTACAGTTAGATAGAAGTAAGAAGTTCTGGTGTGCTATTGCATGGAAGGATGACTGTAGACAACAATAGTGTATCCTATATTTCAAAAAGCTAAGAAAAAGGAATTTGAATGTTTTCACCATACAGAAATGATAAATGTTTGAGGAGAAAGACATTTTTACCCTGCATTAAATATTACATAATGTGTATGTGTATCAAAACATCAGATGGTACCCCATAAATATGTACAGTTTTATGTTTTTACATATCAATTTTTAAAAATCTCAAGCTGTGAATTTAGTGTAAAACTCTGACAGGTTGGTACTGTCTCTACTCATCTGACAGAAACAAACACAAATCCTCTCTGGATTTTATTCTAGGTTTTAAGAAACCCGTATAAATAATTTTCCAAGGAAAATGAGCAGCAGTTTTCAAAGAATAAACAAAGAAATAAGGTAACATAAACAAGAACCAGTGGAAACAAATGACAGCAGAAATAGGCTTGCAAACACTCCAGATACTGAGATGACAACACACACATTTGACAACTCTACTTAATGCATTTAAAGAGATAAATGATAAGCTTAAACTCAGGGAATAGTAAACTGTGGGAACTGACTTGATAGATTTGGAAATATCATATTGAACTTTCAAAAGTGAAAATGAAGCAATTGATATGTAAAATTTAATGGATAACCAGGAACCATCTTGCAGTATACCAGCTTGAAAACTGCTCAAATGTACATTCACAGTCTTAGAGAAAGTTTCTGTTATTTACTTTGAAAGCACCACAAGGTATGTCTCCACTGGAAAGGCTGATAGGGATAGGTGACTTCTAAAACATTGAGGGCTCAAGTCAAATGCCTTAGAATAGTACTTAATGCCTATTAATGTATCTCCTAAAGGTGGATAATCTGTTACCTTGTCAGGTCATATAGGTTGTAAATAACGCAGGACCAAAACCTACTCAGCTAGAGTGCACATGGCTCATTATTGGAGAGAAACCTGGATTCACTCTCAAACTTTTGAGGTCAATTTTTAGGAAACCGAGGGGTTTTATCAAGGGCACTAAGGACAAAAAGAAGGGAGGGAGGGAGCAAGGGAGTAAGGAAGGGAGGGAGGGAGGGAGGAAAATGCAAAACTTAATAGTTGGATTTAATAGGTGAGGCAGATCTAAAGAGATAAATTGTTGAAATGAAAGGTAGTTCATGAGAGAGTACATGTAACACAACTCAGAGAAACTGAGAGATGGAAAATCTAAAAGGGACATGGAGGTTAGAGTGAAAAGATCTAATAAATGAAAATTGGGACCCAGAAGGAAAGGGAAAAAATACTTGGATAGAAAAAATATTTTGAGTAATAATGCAAAAAAGTAGGAATTCATACCTTGCCACATCTTAATGAAATTGCAGAATATCAAATTCAAAGACCTTAAAAGAAGTCAAAAGTAGAAAGGGTTATACTCTTATTAATCAAAATATATATTAAAGGGAAAAATATTGCCACATATAGAAAGGATTACCCAAATGATATAATGACTTTATGTGTGTATGGTATCTCTAATACAACCTTTATATAAAGCAAGAATTTATAGAGCTATGATAAAAATACAAATAAACTATCATAATGGTTGATTTTAGCTTGTATTCATCATATATTGATACAATCTGCAATTTTATTTCAAGACTTATTTTTTTTTCTATAAAGGGGGAATTGAAACAATTAGCAAACTTGATCTAATGGAGTTACATAGAATCTTGTGCCAAGAATTGGAAAAACACATTCTTTCAAATTCACAAGGAGCATCTACAAAAACTGATTCTACACTGGGCCACAAAGCAAATCTTGATAACAGTGTATGTTGTCTGGGTACAATGCAATCAAATTTAGATTTAATTTTTTAAAAATCCTATAAAATTCCCATGTTTTTGGAAATTAAGTAGCACTTCTAAATAATCCATGAGCCAAAAAATTAAAAATGCAAATTATAAAATAATTTAATTTAAATTTTTTTCTATAGAAGAAATCCTACAGGAAACTGTTAAAATTAAACTTAAGTGGCATGTATACTCTTAAAAGCATATAGTAGAGAAAAAGAAGACTGATGTTAAAGAGTTCATTCTTTTGTTGTAGGAAAGAACAACAAAATAAGCCCAAAAAAGTTCAAGAAGAAAAACAGTAAAGATAAGAGCAAAAACAAATATGGTAGACAGCTCTAAGATCCCCTGGTTGTTGACCCTTACCTCCTGGTACTTACACCTTAACATCATTCCCTTCCAGGCCAAATATAGTTGATCCGTGCAACAAATAAACATTCTAGAAATGATGATGTGTGACTGCTAAAACCAGGTTACGTAAAAAAACATTGCCATTTTTACCGTGCTCCCAGAGACCATGCTTCATAAAAGGTTTGATTTATGATGCTGTATTGTGGAGTAATTTGTTAACTACAACCAGTAGAACTAATGAAACAGAAAACCAACATATAATGGAAAGATTCAACAGTAGCTAAAAGTTCACTCTTTAAAATGATTAATAACAATAATTCACATCTAATGAGATGAATAAGAAAAAGAATGACTCAAATATCTAACATCAGAAACAAGAAATAAAACATACAGATATTATGGACATTAAAGAGATAAAAATAGAAGTTGATAAATCACTTTATGGCAACAAGTTTGAAAATTTTATGAACAAACTAGAAAATGTAATTTACATCATTAATTAGGGTAAGGCTAAGTTATCATAACAAGCAGAATAAAATTCAGTGCCTTAAAAAGACATGGATGCTTATGTTTGCTTTCAAGTAACAGTTGTTAGGGGAGTTAATAGCTGCTTCCAGTAGGACCAGAGACCCCACTTGTCAGATACTGCAGGGAAGAGAGGTCACACTCTAAAGGAGGGTTAAGGGAAGTTCTTTAAGGGGACTATTGATTTGAGAGCAGGACTGATAAGGGACACTAACAAGACATAGTACAATACTCCAGTGCTAGCAATGGAGTGCGCCAAAAAGAAGTCTGGGGCTGGGGGACAAGGAGCTCTTCACCCCAGGTGTGAAAGAATGAGGGTTGGAAGCAGTTACTTAAATGAACAGAGAGTAACTAAAGTGGAGACTCTCCCAATAGATGCTGTGATCATCGGTAAAATGATGCAGTCAACGGGGAACAATTCAGTAGAGAAGGTCACAGGAATAAATACTTTGACTTAACTCTCCTTCTACCCTCCCACCTGGAAGTCAGAAGACTAGGGATGTTTTGGTGGAGTCCAAAAATCCTCCAGGGCACATGCAGTGGGGATTTGCTTAGAGAGCGCATCTCAGGCAAAGAATGGCTTTTTCACATTGCTGTACCTGTTGGGTGACTGTTACCTGCAGAGTGGAAGCTAGATGCTGTTTTAGTCAGCCTTTTTTTTTTTTTTTTTTTTTTTTTTTTTTAACTGCTGCAACCAAGACAAGAACAATTTTAGAGGAGGAAAAGTATATTTGGAGGTTCATCGTTTCAGAGACTCCATTCCTCAGGGATGAGTCAGAATGTCATGGCAGAAATCATGGTGAAGAGAAGTGACTCAAGACATTGCAACAGGAAGCAGAGAGGGAGGGAGGGAGAGAGAGAGAGAGAGAGAGGGAGAGGAGAGAGAGAGACAGCGCTCTCCTCACCAGGACAAAATATAAACTCCAAAGGCAGGTCCCCAGGGACCCACCTCCTCCAGCCACACCCTACCTGCCTTCAGTTACCACCCAGTTAATTCCTATCGGAGTTAATGCACTGATCAGGTTAAACCTCTGATAGCCCTACCATTTTACCTCTAAACTTTCTTGAATTGTTTCACACATGAGCTTCTGGGGGACACCCAACATCTGAACCATAACAGCTGCCAGGGTGCCTCTGTTCCATCAAGGTGTAGGAAGAAACAAGATGAAAATGCAGAGAAATATTCACAGTCTTAAGGCTTCGGCACAGAAATGGTACTCATCACTTCTGCTGCACTTCCACGGTCAAAACTAATCACATGGCCACACCTAACTGCAAAGAGAAATTGGTCGTATTAAATGACTGGAGGGACATATGTTCAACGAGAAAGAAAATAAATCTCAGTGAACAATGAGCAGCCTGTGCTGCAGTCCACTGTTTGGTCACCAAATATGCATCTGTATCCTTCTCCCATACGTTGACTCCCTTACTCCTCATCAAAGGATATAAATGAAAGTCCCATTTAATTCTAGTACCCAGATCAAAGTATAAGATCTTTCAGCCATGTTCTGACTTCCACATTAGGTCCAGATATGGCTATGTGTAGAAGCCTAGAAATAAAATCATTGACTCCAACATACCCAAATTATAATAATTGAGTCTGATCAGAATGGTTAGAATAATCAGTCCTAGTGAAAGAAAGGAAGAATGGGGGCAGGGGGAGGAAGAAAGAAAGAATAGGATACACTCAGTGACATCTGGTACAGAGCAATCAGATTATTCCACCAGAGAAGCATAGAGATGTTCTCTGTCCTGGCAGTAATGTACTTTCCCATGTCTTCTTATTCCAAAAGTTGACCTTTGGCCTTTCTTTCTAGTTCATTATGCTTTAAGGCCACATCTGAATTAGGTCTTGAAAAGGCCATGTAATTTTAATAGCCACTTCCTACAGTTATCAGTTTGAGAGTCTGAGGACATTTTAGGCCAGGCTTCGAGTTGCTTTTGAAATATAAATACCTTGGAAACTCGATAGACTTCTGGGTCTGTTTACTTCCAACTAAAACCATGTACCAGCAACACACTCAGAATTCACTGTGGAGTAGTTTTCAAGCTAACTTGACTTCCTAATCCATGTCTCACTCCCTCTTTAAACGGTGTTTTTTTGAGATGAATGTGTATGAAGAAGCAACTTCTCTCATCTGATCTTTTGCAGAGCTATATCCTCTAGTTTTCCTGATTGGGGGAAATTGGGAAGCTTTGAGTTATAACACTTACCTCCTGCTGTTGGGACACATCACCAAATCTCTATACATACCCTATGGTCTTCTCCTTTATGCTTACTAGTTCTTACCTGAGCACATGATCTTCTTACTCAGCTCTGCTCTAAAGCATCAAGGCAGAGCCAACCTTAACCAACATGCCGGTTGTTCTCTGGGTAAAGGGTCAAGATTTCAAGCTATGGAACAAAATGGTTTTATTAAATACTTTGTGATGACATTATATGAACACCCAGTCCTGCAGTTGATGTGTCATAACTGTTTCCTCAACTCTGTCTAATCACATATTTAAGGTTTTGTAGAACCCACTTCTACATTCATGCTACACCATTGCCTTTTTACCTGGGTTTTTTTGTTTTGTTTTTTTTTTTAATAGTACTAGAGATGGAACCCAGTGGGACTCTACCACCAAGCTACATCCCAGCCTCCCCACCCTCTTTATTTATTTTTTCTTTTTTTAATTTTAAGACAGGATCTCTCTAGGTTTCTGAGGGCTGGAATTTGTGTTTCTCCTACCTCAACCTCCTGAGGTTGCTGGGATTACAGGTGTGCACCATAGCACCCTGCTCTCTCGCTCTCTCTCTCTTTCTCTTTTGTTCTGGTACTGGTGATTGAACCTGGAGCCCCATTAATGCAAGGCAAGTGTTCTATCACTAAGCCACATGCTTGGCCCAAATACAGGTATTTAAGGCTACAGTAAGTGGTTGAAACTGAGACCTCAAATATTGTGGCTTAAAGAATATGGACATTGATGAATGATATTTTATCATAATAGATAAGAGGACAGATGGGGGGACCAATTTTCTGCACTTGAATCCCAGTTCAATCACTTACTAACTGGGCAAATTCTCTAAACCTCAATTTTACATAAATTTAAAGTAATAATTGTACCTGCTACCTAAAGTCACTAGTCAATCTTTAACATTGAGGTAGTAATAGTTAACTATCACCTAAGAGGATTAAAAGAGGGTTAAAAGTAAGAGGATTAAAAGAGCCAGTTGTATATATAAAACTTAGAATGGTGCTTTTTAAATGACTGTGCTATGTCGGTTAATTTAAAAAACATTTTTTTTTCACATAAAAGATCTCAAATGAGTATTCTAACTCAGAGTGAAAATTGTGATCCTGTGGTACTTCAAGGGGTTGAGAGCTCTCTGTTCAGCAGCAAACACTCTGGGTGCATTGCCTTCCTCTTCATGATCTAAAATCACTCGCCATCACATTGGATTCCCTGGAAAGGAGAAAGAGTGAGCAAATACGCAACATGCCTTTGGGCCCAACCTGGAAATGGCGCCGAATACCTGCACTGGCGTTCTGTTGGCAGGAGCGCAGTCCTACGATTACTTAACTGAAAGGAAGGCAGCTGGTACTTTCTACCACAGTTCCTAAAAATGACTCAAAGAGTTTGAAAATCTGTATAATTCAACAACCATTAAAGACATTGAATTAGTAATAAAAAGTTTCACATTAAAAGAAGCTAAAAACTAGAGACAATCAAATGCCCATAAATGTAGAAATGGATGAATCAATCATAGTAAATTCATACAATGAAATCCTGTACAGTGAGGTATATCACAAGCAGAGCTATGTGCCTTATTATGGATGAATTCTACAAATACTGTTGAATTTAAGAAAATTAAAATGAATCCATGTAGTATAATTTGATTTGGGGGGAATTCCAAAAGAGGCAAAATTATACCATGTTGTTGGGGATGCATGCCTGGGTGGTCAAACTAGACAGAACGGGTAGGTGATAATTATGACAAGAATTTGGATATTGGTTGCCTTCCAGGGATAGTGGGGATTGCACTCAGGGGAAGAGCAGGGAGTCTCTGGGATGCTAGTAATACTGTATCTACTGACCTAGGTGCTAGTTTACATTGATCTTTGTCTTATAATTATCCTATAACTGCATATATGTGTTTTGTACATTCTTGGGTATATATATCTCACCATATATTTCTATGTGTATGGGAGAACAAAGTCAATTTCTAAAAATAAAAAAGAGCAGGTGTAGGCCTCATAATAAAAATATTTTAGTACTTTTACAAAAAAAAATCAAGTAGACCTATGGAACAGAATAGAGAGCTCAGAAAATAATATATTCATGTATGGAGAATTAACATAAGATTCTATATTATCAATCAATAGGAAAAGGGTATTTTGCTTAGCAGGTGGAATGAGGAGAATGAACTCACTCTATGGAAGGAAATAAAAGTATATTCTACCTGACATTACCTAGGAAGGATGAACTTGAGGTGGGTTAAAGAATTAAAGGAGAAAAATAACCTGTAGAGTTAAGAGAAGGAGATGGGTGCTGTGGTGCATGCCTGTAATCCCAGTGACTCAGAGAGGCTGAGGCGGGAGGATTGTGAGTTCAAAGCCAGCCTCAGTAACTTAACAAAGTCCTAAGCAACTCAGTGAGACCCTGTCTCTAAATAAAATATAAAAAAAGGACTGGGGATATGGCTCAGTGGTTAAGTGACCGTGGGTTCAATCCCTACTACCAAACAGAAAGAAAGAAGGAAAGGTAGGAGATATCTTTATGATCCAAGGGTAAGAAAAGACTTCTGAAACTAAACTAAATTTAAAAAGCAGAAATGACAAGATTATAAAAAAAAAAGTTGATTAAATTCGAATCATCAGAATTAAGGATTTTCATTTAGTGAGGAAAAACATTGGCCAAGAGAATAGATGAATATCACAATAAGAAAGATTTGCAATGTTAAACTGACAAGGGATTAATAAATAGAATATATTAGGAACGTTTGAAAATCACAAAGTGGGGAGATTAACCCTAAGGAATAACAGGCAACTGGTGTGAAGAAGCATTTTTCAGAAGAGGAGAAAAAAATGAAGCACATGAAAGATGTTTGGAATTTTCTGTAATCAGAGAAGTGCCAATTAAAACAGCAGTTTTAAATTACTTTATACCCAGCAAAAATTAAAATGCTTGATATTTCCAAGCGTTGATGAGGTGGTGGAGCTACAGGGAACCTCTTTCTTCATCCGTGGAAATGGAGGTAGTTGCAGTCCTGACAGACAAGATCCAGAGCTCAAGGAACCAAGAGAACCGCAGGCTCCAGAGGCTTTCCTGCAGCCAGTGTCCACCCCAGCAAAGCAGATGCTTAGAATACTGCCCGTTTCCTTACTTAAGTCATTCCAAGTGTTCATTTCACTCAAGCCCTGCTGACGTACAGATGCGAAACTACATCCTGTACATCATGTATTTTGATTTTAATAGAGTTTAGGGAATACGTCTTCTACATCCTACCTCTGTAAGGTACGTAAACACAATAGAGTGGACTCCGACCTTTCAGTTGGGGTTCAGGTACTCACATTTTATAAAAACTCTACATGATTTTAATGTGTTGGTAGGGTTTTAAAACACCACACCAAAGGATTTTGGAATAAAGGTTGAAGATGCTGATTTGGTGTCTCATCTCACATCCCAGAAGACCTGGGTGGACCCTCCGTTATTGACACATTGGTGTCACAAGACTGTAGGAATTTGTCTGTAGCAAGACAGCAAATCACTTATCGTCACCACATTTTTATCATTTAATGTGGTTGTTCAGAAGAATAACTCATTGGAGATGTAAAAGACCTAATTAGTACAGCCAAGGACAAGTCATCCGATTGAGGAAAACCAAGAGGAATTTTCTTAAGTAGGAGCAGAGAATGTAATGGACATTTTTAACATACTCAGTTTCATTCTCTCTACATTTTACATAGCAGAAAAATCTCAGTCCATCGGGGATGACTTTGGGATGTGATGAAATGAATACTTATCACAAAACTCTGTTCATCAGGCTTGAGGCTTTGCACAGCAGAGAAGTTCTGTGGTTTCTAACAGCTAAATGGTGAATCACAGAAACCACAGACTGACATTGATTCCATCAAGAAGTGAAACGTAAATGAAGTGCAGATGGTTCCTTCTGTGAGCTATTACCAATTTTCACTACAGAAAAAATAATGGCTTCTGCAGTGAATCTGAAGATTGTCTGAAGGTAGAATGCTAATGGAGATGAAGGAAAATAAATTGTTCATGAATGGATTCTAGAGAAGCCCACTGATATTCAAGATGATCTAAAAGTTATGCTCACACAAATATATATATATATATATATATATATATATATATGAATATCAGAAAGAATAAAGTCACATATACCTTCCATTAACAGGTTTAAAATTTTGGTCCTTTCCCTATCTATATCTTGCATTTCCACTTAAATTTAGAATCAGTTTGTCAATTGTACAGAATCTGGCTAGGATTTTCATTGGAATTGTATTGGAGGTATAGATGAGCTCAAGGAAAATGGACACTAAATTTGGAATGGTCCAACTCTGAAGTTGGTATGTATGCCATTTACATCTTCGTTAGTTTCTCTCAGTGAAGTTTTATAGTTTTCAGGATAGAGATATTTCTACATCTTTTATTGGATACTAAGAATTTGGTAGTCCTAATGCTCTTACAGATACTACATTTTTAAAATTTCATTTTAGAATTATTTATTAATCCAGAACAAATGATTCTATATGCTGACCCTGTAGCTAGAAATTTATATGTTAATTTTAGTATTTTATCTATAGTGCCTTTTGGATATCTTTATATCAATCATGTTGTCTGTGAATGATGAATGTTCTAGATTGTTTTCATCTTGAAATCTTTTCTTTTTCTTACCTCTAGTTTAATACTGAGTATAAGTGATCATAGTGAATTTTTTTTTTTGTCTTTCTCAATCTTCAAGAAGAGCCTTCCAACTTCTCATGAAATATAATGTCTGCTAGTTTTTCCCTTGATAGGTATTTTTCATCTGATTAAGAAATTTGCATTCTATTTTTTTTTTTATTTTTATTGTTTTGGTTGTTGATGGACCTTTATTTATTTTTTTATTTATATGTGGTGCTGAGAATCGAACCTAGTGCCTCTCACATGCTAGGCAAGTGCTCTACCACTGAGCCACAACCCCAGCCCTGCATTCTATTTTTAACTTAATAATAATTTTTCTTATAAATGAGTGTGAAATTTAAAAAAAATAATTTTCTGCATCTATTGAGATGATCATATTGCTTTTCTGTGTTAATTATTTCTCTGTTGATTTAAAACCTTACGCATACTGGGCATACAATTGGTTATAATGTTTTTGGTTGGTTGTAGATTCAATCAACTAATGTCTTGCTTGAGAAACTAATGCCCATGTTCATGATAAAGACTTCTGTGTAATTTTAATTCCTCTTTTTTCTAATTAACTAGCAGGTTTTGTATCAAGGTGATATTGACCTGGAAAGAGTTAAGAGGTATTCCTTCTCTTCCTACTGTCTGGAAGAATTAATGTAAAATTTAGTGTTTTCCTTCCTTAGATGTTTGGAAGAAACCAATCATGAAGCTATCTGGGACTAAGTTTTCTTTTAAGAATTCAATTTCTTTAATAAATATTAAAATATTGAGAGTTTCTGTTTCTCCTTGTAGTGTGTGTTTTGTAATTTTAAAACTTCTTTCATCTTGTACATGTATAAATTTAGTGAAATAAGGTAGTTAATGTTATCTTTCTATTATTTTTAAGTGTCTTTAGAATCTGTGATAATAGTTTTTTTTAATTTTTTAGGTATAGAATTTGTTCTGTCTCTCTCCTCCCTCTCTCTCTCAAGTTTCCTTGTTTATACATTTTATTAGCCTTTTAAATAATCAACTTTTGAATGTTTTGTCTTCTCCATTTAAATGTTTTATCATGGCGAAATTCACATAACATAAAACTCACCATTTAACCATTTCACAGTGGACAACTCAATAGCATTCATAATGGGCAACCCTCACAACTAACTTGTGCCAAAATATTTTTGTCACTACAAAAAGGAAACCCACATTCACGGAGTAATCACTCTCCAATTTCCTCTCCCTCCAGCCCCTGGCAACTTAGAATCTGTTTTCTGACTGTTGATTTGCCTATTCTAGCTATTTATGTAAATAGAACCCTAGAATACGTTGTCTTTTGTGTCTGGCTCCTTTCACCTAGCATAATGACTTCCAGGTGCATCCGTGGTATAGCATGTATTAGGGCTCCATTCTTTATTTGACTGAATAATATTCCACACAATGGTTGGTCTCTCTTCCCAGTTTGTTTTTCATTGATTGTTGGTTTTTACCATTATTATTTCTATCCTTCTGTTTCCTTTGGATTTTTGAACAGCTTTTTTTTTTTTTTTTTTTGAGATGCATGCTTTAGATAACTGAAGTGAAGTAGTATAGTTTCATTAGTTTTGATTTACATATTCAATGTTCTGTTTTTAGGTACATATTGATTTGGGATCACCAGATCTAGTCAGATAAACTTGGGGCTCCTGCACCTTCTGATGGGATGTCTTTGTATGCTGGGGATATAGCTCAGTTGGTAGAGTGCTTGCCTTGCAGGCACAGGCTCTGGGTTCAAACCCCAGTACCACCAAAAAAGAAGAAAGAAAAAACAACCACACAAGGATATTAAGATTGGTCCTGTCTTCCACAGGCAATGAGGTGATGTAAGTTGAAAGCACTTTGTAAATTAACTTCTGGATTTGGATAAAATTTTATAGTTTTTACTGTAGTCGCTTCGTGTCCTGTATGGTGGTTTCATAGATATTTTCCTTTATTTCATAAAGCAAACCCACAGGAATGATCTCCAGTTTATGGATGTTATTTCTGCTACTATAGAGTTTCAGGAAATCCAGTGTTTTTCTTCCTACTTCTGCTATTGCTGCCTCATGCTGGACAGTGTTGTTGACATTCTCAGGGCACTAGAATTTCACACATTCAGACACTTGAGAACGTTGCAACTACTGCCAGCAAGGTTCCGCATCTGCTGCAGAGCAATCCCGAGCAAAGCCCCCAACTCAGCCTGTCCCTGCTTCCACAGGATTGAACTTGGCATATTTGGCTCTGGCTCTCTACCAATTCAGTGACAATTTTTACTGAACACTCAGTGCATTGGTCTTTTTTTGTGGGGAAAATGAAAAAAATGAGTCGATGTGCTTTTTACCCAATATATTTAGGAACTAACATTTGAACACATGCAAGTGAATATTTGGCACATGAGGATTGAGTGTGGGGGAAGGAAATTAGGACTAAGGGAGGAAAAGAAATAAAGGAGGAATTATAAAAATCAAGGTGACATCCAAGATTTTTGATGACATTTTAACGTTGGGTTATAAATATCTAGTGATAAAAATAATTTCTAAGTTTAGCACATGTCCATAACTTCCCATATATTTTGAATTTTCATATTCCATGGACTCATGCTCTTATTTGCATATTTTAACACCTCTGAAATAGGAAACTGTGTAAGTAATAGTTTGGGAGAGTTGTGTTATAGATCAATTGATAGTTTTCCTTACTCAATTATGCATAAAAAATAATAACAAATAATTGTGCCTTTAACATTGATGACATCTTAAAGTGAATGAAATATGGTATGTTAAAGTTTTCTGGAGGCTCCTGTAATGATTTTAAAACATTCATTCATTTATTCAATAGTATTTATTGAGCAACCAACTTTTGTGAGGTGTTGTTTAGGCATCAGGGTTATTACAATAAAAAAGTATTGTTGTATAAGTTTAATGAGAAACAGAATTAGTAAAGTATTATCAATGCAAAGTGCTAAGAATGATAAAAGGAAGATGTCATGATGTGAGATACAAGAAAGGTATCAGTCAATACCACAGAAATAAATTCCAAACTGGTACCTGAAGGAGTAAGATTTAGTAATGTCAAAAATGAAGAATAGACCAATAATGAAAAAATAGGATTTCAGACAAAAAAGTAGGTGAGAACAAAAGTAGTATCTTGAGCAGGGTGCACTGGTGCACCCCTATCATCCCAGCTCTTCTGGAGGCTGAGACAGGAGAACTACAAGTTTGAGGTCAGTTTGGGCAATTTAGCAAGACCCTGTCTCAAAGCACAAAATTTAAAAAGGGCTGGGAATGTGGTTCAGTGAAAAAGCATCTCTGGATTCATTCCCCAGAATCAGGGTAGGGGTGGGGAGGAACAGTATCTTTCTGTTGACTACAGCCACCATTTGTACAATAGATCTTTTGAACTTATTCTTCCTAACTGAAATTTTATATCTTTGATCAACATCTCCCCCAAACCCCTCCCAGACTCTGGTAACCATCATTCTACTCTCTACTTCTATGAGTTCAACTCTTTAGATTCCACATGTAAGTGAGATCATGAAGTACTCCTCTTTCTGTGCCTGACTTATTTCATCTAACATAATGGCCTCCGGTTTCAACCATATTGTCACTAAAGACAGGATTTCCTTCTTTTTTAAGGATGAGCAATATTCTATCATGTGTATCTACTGCTTTTTATTATGAGCTTATGTTTAGCCACATGACTTGGCTCTTGACAGTGGCCTCTGGATGATAATAGTGATGTTCTGCAAATTTTACTCTCAGAAGCAATAAGGATTCCATTACTGAATTCATAATGCCTCCTCTTTTCTTCCATCAAGAATTGGGCATAACTCTCCCTCAGAAAATAAGCTCAGTCTAAAGTAACTTGGTCACCCCATCTACCATATCCCACATAGCCCCAGAGCTCAAGATGACACTGGGCACTGCCTGAACCTCCACATTTACATCCTCTATCCCTGACTTTAGGAACTTCAGCTCCTCCAAGGAACACTCGACACACCCTCCTATGATTCTGAGAGCAAGTACATTTTATGTACCTCACATGCTGTGAATATTGTTAGCTTGGGAACCTTGGAGAAGAAAGAGGACAAGATGGGAAGAAGGATGGGGAAAATGGGATGTCCCCACTTCTCCAGGGTCTTTCCTATGATTGATCTCCTAATGGACCAAGGAACAGGGAGGTGAAGGCCCTGATTTGGAGGAACAAATTTCAGGATCAACCAAATTTAGAATTCTGAGAAATTCCTTTCTCCTCAGTAAGCGACAAGGATCAGGATTCAGAAAGCACGTTTTTATGTGGCAGTCACCTTACTCCTTCCCTACACAGTGAGTCAATCCGTGAATGTTGTGGGAAGTTAGGGACATGGAGGACGTTACTAAGGTTCAGGGTTCAGGTCATCACAGAAGTCAATGTAAGATGCGATCTATCTTTGCATCTCTTTTCACATTATCATATCCTGTGGGTTGACTTGGGAAAATTTTGCTCTGGGCTTTGAAAGAGAGAAATAGGCTAGGGAAGGGAAGGAAGACGGAATGGCTTGAGAAAAAGAGAGAAAGGGGCAGAAAAAAGACAAACAGCCAATGGTTTCAAACAAATGCCATGAATTTTTGTGCCAGAAAGACCACTTGGGTTCTTTGGTGCCCACAGGACACTGGGTCAGAGGAGGAAAGAGTAGCGTCTCTTGTGTACTCCCCAACCCACCCTCACTCCTTGCCCCTCATGCTTCCTTTATTCCCCATCCCTGGTCCCCCATTCATGCTTTCATTCCTTCTTAAAATATTTGGGCAACTACTATGTTCCAGAAACTGCTGTAGAAGTTAAAGAGAAGGTAGTTAGCAAATTAGTGAGGGTCTGTGGCCTGTCATAGTTCACAAGCTGTGAAGGAAGGTAGAGGGCATGCAAGTGAACAAGTCCATGAGCAAGAGGCTGTCATGTCACGTGGGGAAGAGTGTGAGGAAGGCATGATGACAGCCAGAATCCTTAACCAGTGGTATAACGCAGCCTCCATCAGTCACAGCTGAACAAAGCACTACTTGGAAGAATTATGGAGAACCGCAGTGCCAGGCCATGACCTCAGAGTTGCTAGATTATGGTAAAGTGATGGGGGTTCCTCAGAGGGGGCAGAATGGTCTGTGTTATGAGATACCTTTGGGGGGTGGGGGGCAGAGGAAGTGGCTATTTACCAACTGGTATAGAAACAGCTCACTAAGCTAACAACTAGTAACTGTATCAGTGGCAACTATTCAACTGCATTTTAGTCAACTTTGTGTCATTATGACTAAAAGATCTGACAAGAACAACAAGAGGAGGAGAAGATTATTTTGGCTCTGGTTTTCCCAGCTTCAGTCCATGGTTGGCCTCCTGCATAGCTCTGAGCCCCAGGTGAGGCAGAACATCATGGTGGAAGGGCATGGCGGAAGAAAGCAGCTCAGGACAAGGCACCGGAAGCAGAGAGAGAGCTCTGCTCACTAGGGACAAAATATAAACTGCAAAGTCATATCCCCGGTGACCCACTTCCTCCAGCCACACCCTACCTGCTACAATTACCGCCCAGTTAATCCCTTTCACTGGATTAACCCACTGACTCGGTTATACCTCTCATAATAGAATCATTTTACCTCTAAAAATTCTTGAATTGTCTCACATATGTGCTTTGGGAGGACACCTCATTTCTAAGCCATAACAGGTTGATACCAGCTCTGGGGGCTTAAGGGCTAAGGGTGAGGACAGGAGGCAGGGGTGAACTACTATAGGTGATAACATTGGGAACAGCCTCTCAGAAGAAGTAACACAAAGCTAAAATCTGAACAGCAAGAAAAAGAAATGCAAGGAGCAGTTTGTCCAGGAGCAAGCAAGGGGACAGCAAGAGAATTCTGGCCAAAGAACAATAAAGGTGAAGACAGTGGAGTGTGATAAGCTTGGCACGTGTGCAGAGTGGCAAAAAAAGCCGATGTTGCTGCCATATTATGGGAGGAATGACAGGAAATTAGGTCAGATGGTTAAGTGGGGCCTCTTAGACCCAATAAGAAAGTAAAATGAGAAGCCATGGGAGGGAGGATTTTAAGCAGGAAAATGGTATAATCTGATTTACATTTTTAAAAGATTACTTGGACTGCAGTGAGGAGAATGAGGAGAATGAATTGGGGGATTAGGGAGAGAACAGTGAAGGGGTTGTTGTGGCCTGGGGGTGACGGTAGCCTGGGGCACAGTGATGGCAGTGGAAATGGAGAGAAATGGGCTGAATCAGGATTTGTCTGGAAGTTGAGGTGGTTTTAAAGCTATGGGTACACAGTCTTCCATAAGCATTTCCTCGGGAGGTAGAGCTTGGTTCCTCTCCCCTTGAATGTGACCTGGAGTTAGTAGTTACTTCTAGCAAATAAAATATGGCAGAAGTTAGGAGATGTCAGTTCTCCAGAAGATTATTACAAGGTCGTGGCTTCCGTCTGCGGGGCATGCGGTTTCATTCTGTCCCTCACTCTGGCGATAGTCAAGCTGCTTTGTTCTGCTGCAGCTCAGGGGAGAGATCCACGTGGCAGGGGCCTGAGCCTGACAAGAACCAGGGAGTGAGCTTGGAAGTCGACCTTACCTCCTCCGCTGTATTCCAGTTGAAGGTCACTCTGGCTGACAGCTCGGCCATCAACCTCTGAGTGACCTTAACAGATCTCTATACTACACTTGGATTCTGGATCCACAGAAACTCTGAAATAATGAATGTCATTGTTTTTAATGGCTAGGTTATACAGCAATAGATAACTAATAGGGAGTAATCTGTAGGACTCGCTGATATTTAGTGCAAACAGGCATGAGAGAAAAGTAAGAATGAAAGAAGATGTCTAGATTTGTGGCTTTAGCAACTGGTAGTGCTGACACTTATTAAAGTGTGGAGAACTTGGGAAACATAATGCTTTGGGGAGAAGGATCAAAGTTCTTTAGAAACATTCTGAAGAGACTATTAGATATATCACTGGGAATGTCAGTCAGGTAGCCCGCTGAGCCCTAACCAAATTCCTTAATCATTGTTTATAAGCGTAAGTAAATAATTGTTTGGGGAATAGCTCTGGTCTTCATTCTTTCTTGAATCCATTCTAAACTGGCTTGTGTTCCTTTGTCTCAACTACAGAATTTGCTAAAAGCAAACTACCCATTGTATCCATGTTGTCATGATCCAGTAGCTCCTTCTGTCTCGATCATATTTGACTTATAACCACATTGGACATGGATTAACACTCCCTTTTTTTTCAAATACTTTCTTCTCTTGGATTCTGTGATCCTATTCTCTCTCAGGGAGATTCTTCTGCTCTACACAATGTCAACTGGGGTTCCTCAGTGGTATACAGGTCCTATGTCATAGGCCTGCTTCCCTGGTGGAGATGGCTAGGAGTTTGGCCTTAGCTGGTCATTTTCTCCCTCCCTGAGTTCATGACCTTTGCATGGATGTTTCAGTGATCAAATTTATTTCACAGAAGCTCAAAGTTTAAGAGCAAGTATTCTAGAAGGGGCAGAGAGACAGAGCAATAGCTAGAATGTCAGGTAAAAAGGACTTCCCTGGAAGACTAGGGGTAATAACTCAAGCATATTGGCAACCGACAAGAATATTACAGAAAAGAAGAGATGGATATTACAAAAGAGAAGTGTGACTGGGACAAAAAGAGAAGAAAAGGGATTCATAGAAAGGGAGGGCTGGCATTTAGTGAAGCAGGAAATATTCCTTCACAATACAAGAGTAGTATGAGTGCCCAGAGGCACTTCCCTCAACTTGCTCAGTCCTCTTTACTCACTTCCTTTATCAGTGAGGCCTTTCTTAAGTCCCCCTTCTTAAATGACACCTTTAGTACTCCCAATATCCCTTCCCTACCTATTTTTCTCGATAGTGTATTTTTATGTGCAGAATACACATATGCATTATCCCTAGCATTATGTATGCCATTACATTGGTTTTTTTAACTGTTGCTATAAGTGCCTTGTGTTTGGCCGGTGCCTTCATGGACACTGAAATACAATCATTTTTAAAATATTCTTAGTTGTCAATGGATCTTCTATTTAATTAATTTACATGCGGTGCTGAGGATGCAACCCAGGGTCTCACACATGCCAGGCAAGCACTCTACCACTGAGCCACAATATAATCTTGATGAAGACTTTTGTCGTGTCTCCTAGCATCTCTAGATGTGCCTGGCACATAGCAGATTCTCAGTAAATGTCATGGGAGTGAGGGAATGAATGAACAGAGGACTTTAAGTGATCTCTAAAGTCAGAGGGGTACTGAGAGAACGAAACGCTTGAGACCCAAATGTTGGAAGGTGACATAAGAAACTTGGTCTGGTGAGAACAGAATTAGAATGAGATCTTAGGAACTCCAACCACAGCCCCGCCTCTCTTTTCTGCTTCATGATCAAGTTACTGAACCTCTGAATCACAAGTATTAAGACCTTTTGACCACTAAGTGCTCAGAAAAGATCGGCTCTCCTTTCCCACACCTGTTTTCTCTAACTTGCTTACTTTCGGTTTCCTGACCTAGTCTCTGTCTTTTCTCCATAAAATCTGAGGGAATAAGAGCGTCCTGGCTCTAAGGACGCAACTTCTGACTGCAGGCGCGGAGCTGGAGTGAGTCAAGCGGCTGATACCCAGCGGCGCGGCGCGGCGGGGCGCGGCGCGGTGGGGCGGGGCGGGCGGGGCCCGGCGGGCCAATCCCGGGACTGTCCGAGCCTGGCTCTGCCGCAGGCGGGCTGGAGCTCCTAGCCGCCAGTGCACCAGTCCATCCATCCGCCCGTGTGCCCCAGGCCATGGCGAAGCTGATGGTGCTCACCCTCGTGGGGCTGGGATTGGCACTTTTCAGAGATCACCGGTCTTCTTACCAGTAAGTTGGGTGGTGAAGGCTGCAACCCCTGTCCCTCCTCCCCACTCCCAGCGTCCTAAAACCCCCACTCTCAAAGTAGGGTCCAGGCTCTTAACAGAAAATACAGACCTGTGCTGGATGTACAGCCCACAGAGGTTTCATAAATGTTTGTCCAGGTTTCATGTGCCACTTGAAAACCTAGCCTTGCTCCTGGTCTTAAAGATGGGACAAGTCAGTTGACAGTGGTGTATGGGTCAAGTTGTTAATGTCGTGAAGATCCGAGCGCTTTGACTACAGATTCACTTCTCAACCTGTCCTTAAAAAAAAAAAAAAAAAAAAAAATGGGGATGAGGGTTGGTGTTTTGTGATTAGATACCTTCATCGTGGCTGCCTGGCCACTGCCAAAACTTCTGGTCATGGGGAGGCTCAATTGGAAGCGGAACTGAGGGAGACAATTGTCCTTGAACCCAAGTCGGTAGGATCTGATGCTCCCTGAAGTGGTCCACCTGCTCCAGTGGATGCTAGGCAGGGAGGAAAGAACCATGCTGCCTGCAATTGATGTCCTAGGTTCTGGCTCTTCCCCTTGAGTATCAGAACTCAAGCAGATCACTTCACGTCTCTAAATCTCTGCTGCCTCAATAAATTGAAAATGGGAATACACCTTGTATAGGAAGTAACTAACACTGAACTTGGATAGAGTAGCTATTCAATAAGTGTTAGTTCCTGGCTTCTCTTCAAAATATTTAATAAGTCATTAAGGTGCTGTGGAGGGGTGTTTTAAGAATGAACCAGATTTGTGATAACTTTTTGCAGGTGTTCAAAGTTTACAGCTCATCCTAGTCTCAGAGGCTTAGTCAAATAATTCTTATTTACTCTGAAGTAAAACATTAATATAGTGGAAACTTTTGGATTTTTAAAAAATGTTATCACCTTACAGACTAGTAAATAGAAGCTCACATTCAGAATTGGTTTTTTTGATTTATCATGGACTTTTCTTCTGTTATTTTTGAAATCAGAAAATATTAGAGAAGTATTTGAAAAAAGTAGTTAGTGGTTCAGGCTTTTAAATGACATAATATTAGCATGTGAATTTTCTTTGGTCACAGTACTGCTGGCTGCAAATGGGCTTATACGTAGAGATACAGAATGATACAGAGCCTCATGGAGTAGCCCAGGCAGGGGAAGAAAGGGAGATTGCACCTCCCTCTATAAGGCCCTAAAGCCTTGCTAGTCAGAGGGGTCTATGGACTGGCTGCATGGGTGGTAATTATAGCTCCCTGGATGTGCAGAATCTCAGCACACATACTCCCCCTTATACTATTGAACCTGATCGACATTATTTAACAAATTCCCAGGAGATTTATATGCACTTCTGTAAGGAATATTCAGATCCTGCCAGTATCCATGCTAGAACCAGATTAAGAGATCCTGGATAACCACTAAATGACCTTTATCCCCATTTTAGAGATAAGGCATCTGAGTCTCTAGAAAGATCATGAATCTGTCCAACATAGAAAAGGGAAGCAATGATGTCCTGAAACCTGCATCGGGAGCAAGCCAAGTCCCCAGAATGGCACAACCTTTTAAATTCAGAGATGACTGTAAGTTTGGGTGCAGGGGGCTCACAAGAAATTATATAGGCCCAGGCTGGGGGCAACTTGTGGAAGCATACAAGGGATGCCTGCCGGGATTTCCTGAGTTTCTGGGCCCGGAGCTCTACAGAGGAAGGGATTGGGAATGCTCCTGTGGGCCACAAGTCTCTGACCATCATTGTCTGACCCATCATTATAGTCAGCTACATGTGACCTTTAGAGGTACACACTGCACAGCCCAGGAAACGCCTTGGACAAGATAGAAATAGTGCCCTTGTGGTGTGGTGTGTGCAGGTCCTGGAGGTGCTTGTTCCTACCTTATTCATCATGAAACCACTGTTTCCTTTATTTAGAAAGAAACCACAAAGCTAGCATGAGTCTTTCAATTCATTTCTGACACTCAGGTTCATTCCAGGCAACACACTGTGTGGATAGAGGGTGGTGACCCTGGCTTAGATCTCATTTTTCCGACTTTCAAGCCACTTTACCACTTTACACCAAGAAAATTTGAGCCTTTTTCTCCACCTGAAAATTATGGAATAATAAACCACATTGCAGTAGGATATATATATAAAATCTGCTGCTTAATAAGTACCCTATAATTGTTAGCTCTTATACTTGCTGTATGTGATCTCAAAAATCCACTTGTGAAATCCAGTGAATGATACCTGAACATTACTACACCTCGTTGAGAACCTAGGCTAAGGATGAATAACCTACCAACCCTCCAGTCTCCCCTATCAGTGCACCCACAACATTTTCCTGGTCTGGTGTTCTAGCCTAACAATGCCACAAAACAATTCAGTGGACATCTGCCAACCGCTCTCACTTGCAAGTGCTGCGTTGGTGCTGGAATTCATAGGAATCAATAAGATAAAGTATTTTCTCATTGATTTCAGAGTGTACAGGGAGCAACAAGACCCAAAACTGATAAATGTAAAGCAACATTGAAAGAGACTTGAGAGATATGTAGGTGAAGGGTCATGAGGATAAACTTAGGAGTAACTAATCCTGCCACAGAAGAAGCTGTGGAAAGTCATGAGAATCCTGGTTGTTCTCATGGGTAAGCAGGTAAAGGGCCTTCTAGATGGAGGGAAAAGAGTTAGCAAATGGAAAGGTGGTATGAAAGGGATATAGGGAACAGGGTTCTTGGTATCATGTCACCTAATTCCAAATCCCAACTCTGCTCTTCTAAGCAAGCAATGACATGTAAATGACTTCGCTTCTCTGTACCTCAGTTTGCTTACCTATAAAACAAGGAAAACCTTTGTCTCAAAGGTGGTTAAGGAGATTAAACGAGGAAGTATGTGTGAGAGCTCTTAACAAGCCTTAACAAGCCCAGTGGCTTGGCACATAGTAGGCCTTAAAAAGGAATTATTGAATGAACTAGGAGTGTGCCATGCAGCTACAGAAAATCGACTGCTGAGGGTGACTATGACCCAAATTTGAGAGATTTTTTAATGCTCAGCTAAAGCTCCTCACTTTCTTTGGCCGGAAGCCAGGATGTATTTGCACAGAACAGTTCACAGTAAAGGTTGTGTGGTTTCTGGACAGAGTTCAGAGGCTTGTGAATCAAGGACATGTCTCAGTACTGAACTTTTATCTCTTTGACCTGGAACATTTGGACTTAATCAAGATATTTCCTGATAATTTGAGGAAAAGATTGAACAACATGAACTGATTAACAGTGACACAGGTCAATGAACCTCAAGGGGCTTCTTCCAGCTGTTTACCATTGTTATTTGTAAATTTTGCCTCATTAGAGGGTTGAATGTAGATTCTCATTTGCACTTGAGTTCCAATCCCAGCTTAGATACTTCATGACTATGTGGTGTTGGAAAGCCACTGATCTCAGTTATCTGTAATCCGGGATAACAAACCCTTAAGGAGGTGTTTGCAGGGTGAATGAGGGTATGCACAGTACCTGAACTATGGCATCAATGATACTCTGTTGAGATATGACTTGTTTGGGCCACAAATTGGAGCCCAAAGCAACCGGGAACAGCTTTAATGCCTCCTTGCCTACTCTGGGTTCCTGTTAACTGTAATTATCCTGCCATGTCCAGGCTGGAGATCATTTGCCATGGGAGGGAAGCCTGAATTTTAAAAAGTGCTGAACAGTTCTGCCTTTCTCTATACTCAGTGAACGAGTCACAGTTAACGAACCTTGTAAGCCAGGCAGCATGCTTATTCCTCCTATGTGGTTTTAAGCCTAAAAAAAAAAACAAGTTAATTTGGCTATCTTGGGCTTTTTTTCACAAGTTTTGGCCCATTCAACAATTTCGTATCATTGGATCTCTCCTCCCCTGCCACCCTCTGCATTGTCCTTGGATATGGCCTTCACCCTTAACATTTTGAACCCCATCATCGTCATTGGAGTTCCTTGGGGACACTCCATGAATATTCATTGTATTTCCCCAAAACTAGTGTCTATCATAGTGCCTGTCTATGGTAGTAGACCATGATCAACATTTTTAAATAAATGAAGTAGATTTGAGTAGAAAAGTTAAGAATGCATCACATGGATTGGGGTATCATTTTGTGAATCTTGTTTTAGATGTGTGTGTGTGTGTGTGTGTGTGTGCATGCACACATGTGCATGTTTGCACCATGTGAAATGCTTTTCCTCATGTGATTCTGAGTCTACTAAGTATGCAAGCCACTGCTCTATGATAACTTTTAACCTTCCCTTTATTGCAAACTTCTGTGATTGACATTGGATTTCCAATTTTTGTTTTTTGTTGTTGTTTTTTTAAAAGACTGGGTCTTACTCTGTTGCCCAGGCTGGACTCAGCTCAAGTGATCCTCCCACTTCAGCATCCAAGTAGGTGGGACTGCAGGTACATTCCACTGTGACTAGTTCTGATTTCCTTTTTAAAATACCTTTTAGTTTCCCAGGTTATAGGGCAGATCCCAACTTCCCTTTGCAGTCTGTTTTCTGATTTCACATCTATCCCTCAGGGTTCCACAATCTCCTTGCAGGCCAAACCCACCTCATCTCTTTGTTCATCTCAGAACTGGGATGCTTTTACAAAGTGGATTAATGGACTCCCTTCCTAGCCCATTAGGCCAGATAGTCTTAGAGGGTGGATGGGGTTGATAGTCAATGGCATGATAATAAGAACATTTAAACTTTTTTTCTGAATGAATGAATGAAAGATCAATTGACGTCAAATTCTTATCATCTTGTATCATGTTGATAAGATTTTACCCAGAGTGTCTAGTCACCTCCAGTCCGTCCTCCACCCATGAGACTAACTTGCCAGGGAGGCGAGTGAAGAATGTCCCAGTCAAATAAAATTTCTAAGGATTCTTGAATAATTGTCACTACTCACTATGACTATATGAAATCATTTGTTCAAAAAATATACATATTTGTTGTTTAATCTCTCGGCTGTGCTAATGTCGTGGTCCATTTTTTTTTTTCAAATGCCTCATCCATAGCTCTGTTGTGGGCTCTGCTGGTGCTTCCTTCTCGCATGGGTTCGTTTTTCTTTTGCCCTTCATTCAAATATTCCCCTATGATGTTTATGTGCTCCTATTTAATAAGTCATTTGTGTGTATGTGTGTGTTTGTGCATACATGTGGGCTTGGATGTCTGTGTATGTGTGTGTGTGTGTGTGTGTGTGTGTGTGTGTGTGTGAGAGAGAGAGAGAGAGAGAGAGAGAGAGAGAGAGAGAGAGGAGAAAGAAATGCTTTTTTATAGACTGGACCTGGATATGATTTTTGGAAGTTACAAATCCTTTAGGCACACCTACATTTTTTCAAGTACTACATCTGAAAGCAGATGTCCAGTCCAAACTGTGAAGCCAGGCTGGGCAAATAGATGGAAACCTACCTGTCAGTTATTCTAAAATATCATGGAAGAAATTGGAACTATGTTGCCATTCGACCCAACAATCCACATAGGATTTTGTACACGATTGAAATAGTTGCTATTCCCGCCAAAATGCACAGCGCATAGAGCAGACACTACGCATCCTTTTGGGTATCTATCCATCTCTTCACACAGGAGTCCTTATGCAACTAAATGTATCCCCTGCTCCCCATTGGTCTTGCCCTGACCTTGCATGGTAGAAGAATTGCAGGTGTTGGGGACCACTAACTATGGGGTTGCAACCAAGGCGAAGTACAGTTAAGGAGACCTTTGTGGGCTGCAATCTAATTCTAACTTCTGAGTAGTTTTATCTGTTTCATTCCTTTCTCCCTCCCAGAACACGACTTAATGCTTTCCGTGAAGTGAAACCAGTGGAACTCCCTAACTGTAATTTAGTTAAAGGAATTGGTATGTATGTGAGAAGAGAAGTTGTCTCATTGAACTGCCACTATATTATCTTGCCATTTATTTCATCAATAGACCTGTTTAATTTTATTCAAAACAACCAATGTTGATCCAGGAGAGTTTTATTAAGTCAGTAGTTAGTTATAAAATATCATGTCACTTGACTTTTGCCTTCATCAACATATTGCCAATGTGTTGGCAGTTTTGTTTGTTTTTGTTTGGTCAATAGAGCAGAAATAATAGTCAGAACCATGTATGACTTCATGGCAATATAACCTGAGGAGATAACAAAAGAAGGAAAGAAGAAGAAGCTAAAGCACTGAGTAGAGAATCCACATATATATATATATATTTTTTTTTTTTTTTTTTTTTTTTTTTTTTTTAAAGGTCTCACAGGCCTTGGTAATTACCACAAGGCTTCTCCTCATGTATCTCTTTTAAGGTTGGAGAGGAAAATTTCCCCAGAACCTCTCAGCAGATTTCCCCTTAGATCTCATTAGTCAGAGTCAAAGGACAGGCTAGGGCCCAAGCTGCAAAGGAAGTTGGGAAAGCAATTATTAGCCTCCACTGTGGGAAGCTAGCCTGGTCAGCAAAGAAGAAAGGGCCAGGAGTAGTGACCCACAGAGTGTCCCAGAGCTCAACTCCTTGTCTGGTTTCAACCAACCAGCTTTGTTATTTGAGGACAGTTTGCTTGATTTATGCTTTTGTTATGGTTTCGGCTGGGTGGTGTTTTTGTTTGTTTTTAGAGTTATTTATCTCAGTTGGCTACAATTCAGAAGGCAATGCCAGAAGACTCCTTCAGTTAGTATCATTAAACTTGGTCAGTTACCTGAGGGCACAATCTTTTTCTAGAAAAATATGATATTGATATCGAATATCATTAGGTAGTTGAAAAGCATTCATCTCTATTAAGAGCATGAATACAAAACCAAGTAGTTTGTCTTCAGATTAATTAAAATTTAAAAATTTTATACATATTGAAAGCATAACAAACTTGAAAAGAGTGATATGTTATTGATATCATTAATTGCCTGTGCATATTCTCAATCACCTGAAATGCATCCCCATTTAAAATTTAATCAGGCATTTGGAATTTGCTTATATTTCTAATATAATATATTTAAATATTTCTTATATTTAATATATTAAATATTAAACTATATTTAAAAATATAATGATATATTAAAATATTTCTAATAAAATATATTTATAATAATATAATCATGTATTTTCTTTTTTTTTTTTTTTTGGGTGCTGGGGATCGAACCCAGGGCCTTGTGCTTACAAGGCAAGCACTCTACCGACTGAGCTATCTCCCCAGCCCTATCATGTATTTTCAATATGGTTTTCAAACAGTTTAATTGATATGGAGCTATTAAATATCAAGATATATTTATAGCTTGCATCTTTTGAAAAACAACAAGCTTTTTCAAAAATCACACCTATTGTACATTTTGTGAATGTTCATGAACTTTATTTAAGAGGTTTCAGACTCTGAACAAAAAGCTCTAGGGCATCATTTGAACAAATACTTTGAGTAAATTTTAAGTACATGTGTTACAAATATTAATATTAATATTTTAAAAATTTCCATATGATCATACTCATCAATTTGAATGAATAAATGAATGGATGAATTATTCTGAACCTATCAAAGAAAAGCTAATATACATCCCCATTTTGGAATCAGAGTGTAGAAGAAATGTCTTCAATTTCCTGCAGTAATACGAGCAAACCATACTGTCTCTCTTCTGCAGAAGTGGGCTCTGAAGACTTAGAGATACTGCCTAATGGACTGGCTTTCATCAGCTCCGTGAGTGTTTTCTTTCACTTGTTGTGCTCTAGGACAATTTCTAGGACTGGTCACTCAAGTCTTGCACTTATGCCTTCTATGTACCGATATCCACTTTCAAGTAAAATGGAGCCATCAGACTTTCCTGTGGGTGGAAGCTGTGGCATGGTTGTAGATGACTTCACTGCAGGTGATGGGAGGTTTTGTGTGGGGTGGGCTGGTGGAACACGTGGCTTCCAGAGTCTTCTGTGGACCTATTGCAGCAGGCAGCTAAGAGGCTTCGCTTGGGGCCCAGACAGAGTGTGAACGCATGCGCCTCCCACTGCATCTGTCATATTTGATATTAGTGATGTGCCAGCTTTTCCTCCTCCATGCTTTTAAGGGATTAAAATATCCTGGCATAAAGAGTTTTGAGCCTGATAAGCCTGGAAAAATACTTCTAATGGACCTGAATGAAGAAGATCCAGCTGTGTTGGAGTTGGAAATTACAGGAAGTAAATCAGATTTATCTTCATTTAACCCTCATGGGATTAGCACATTTACAGATGAAGGTAACAATATTTACTGTTCACTGAAAATCAAAAGCAAATTTTAAAAAAACATGCCAATGAATGAATATTTCTCTCATCCAACCAAAGCTTAATCATGAATCACGTTCTTATATTTGGGCTTTTAAACTTCTTCCCTATGTTAATTAAATATCTGAAAGCCTCTTAAATGCTTGAGAATGCTAAAATATTTAAGATTTTCAAAGCTCCTAATTTTATAAAACACCAACATTCACATTATCTCTATAATTGTTATAATAAAACATTCAACCTTAATCATTATAGTTTTTTTTTTTTAATTTTATTTTAAACAATTTGAAAGACCAGGTGTTTACAGGAATAGGTTTTTTTCTGTCCTCGGTCTTCTGTGACCTATAGATCCAGGGACAGAAAGTCACCAGGGCCAGCTTTCCCTCAGCCCTGCCACCCTCCGTGCCCTCCTGTCCCTCTGACTCTGTTCACTCTGGTCCTCGGCATAGTGTATTCTTCCCTCCCTCATGACTTTATCCCATTTTCCTTCCTATTTGCTGCTGTATCTTGTCCTCTATAATAATCCTCAGCCTCAACTGGACACAGAAACACCTGGAGAGTTAAAGTCCAAGTGCCCTGGCCCAGGCCCTGAGGTGCTGGTTCCATTGTTCTGAGGGAGGTCTGCGAAGCAAGACCTATTAAAAGTTGTCCAGGTGATAAAAAGGCCCAGGTGATCACAACATCTGCCTCCATTTCCTCATCAAAAGGCCCCTCATTCAGTACTTCTTCCCTACTGTCCCCACTGTGGGTGGCTAAAATTGTTGCCTTGAAATCCATCAGTGATGTCCTTGTTAACAAACATCCTTTCTCTCTCTCTCCCTTCCTTCCTTCCTTCCTTCCTTCCTTCCTTCCTTCTTTCCTTCCTTCCTTCTTTCCTTCCTTCCTTCCTTCCTTCCTTCCTTCCTTCCTTCCTTCCTTCCTTCCTTCCTTCCTTCTTTCCTTCCTTCCTTCCTTCCTTCCTTCCTTTATTCCTTCCTTCTTCCACCTCACTTTTCATTGTTGACCACTTTCTCCTTCAAGAGAATTGACCCTCCCTCTACAGGATTTTTTTCTGCTCCTGGTTTTGTCACTCATTGCTGGTTCTTTGGACATTTCCCCCAGAGGTTCAATTCCATTTTTTTTTTTTTTTTTTCTGGTACTGGGGATTGAACTCAGGAGCACTCAACCACTGAGTCACATCCCCAGCCGTATTTTGTATTTTATTTAGAGACAGGGTCTCACTGAGTTGTTTAGCGCCTCACTTTTGCTGAGGCTGGCTTTGAACTCGCGATCTCCTGCCTCAGTCTCCCGAGCCTCTGGGATTACAGGCATATGCCACTGCATCCAGCTTCAATTTCATTTTTTATTGCCTCTTTATTTTCTCTATTTCAGAAATTTCAGACCAGGGCCACTGTGCCTCTATTCTAGGAGAATATCTGCAAATGTGGGTTATCGTTACTATTTTCTTATCAGGTTTTCAGTTCTTTCACTGAAGGTGCTTACTAGTTACTAGTTTGGGTTCTTCTCTTGTAGCCACATGAAATTTGAAGTGTTGAAAAATGAATATGTATATTCATGGTCTTTCCATGGTCTCTCCATCCACTCATCACCATTAAATTTTATTTTAAAAATATTTCCAGTGCAAAGTAATGTAGTGTTTGGCATGGGTATGCCTTTTAGAATAAAATGGGGGCCATAGTGCACAGATTCTCCTATAAGTTGCTTTTGCACTAAACACTGTGCTGTGGTTCTTTTTTGTGCCAGTGCATTTAAAGCTAGTTCACCATGGCCACTCAGGGTCCAACTGGGTGGAAGAACAGTAATACAGTCCAGCTGTTGATGTTTTGTTCATTTCCAGGCTTATGCTTATTACAAATAGTAGTGAAAGAAACTTTTTTCTTTTTTTCTTTCTTGTACTGGAAATTGAACCCAGAATGCTTAACCACTGAGACCCATCCCCAACATTTCTTTTAAATTTTGAAACAGAGTCTTGCTAATTGCCTAGGATCTCGCTAAATTGCCGAGGCTAACTTTGAACTTGTGATCCTCCTGCCTCAGCCTCCCAAGCTGCTGGGATTACAGGCATGCACCACAGCACCCAGAAAAAGAAACATTCTTGTACATGAATCCTCTGTGACGCTTTCCTTAGGATAACTTTCTAGAAGTAGAATCAGCTGCAAAAAATAAATTCTTATTTATATTCGATTTTTTTTTCTTTTTTAAAATTATTTTTTGATTCATTGTACATAAATGGGGTACAACTATCATTTATCTGGTTGTACACCAAGTAGTCACATCGTTTGTGTAATCGTACGTGTACATAGGGTAATGATGCTTGTCTCATTCTCTTTCCTCCCCTCCGGCCCCTCCCCACCCCTCATTTCCCTCTACACAATCCATCCTTCCTCCATTCTTCCCTTACCCCCTTCCATCCCCTGTTATGTATAATCATTCGCTTATCAGAGAAATCATTAGGCCTTTGGTTTTTACCCAAAGGACTTAAAATCAGTGACACAGCCACATCAATGTTTATAGCAGCTCAATTCACAATAGCTAGATTGTGGAACCAACCTAGATGCCCTTCAATAGAGGAATGGATAAAGAAACTATGGTATATTCACAATGGAATATTATTTAGCCATAAAGAAGAATAAAATGATGGCATTTGCAGGTAAGTGGATGGAGTTGGAGAATATGATGCTAAGTGAAATTAGTCAATCCCAAAAAAACCAAGGGCCGAATGATTTCTTTATATTTGATTTCTAACCAACCTGTTCATTAGCTATCACTAGGGTCTTTCGCTGCTTCCTGTCAAATGCCTTTCATGTCCTTTCCTTTCTTCTCTAGTCAGTTTTACCTCCTGGTCCAGACCCTACTCTCTGCAATCCTGGATTACTGCTGCTATTCCTTGACTCCAAGCCTCCAGTGAATAAGCCTTGAATCCTTACCTAATTCCTGACAAAGCGTATCTTGCCTTTCTACCTCCAAATCTTCAGCTTTGCCTCTTTCACTCTGTTCCAATCACAGCTTCACTATTAAGTAAATGTGTCAAGGAAACGCCTGTCTCAGGGCCTTTGTACACATCTTCCCTTAGCCTAGAAAGCTCTTTCCCCTGACATCCTAATGTGTTGCTCTTTTTTCTCATTTAGGTCTCTGTTCTAACATCACTTCATCAGAAACAACATTCCTGACTCCTATGAAGAACACATCGCATAACTCTCCATCTCTTTATCCTGCTTCATTTTTCCTTTATAGCATTTCACGTGACATTTGCATTTATTATAAACACTTGTTGGCTGAATAGTTCATCAAAAGCATCTCAACTGGCTTCTCTGTTCAAATCTCTTCAGTTCAACCTGCATTATTTTCCTTAAATACCAGTTTGATCATGTCAGGTTTCTAAAGATTCACTACTGCTTCTCAGGGCAAAGATCAGAAGAATCTCACATCACTTGCCAACTCTGATCACAACTTTTTGACCACCAGTTTCCTTCATGTTCCAAAGTCCCATTTCCTATTGTCTCTCTGACTTTCTTTTAGGGAATTCGTCATCTTACGAGGTATAAATTATACCTGGGCTCACCCTCTCTTAAACAGTTCCCACATCTCTATCCCTTCTATGTCAACTCTGCATCTTGCAAAGGGCATTGGGACTAGAAAGCTTAACAAGTTCTTTGGAGTTTTAGTGTCAGTGATGATCATTCTTCAATTGAGAATATTTTTTCCCCTCTAATAGAGTTTGGAGTTTTTAGAGACTGTCACTCGTTCCTCCTCTAGCCACTTTTCTTTGGGAGCAATCACGAATGTTCTCTCTACCAAGAGATGAAAATATTCCATCTGCCTGACATCCTAAGTACTAGTTGGAGGTGGGTTGCAATTGCTTTTTGGAGATGGAGCTGACAGCTGAGAGCTCAGTTAATGTTTCAATTTTTGTTTTTAATCTTCTCTCAGATAATGCTGTGTACCTGCTGGTGGTGAACCATCCAGATTTCAAGTCCACAGTGGAGTTGTTTAAATTTCAAGAAGAAGAAAAATCACTTTTGCATCTGAAAACCATCAGACACAGACTTCTGCCTAGGTGCTGAGATAGCTCACGTGTGTATTCTCCTTTAGCATCAGCAAATGGTTCATCCACTTTTACCTTTTCATTGTGGCCAGAGCACGTTCAACTCTCCCTTCCGATAACCACAAAGCATGTTTTTCTGCAGAACATTCTAATGACTCTAGCCCCTCAGAGAAGTCCATTCTTCTATGATCTCATTTCTTGGGCTCCTCATTTCAGGATCTCCATCCAAGTTTTTACAAAGAAAAAATTCTGCTCCTCTCCAAGATCAGACTGAGTATTCCAAACCTAAAGAGGCTTTATGGATGAATTCCACATCTTGAACTTATTTACTTATTTGTATTAAAAAAATAGATTCTTAGCTTTTGCAAATTCAAAATATCTAAGAGAGACCCCAAATCCAGTGCATCTAAATCCTTCCTTTGTTGGCTTAACTGTTGTTTAGTTGGGCACAGCTCCTGCAGTAGCAGATCTATGGGGACACTCGGCAGCGTACTAGACTAGTTGGGCACAGCTCCTGCAGTAGCAGATCTATGGGGACACTCGGCAGCGTACTAGACTCCGTGACAATACAACACAATAAGAAAGGAAAACACCCAAGGATTCTCAATCCTGGTCAACCCAACCCAAAGTCAACTTCCTCATTTGCCTTATGAAGATTTGGTTTTCGATGCTAATATGAATTTAGCACAACCATCTGACACTGCCTTCCAAAAATAATGATTACTTCCTAATTATATTTTTTTTAGAATCCCAACCCCTACTTGCATAATTAAAGTATAGCATTCAACCACCTCAGTATTCATAAACCTAGATTTGCACTCTTTGCAGGCACCTAGGAAAGGGCTTAGCATGTAAGATGCCTGTGCCTCTTCCTCTCCTTTCTTATCTGATGGTTTTGAGGATGAGGAAAATGAGATTTGAAAGAAACTGATTTACTGCATGATGGTTGACCAATTAGTTAGCAGCTAAGTAGGAAGGAAGACCAGGGACTTTTTCTGTACCCCCAAGATGAGTTCAAGTTAAGAGAACAGATTTGGGATGGAAGAGTTTATTCAGCAAAGATATTTTGGAGAGAAATGAGATCACTGAGTGTTTGAAGAATGTAAAGTATACCAAGATGGCAAAACTGGACAAATCACAATAATAATAGCAATAACAACTTAATAAACTTCAGCTCTAAATCAGGTGCTGCACTAACCAATTTGAACAGATTACTTGAGTGACTTTTTATGAAACCCTTCATAATTGGGTATTATTGTCATGCCCATTGTGGATTTAAAAAGTTTGAGGCCTGGAGTATTTGTTAAGATACCTCCAATGACACCATTAGTTGATGGTGGAGCTGAGATTGTGGTCCTGACAGTGTGAGTCCCAAATTAGTTTTCTGAACCACTAGGAAATAGTGAAAATTTATTTGATTTTTTTTCACCATTTAATCTCAGAAACCTCATGTTTGTCCAGTTTCCCAGATCAGGAGGGTTTTTTTGTTTGTTTGTTTTTGTTTTTGTTTTTTTCTGGTCAAGTTGCAAAGATATTGGTTTTCAGCAGCATAGAACCTGACTAAAAGGAACCCTAGTGCCACAATTAAATAGAATTTAGCCATGTGTAATTTTGCTTTGTGGTTGATGGCTGTTTATGTTATTAATATTCCAATTACTAGATCTGTTTTCAGCCTGCTCTTATTCATAATGTCACAACTGTTATTATTACTGGTCACTTACTATATGCTAGGCATGGTGACAAGGCCTTTATACTCATTTTTTTTTTTTTTTTTTCATTCTTACCCTAGCCTTTCAAGGTACAGAGGGAAAACTGACATTCAGAAAAGTGGCTCAAAGTTTACTGACATGCTTTGGTGCCATGTTGGGACGATAGCAAGCAGGGTCAGATTCAAGCAGTTTATCGGATTTCAAAGCTCTTGCTCTAAACCAATCCACAAGGCTGCTTTTTACGAAAAGCAGGCAACTGGTAGGAAAACATACTAATTTCAGAAATTTATTTTTAAGAAACTGAAAGTAGAACCAGCTTGCAGATTTATGTCTGGAGCCTGTACTAATCCTAAACCCCAAGACCTTTTTCCATGTAGTAATAGTGACTCCCATTGATTGAGGATTTATTGGGTGTTAGGCTCTGCGCAAAGCACACAACAGGCATTGTCTCATTGTAATTCCTACTGAAATTCCACAAATTAAGATTTTGACCCTTGGTCTTCTACTAATGAGCTATATGACTTTGGGAAAATCACTTAACCTCTCTTAACAGATGAGAAAACTGAGGTTCTGCATTCTTGTCTCGTTCGCCCAGGAGCCCAGAGCTGTGTCAGAGCTGATGCACTGGCCATTACGCAGTCTGCGATAGAGCAAGGATAATTTTCTCTCAGATCATGGCCCCGGGGAACTTCTGTCATCTCAATCAGCAAAGAATGACTCACTTATGTGTTTGCTATTGTACCTATTAAAGCAGAAAAATAGACTCATATATCTTACATTTTCAGAAACAGAGAATCCTAATCGAAAAGAAAATAGGCAAGCATCCTATTTCTGAGCTTTCTTGTTCACGGCCATCTTATTCCGTTTAGAGTCATGGAACTTCAAGGTTGGAAGATAGATCAGTCTATCATCCTCCTTTCACAGATAAGGAAACTGAGGGCCTGACACATGGAAGGTCTGATTTTCCCTAAATTGCATAGCTAAGGTAGAAAAGATTTAACTAAAACGCAAGTCTCCAGGTTGCCAGTTCAGTGGACTTTTCTGGTGGTGGTTGTTTGTTTGTTTTTCATTGCCTTTTGATGTCTAGACTGATAGGAGCCAGCTCCATGTGAGCAGATTCATCTTGCCGTGACAATTATGCTATGGCCTAATTTAATGTCCACTGAATTTATACCCACCCACACCTTGCCTTCACTTTTAAGGTATAGCAAATAGGATTTTTATGTTACAGTGCTATTATCACCTCTTAGGATTTCTTAGAGTAATTTATTATATTTTTTTAAAATATTTTTTTAGTTGTAGATGGACACGATATCTTTATTTTATTTATTTATTTTATGCGGTGCTGAGGATCGAGCCCAGTGCTTCACGTGTGCTAGGCAGGTGCTCCACCACTGAGCCACAACCCCAACCTGCAATTCATTATCTCTGAGGATGGGAGAAGAGGGACTGATTTCACATTGATTCTGTGCCATAGAGCTAGAGCGACAGCTCATCTCATACCTTGATTTTAGGAACAGACACGAATGAATGCCAGCTCACAAGCTTGCACTCTACAGTACCTTCACCTGTATATATTATGTGTTTTAATTGTAGTGTGAACGATATTGTCGCTGTGGGACCTGAGCACTTTTATGCCACGAATGATCACTATTTTACTGACCCATACCTACGATCCTGGGAGATGTACTTGGGTTTAGCCTGGTCGTATGTGGTTTACTATAGTCCCAGTGAAGTTCGAGTGGTGGCAGAAGGATTCGATTTTGCTAATGGAATCAACATTTCGCCTGATGGCAAGTATGTGCATTCTTCACAATGCGATGGATTTACACAGGCTCTCATTAGATGTCTTTAGAATGTTGTGTCACTTTTGAAGTGACCTAATACATGTTGTCTTAGGAAGATGAAATTAGAAAAAAAGCAAAATTTCTTAATTCTTCAAGGGTAAAATTGATCAGATCAGACATTTACATTTGTGAAGGTATAATGTGTTTTTATTTAAGGAAAGAAAAAAGTGCATTTCAAGAGGGGAAACCATAGTAAGCATTTAATAGTACCAAAACAGCTTTGTTTGGAAGGAAGGTTTTTGAGTGTATAAGGAAATTAAAAATACATAGGTGTATAAATATCTATAGTACTGATCTGTGACAAGATGAGGAGCCTGCACCAAAATGTAAATTAAGCAGTGCTTTCTTCATCAAGAGAGTCTTCAATGAAAAGAGTCTTTTTTTTTTTTAATTAAATATTTATTTGTATTTTAGGAGCAATATACACTCAAATATTGAACCATTACTACAGAATATATACAAATGAATTTAAAAGGAAATACATTATTAATAGGGGTTATTGCATACTGTTTGATTAAAACAATTTATTTTATAGTGTTAGCAAACATGAGTTATCATGTTGTATTTAATTAAAATGCTTCAAATATATTTTATACTACTCACATTTATTTTGATCTTCTCCCATCCTCAAAGATAATTAAGTAAAATCATTCTGAATTTTACTTAATACATATTAAACAAATATATATATTTCATATATGTAACCATATGTATAACAGGAACTTTTAAGTTGGTGGGGGGTGTTTTCTACTTAAAATACTGAGATTCTGGGGCTCTTTTCAATATGGGGTGTGGCCTGTCTCCACTTACCTCCTAATAAAAATGCCTTAAATGATTGCTATGGAGACTTTCCAAAAAAAAAAAAAAAAAAAAGAAGCACTCTTTATTTAAGATGGGAACTAACTGTGTGAAATAACTATCCACATTTTTTCTTATTTAAAAGCAAGCTGTAGTATAATTATAAAAATTGTAATATCATATACCTATACATTTTTCAGTGTGTATTATATATACATACATATACATGGAAAAATGTATATATATATTACATACACAAGAAACAAATATATTGTGTATATATATTATATAGATGGGAAATATATATATTATACATGGGAAAATATGCGATATATATTTATATATATACACACATATACATACACTACTAGAAAGATCTTAACTCAGTGGCTTGCTTAGTGATGTGGTTGATTTACAATATTATCTCATGGCAGCCTTGTAATGATTCACAGACCAGTATAGATCTGGGGACCACACTGTAGGTGGCATTGGCACATACACACACACACACACACACACACACACACATATATATATATACATACATATATATATATATATATAAACTATACATCCATCCATCTATACCTTTCCTCATGTTGTATCATGAAGAAGAAGCAAGGACACTTTTCAAATATTCGTATTGTCCCTTGGTTTTAATGATGGAAGATAATCATATCATCGTATCTCTTCTTGTTTTGGGATGCACTGTGCTTAGCTAACCAGCAGTCTTAATGGTGTTTGGTGTTGTACCCTGAAAAATATTGACCCCGCAGGGTTGGGACCAGGCTCAGGACAGAGGGTGAGGAGGACTTCTCTCCATCTAGGCCAAGCATCTTGACTTCTCTCGTATTTTTTCTGGCCTTAAACAGGGAACTGCTGCCGAAGGGCTTTCCTGCAGCTTCCCAGAGGGAGAACTTCCTGTCCTCTAAAATACAGAACCTGGGACCCTCCACTACATGGAAAGATAACTTTCTCCCAGATATTAAAAGCTTGTGTTAGGGCTGATCAGGGATTAGTTGGTTCCCACCTTTAGGATTAATTTCTCAGAGATTAAACCCCTTGGTGCACTGTGAACTCATTGAGTTCTTTCACAATTTAGTGCTTTGAGATGTGTGCCATTTTCCAGTCTAGAGGCAAAGTTCTTCCCTGGGAAGAGCTGTCACGACTCCCGTAACCTTCTGAATTGCATTACCTCAAGCGCTTTGATGCAGTTCTTGCTTCTTTGAAGGTATGTCTACATATCTGAGTTGCTGGCTCATAAGATTCATGTGTATGAAAAGCACGCTAATTGGACTTTAACTCCATTGAAGGTAAGATGTATTAACACTATAAGTTTGCAGAGTGATAATTAGATTCTAATTGATTTGTGAAATTAAAAGTGAGGAAAAAAGAATTGTCTAATTGGAGCAGGTGAGAACCAATTCTTCACTTCTTTATTAAGAGCCATCCCCACCATTTCATGTCTGTTGCTCACTTTGACTCAACTGTGGAGTGGGAACAGCAAGCCACACCTCACCTGTGAGACTTTGATTCTTTCTGTCCCAGTGAATTTAAGTTTGGATTGTGTTTGCAAGTCCCTCTTCTCTCCCTCTTTCTCCCTTCTCCTTCTTTCTCTCTCTTTTTCTCTCCCCTTTTCTTTTTTCCTCTCTGTTGATAGAAAAGTCAAGAAACAGCCCCAACCTGTGTTTCATGTAGAACTTTCATCTGCAATACCTATAAAGGCTATGTGCTCACAGTGGCCACCGTGTGACCTGGGCATCCATCAACTCTCAGCCTTTATCCCCGACCACCTCTACCTCTCCTGCCTCAGGATGGTCCTGGGGCTCCCCAGGCATAGCCCTGCCTCAGGACGGGGCACTGCTCCCTCTGCTTGGGAACATGTCTCCATGACTGCCTCTTTCATTACCTTCCAGTTTTTACTGAAATGTCACCTCAGCAAGACCTTTCCTCACCAGCTAATTGACCTGGGACCCACTCCACATATTTCCTAGCTCTTCTACTGCTTTATCATTGCTTTCAGCATTTACTACCAACATACTGTACCAACATTTTTTTTTGATTGTTCCTGCAACAATTCTCAACACTTAGTAGGCATTCAACAAATACTTGTTCAATTAATATGGTGGGGCTGGGTAAGTATCAGGGGTTCACCCTCTGCCCCCTTCAATTCTGGTTCAGGTTGAAGGTTTGGGTCAAAAGGGGTTAAAACACAAAGGAGAGGAAAGAAAAACTATGAGCACAGTGGACCATTATGACAGTAGGCCTAGCCCTGCAAAACCGCAAGGCACTGCTGTCCTGCGCCCACACGCAGAGTGTGGCACTGTCTCTCCAGTCTCAGAACTGTTCCCGTCAGCACATTCAAGCACTGTCATGACGGGCCTCACTCAGAGAAAATTACTTGAAAGTGACTTCAAATGTAACATCGTGTTTGACATTAAGAATCATTGACAGGACTGGTTTGGTATTAGCTGAAGTAAAATGGAACTTTGCAGACTCATACTGGCTGAGGGAATAAAAACAAACTGTGGTTTAACAATAGGTACTTCTGTAAGCTGAAAGTTAAAGAATTTTATAGTAGAACCCAATCCAAGACACATTCCGCCCGCAGAGTGCTGGAGTTCTGCTCCTGCCCAGGCCAGCTTGAAGGCAAGCCTTGTTTCTGATTGGGATCCCAGTTTGGGCAACAGACCAAGCCTGTTTCACTTCATAGAAACCAACCCAGCAGAGGCCAGCCCCTCAAATGTAATTCAATTCTTTCTCTTGAAAGATCATATTAATTAACACCTCAGAATGCCACATAATTTGATAAAGTAGCTGGGGCTAATTGTAAATTTTTATAATGAGGTATATTCATGCTTATGTCCTTCCAACATGGGTTATGCCCACACAGTGGAATATTATCTGGCTTCAAAAAGGAATGATGTGCTAATCCCAGAGGTTTGGGAGGCTGAGGCAAGAGGATCTTGAGTTCGAAGTCAGCCTCAGCAAAAGCAAGGCACTAAACAACTCAGTGAGACCCTGAGTTTTGTCTCTAAACGAAATACAAAATAGGGCAGGGGATGTGGCTCAGTGGTCAAGAGTCCCTGAGTTCAACCCCCAGCACCCCACTTCCCCTCAAAAAAAGGAATGATATTCTGATACACGATACAACATGAGTAAGCTAGACACAAAAGGAGTGATATTGTGATTTCACTGATCCAAAGTACCTAGAACAGGCAAATTCATAGAAACAGAAAGTAGAATGGTAGTCAACAGGACTGGGAGAAAAGGCAGATGGGGAGTTATTGTTTAATGTTTACAGAGCTTCTGTTTGGGATGATTAAAAGTTCTAAAGATGGAGGTGATGGTTACGTGACATCGTGAACTTATGTATGTCATGGAGTTGTACAGATAAGAACAGTCTAGATAATAAATTTTATGATATGTACATTTTACCACAATAAAAGGAATGCTCATTTTCTTCCAAAAAAGATTCTCAGAGTCCACAAATTAGTCTACCTCAGTGAACTTCAATTTTCTAAATCTCAGGATATTTGTTAACAGAGAATACGGTTTTTCCCACAGGGAATAATTTATTTCCTTGATCAAGGAGAGGACAGTCTTCCACTTGTCTTAGTGGGACTGTGAGGTGTGATACACATGTCCACTGTGATGAGCTGGGATGGCTGGGAATCACACATTTGCAAAGCAATAGTTTATTTCTACACCCAGGCTGGGCTTCCTGCTGCACCATTGGCTCGCTCTTCCTTGGTACTGCTGGGTACTTTCCAGGTGATGAGCTCCTCACCGAGTACACAGTAGGAGCTCAGTCCTTTCACGTGGAATGGGTGGGATTCCAGGCTATAGGTCCTTTTCCCACTTCCACCTCCAACTCTCATGTCACCTGACTTTCATGCACCATGGAATTCACCAATTGGCTATACCCCATCCAAAGACAATAATGGATCCTGGAGACACACATTTACCTCACTTACACAATCTAATGTACCAGAGCCATGTGCCGACACTGAGACACATGTGGGGACAGGGGAGGAGGAAGCCTGGAGCTGATCTTGACCAGGGGGTGCTTGCTCAGCCATCTTCTCTGGCTAATCTTGCCTGTTTCCAGGCTAAGTAAGGAGTGCCATCCCTGCGTGACAATGAGAATGAAGCTCTGCTGTGTTGCTAGAATCCTCTAATCCCTTTGAGGACATGTGGGGACAGCTCTCATTTTCAGTAGGAAGCAGAGGGCCGCGGTGGTTGGCTGCAGCTGCCTGCCCACGCTCTGGCCTTTGCAGTGAGTCACGACCAGTTATTTACAGGGTCCCTGGGCACTGAGGTACGCTGGACTCTGAGGTATGCAGTAGATATTGTTTCTCTGATGAGAGTTAGAGGTAAACAAATAGATGGGATTTCTTTCCGGTAGAAGGCAGCCAAGATGATGAATGGTGGAATTAAGAATCGTTGGTATTATTTATGATACTGGTACAAAGCCTCGACAGCAATCTGGGCAGTCATCACACGCTTGCAACTTATATTTAGAGAATAAACAGCAGAAGAACAGGGAGTTGAATAACATTAAGAAACTAAAGAACAAACTTTTCCTCAACTCCAAGGCAAAAATTAGACCCTGGATGATCATTTCTTCCCTGGCTGCACAGCCTATGATTAGCCATGAAAGACCCTACATTTCATCCATGTTCACATCAGAAATGTGTATCTACATTTCCTGGTTGTTTTATGAATTCTTGTAAAAATAATCATTTGCACATGCCATTTTAGAAGGAACTGCTTTATGCTGCATTTAACACTTAAAAAAAAGTCTTAGATTTAGGCACAGATGTTAACACAAATGATTTTGTTTAATTTTCAAGTTTTTTTTTTTTTTCCTCTTTATGAATCTTTCCCCTGCTGTCCTGGAAACCAACAAAATACGAGCATAGAGGGCAGGCCAGAGGAATTCCCTGAGTGCTATTGGAATCGTATAGAATTATTATGTCCCCAGAAGCAGCAGTGTAGTGACCAAGGAAGAGAGGATAGTTTTCCCAGGTATATTGCTGCAGCACTTCTCAATTTCTCTCACTTCCTGTCTTTTGTTCTCTCCTTGCGCTTAAACTTGGAAGTCCCTTGACTTTGACACGCTTGTGGATAACATATCAGTGGACCCCGTGACAGGAGACCTTTGGATTGGTTGCCATCCCAATGGTATGAAGATTTTCTTCTATGATGCAGAGAATCCTCCTGCCTCAGAGGTTAGTTTGAAAAGTGAACTAGATCAGTGACCTTATTTCCAGCAAACATAGTTCTCAATTCTGTGTGCAAATAAAAAAGGGGACATGGATAGATGATCAGAATGATCAGAAATAAAAAGAACTTTCAGATGTGTTTTGGTCAGAGTCTAAGCAGGAAACAGATGTGGTACATTTAAACTGGTTATTTCGAGGGGAGTTTAATAAAGGCATTGTCTACAAAGATGGGGGCATAGTGTAGGGACATCAACCAGGGATAATGCAGGACCTGAAGGCTAGCAAGTGGGCAGGAAATGAGGAAAAATCAAGAACAAGAAGGGAGCAGTGAACTGGTGATGTAGCTTGGTGGCAGAGTGCATGATCTCCAGCACTGCCAAAAAAAAATAAAAATAATAATAAAAAGGAGTGATATGTGATGTGGTGTGTGGAGAGGGTCATCTGAGAGGAACAGGCTCGTGGTTGAGGGATGTGGCCAACCAACAGCAATACCACGGGGAGTACTGCTGGAGCATACATACCCCAGCTCCCTCTCAGTCCGACCACTGCTGCTGGTTTTGGAGATTGAGAGCACAGGAACCCCCCAAAGCAGGCCTTGGTTAAGTCAGAGCAGAATGGGGTGTGGGCTTGCAGGCTGGGTTGAGGAGATCCAGCACTGGATCGGTCCATATCTTCATTTCAATAGCAAATTTCTCCAACTTGGAAATTCACAATAGTTTTAGAAACATAATCATGCCACACTACAATGGTTTAACTCTTTGTTACCTGCCTTCCTGTTCAACTCCTCCTTTCTGAGTGTCAGAACAGTCTCTCTCAATTCTGTGACAGATTGGTTCCAGTACCACATGGTTACAAAATCCACAGATGCTTGAGTCCCTCACACAAAATTGAAAAATATTTGCATGTAACCTACACACATTCTCCCATATAAATCACTCTTGATTACTTATAATAACTAATACAATGTAAATGTTACATAAATAGCTATGCTATTATCTAGGCAAGAATGACAAGCTGGGTGCAGTGGTGTACACCTGTAATCCCAGTGGCTTAGGATCTGAGGCAGAAGGATGGAGAGTTCAAAGCCAGCCTCAGCAATGGCAAGGCACTAAGCAACTCAGTGAGACCCTGACTCTAAATAAAATACAAAATAGGGCTGGAGATGTGGCTCAGTGATCAAGTGCCCTGAGTTCAATCCCCAGTACCAAAAAAAAAAAAAAAAAAAAAGAACCAGAATGGCAAGAAAAAAATCTATGTGTTCAATATATAGTATTTTTTCCAAATATGAAGCTGGCTGAATCTGTGCAGATGTGGAATCCATGGATATGGAGGACTGTATATATACAAGTTAATGCAGTGGACCAGTCCCCAAAACACACTTAGCCATGCTCTCAGAATGATCCCTAAAGAATGGGGAGGCAAATCACTTACTGGAATTTACTTTGGCTTAGAAGACCTCTTCTTCCCCCTTAGTTATAGTATGCAAAGATTCCAATATTTTTGTCCACTATCTTTATTTAGCAGATTATTTTGCATGAAAATAATAAGAATTTGAAGCTCACTCTACCATAGGCATTGGGGCATTTACTATCACTTATCTGGTGTTTTCTATTCTGAGTTTTCCATATGTACTAACTATAATTGTTATTTATATTGAATACATGATATCATTTTTTTGACATTTGTCTACCACAGAGTGTTTTAAAAGCTTATGTTTAAGTCAGTCTCCCCCACCAAAAAGGAAGAAAAAATGACTGTCTCCTGGATTAAAAAAAATCAAAAGTGGATTTCCAATTACATTATGGTTCTCATATCTTTTCTCTCTAGGTTTACAGGAAATTATGATCATGGTTAATGGCAATCCTTTGCGCCCTTTGCTCATTTTTTGCTATTAGGATCACTGAATGGTGTGTTTAATAGAATAGAAGAAATGTATGCTGGAGAGTGTTCACTGTTTAGAACTGAGCAGAATGTTGGGTTCTAATGTATTCTTGCTGGTTAGCAACTTGGTGAACTTGGGTCATTTGCTATAGCATGAATTTGGTTTGTTGTCCTTGGAAAAAGTGTTTCCTCTCCAATGATAGATCTGGTGAGGAATAGCAAAAAGTAATAACAATCCATTATCTAATGTTCTTCCCAACAGAAAAGCAATTTAGTTTTATTAACAAGAGGCTTAGTTAAGCCAGGGTGCACCACCATTTCCTTGAAGTTAATACTATATTTCAAACACTATGGAAAATTCCTAAGACATCTGTCTCTGGTGCCAGCTGTTTTAAAAAGGTAATTTTGAACACCCCCATTGACCCTTTCATCTTCAGGCATTGGCCTTCCCGGACAGCCATACTTGGTGTTCTGTGCGTAGACATCCTTTCTCCAAGTCATTGTAATTTATCCTAGTCGAATGGGAATTTAGAAATAATCTAGTCTTACCCATCTCATTCTGCAGATGAGAAACAAATGGTAAGTGAAAGATCCAAGACACGACCCAGGTCTTGCTCTTTGGTGCAATGCTCTTCATATTAGGTCAAATCATATAAAAATGTTATTTTTGTCAGAATGATCAAATATTAGTATTTAATATGAGTTTAATGTAACAGTGCAGTGGTGCTGATGATGCAAATTCTCCACTAAGTGAAGGAAATTGAACTTATAAAATCTTATACATTTAGAGATTGGACCTCAAGTTCAGAAGAATGGATCAGTATGGTACAGAAAGGTGGTTTGGTGTGTGGGGAGGGTGTCATACATCCTTCACCCCTTGCCTGCATTTAAAAGTCAGGAATTAAGGGTAAGCATCCAAATTCCTAGTGCATCTAAAAATATAAAAACACAGACCTGAATTCCAGCACGGCAACCACTCAACTTTGCTGGGTAATGGTCTCTGCTGCTCCCTAATGCCTCGTACCCAGGCTATGCTGCTCTTTCATGTGACCTGCCTAGTCCTCGTAGGTCTATATGCTCACTACCATTGTTAAGGATCACATGATCAAAAGCTGATGGTTTACAAATGAGGAAACAGGTATCTTAAATATAGAGTAATTTTGATACAAAATACAATGTATGTAACTATACGCGGTATTATGGAGAAATGACCCTGTGCTTAAAGTTGTCTTAAGTGACTTTTTAAAAATGTTAAGCTCATGTTATTTCTTTGATAGGTGCTTCGAATCCAGAACATCTTAACAGAAGAACCCAAAGTGACACTGGTTTATGCAGAAAACGGCACAGTGTTGCAAGGCAGCACAGTGGCCTCAGTGTACAAGGGGAAACTGCTGATTGGCACTGTGTTCCACAAAGCACTTTACTGTGAGCTCTAACAGGACACTTGTACCAAGTCATGGAAAGTGGGGGCCCATCATTTGCACCACTTGCCACATTCGGAGAGGCTGCAGGGAGCTCAGGTGATGTTAGTTGTGTATCATGAGACTGAGAGCAAATCTGGAGAGTGAGGCTCTTTCAACAGTACACTATCCAATGAGTCTTGAAATACTTGGAAATCTCATTTACCAGTGAAAAAAATCCTTCTCATTAAAATGGCTAAATTTATTATATCAATTGTCAGGTCTCAAATAATTTAACTGTATGTTACTCATTAGGTACTTTCCTTAAATGGGTTCCCCGAAAGCCTGAGTGTCTGGCTGCTTCGCTAGTTCATGTTCAGGGAACAGGAGAGCAGGATGAGCTGTGTGTCACAACTCCAGTTCTCAGGGACTCCAGGTGGCATGGTGGAACATGAATGTGCTCTGCAAGGTACCCCCACCTCCAAGCACACCTCCTTGGCAAAGTCACTGGGGAACCCAATCTGTCAGACTTGCCCCTTCTGCGTGTGACTTTCTCAGGAAACAGTAGCCAGTTTTAGCAGTGCTCTCCTTTTATTCTGTCTTCTTCAATTCTCCTGTGGCAAGGGCATATGGGAAAATCCCAAAATTCTTGGGAATGGTATCACACCTGAAAATTATGAGTGTCTGTTGTCTTGGCACACATTATCTTTTAAATTTCATTGCCCTGGGTAAGGAGGGAATTTGCTCACTCCAAAGACTGGGCACAGAATGTAGTAATTAAGTCAGGTACTGTTAAGTGTCCCAAAGATGATTTTGCTGTTCAGTGGAGGAAGAGGTATTTTTTGTTTGTTTTTGTTGTTGTTGTTGTTATTTTCCCCTATTCTAACTTGCTGTGGAAACTGAGAAGGAAAAAAAAAAAAAAAAAAAAAAGGAAATGCAAACAAATAAAAGTCAGAAAAGATCAACCACCACTTTGGTCATTGTCCAAGGACACAACTAGGAAAACATGACTTGATCATTTTGTTGTGAAAGCTGACATAAAAAGGTTAATGCACCTCATTTATTTGTCTGTTTTGAAGATAGGACTTTAATGCCAGATTCTTTCTCTTGGACAGTAACGCAGTCACTTTAGAAACTAAGTGTTTTGAAGGCACTTGTCACATGGTTGGTGTTGTGATTTTGGCCCAGCATTTTGGGAAAAATGTTTTGCCAATAAATTGAGAACTGTCAATTTTAAGACCACTGAGCCACTGATTTAATAAAAAATATTTTCGTTTTGATCAAAAAACTTTCCTTACATCAGGTTTCATGTTATTTTGGCCACCATTTCTGGCAGCACAATACCAAGTGTCTTTTGAGTGCTATTACTCAGTGATACCATCTATTCACAGTTCAGGAAATAACTTCTTGTCACTATCAACAAGTGGTGCTTAGGAAAACAAAAACAAAACAAAACAAAATTTCCTTCAAAAAGAATCTCTTGCCTAACCTCCATGCATCTTCAATACAATAACCGTATTCTGTTCTTTCTTATTATTGATGGAATAAGAAGATTCGGCCAAAGAACAAAGCAGAAACAAAACAAAAGACTATCCAATGTCACATAGCATAGATTCAAGTTCAGAAAGGGACACCCTTTGGTTAGGAGTTTAACACATAGTTCATGAAAGAGGAAAACAGCCTAATCCTCATTTATTCTGTGATGCCCACATCTAAATATTTGTATGGCCAAAGGTTTAGTTCTGGATAGATTATACTATGGGTGTATGAGAAAGAATGACTTTAATATTCATATGTTACAGCCCAGTCTTGTGAATCTTGAAGGTCTTGGAAGTAAACTTTAAAATAACCCTGTACTGTAGAATGTGCTGATTCCTACTTAGCGTGTTCCTTGCTGTGTGAGGCTGACTGCTTAATGGATTGTCACAGACCTTTCTGTGGCTGAGAGGTATCAGAAACCTTGATGGTGAAGCAGTGACAAGGGAACAGGAAGATGGGCGAGGGAGCTTTGACTGGAGACTTCACTCTTTAACTTTATGCCCAGTTCCATAATTGGGCTTTCAAATGTAATTCTACCTGCCAATTTACACTTTACCAGAGTTAAATCTTATTTTTAGTTTCATTTCCATGAAAAATGTGCACTTTGCTCTTGATTGATAGATGTGTTTTGACAGTTAATACAGGTTTACCCAGTCAAGGCTTGTTTTAGTTGAAGGTGAAAATGGAAGAAAAAGAAAAAAATTACTGCGACAGATCTCTGTATTTCTCATTTTATTGCATTCGTTGTTTAACAACAATAATACTCATTGGCAAGAAATTTATTTACACTAACAAATTAAATTTAATCACAGGTATTTTTAGATTGGTCAGAAAACAAAGGACCACTGTTATATTTTGCTTTGAATGCCTCTGAAAACCAAAGAGTAAGGAATGTCATTGAAACAGTACATATTAACCAAGCACAAGAGAACAATTCAGACATGGCACTATTGTCTCTTTCATGCAAATGAATAGACATCAAAATGTACAAATTAAAAGTTTCAGGTAACATGCTACCCACACTTGCTGAACTCAAAATTATTTTCAAACAACTTTTTCTTATTGATATATAAAGAAAGATGAAAATGAATCAAATTCTTACAGGAGAACAGAATTTATTATCTTTCTGTTATTTTTCAACTGCCCAGTTTTGAAATGTGTAGCAGGTGTTATTAGTGGTTTGATTGCAACACCATTAAAAATACAAGAGCGGTAGTTATGACATCAAATAATAGTGAAGGAAGCATCTGCATATGTAGGTAAGGAATTTCACCAAGCACTAACTCAATTCGCTGTTGTTGGGAGGTGTCATCTCGCTGGAGTGCCTCTTCCTACTTTTTTAGACAATTTTAATTATCTCTGGTCAATTGTTCTTTCATGAATGAACAATCACAACCTTAATAGAAAAAGCTGGGTGTATGAATCAAAGAGCTGAAAGAATCAGAAGTGTACACCTTCCAACAACATAGACTCACAACCACCTGCATTATTTTTGGTGACAACCAAATGCCATTATCAGCACAAGATGACCAAAACGCCATTACTTGGCACAAGAAGTCAATAAATGGTCATGTGAGGGCAGCACTGCCATCAGAGAGCCAGGCGTTAGTGACTAAAGCTACTGATTATGTCATTTTGGAAGTTTGAGCCAATGCACAGGAACACACAGTGTGACTTTTAGCCAAGAAAACTGTAGTCTGCCATTGAAAATGCCCAAAGCTGCATAAATGTCTTCTGAGCTCTAATGCAAAAAAAAAAATGTGCAGTCTCAACACCAAAGCATTAACTGAACATTTGAGGAGATTTTAGCTTACTAAAATACCATGTATCTAATAAATCAATTTTACCAAAATATATAAACACAGAGAAGGATAAATGCATTTAGTAGGAATACCTACATTAAAAATAAAAACCCTCTTAAATCTATGAACCATTCAATGTATAGACAATACAAAATATGGCAATAAGGCTCTGATTACAGCTCCTAACTGATGTTACCAGGCTCCATATACAGTATTTTTTATGCCTTGTGATTGCCGCGTTGTGTGGGTAAGGTGAAGATATAGTCACACAGATGTAGTTCTGAACACCTACGCAGTGGCATGCATGTTGAGGAGTTATCTGTTCTGCTCTATTTCTTACCTCTTAAACACTGCCGAATCCCTCGTGCTTTGGGGCTGGGGAGGGCCAAGGATTGGAAAGCATTCTGTTTTGTTCCTCCCCAACTCTGAGGATCTGGAGGCAGGTAGGTCACAGGTCCATGCCGCTCACATATGTGAACCCTCAAGTTACAACCATTCTCTCAATAAACCCACAGACACCCGCAGTGAAGGACCCACTGTCTACCATAAACATACTTTGCTTTCACTTTTTGGGGAAAAATTATTCTTCAGGCTTTTTCTTTTCCCTCCAGCTTCTGTCAGGCCTATTCTACACTGCTACTTCAAGTTATTAAGATGTGTTCTGTTTACTTTTTCCCTGGTATTTTGAACTAAGACTAAATTTCCTGAGACTTTAAATACTCAAGACAAATGCAAACAAAATCTGCCAGCATACCCAAGCTGGTTTTCAGGAGTGAATCACTGAGCACATTCAGATTTCCCATAACACTGCTTTCTTTGGAGAATATACCCTCCCCTTCTTACTATCATGAGAAGAGTTCTGGTAGAAGACACGGACATCTTACTGATGGACTTTATCCTTAATCATTTAGCTTTGGAAATGTGCACAGGTTGGAGAGGTGAATTAGAAAAGATGGAAAGCTGGGCTTTTCATTTCCATCTTCGTTTTTCCTTCAAGGAGCAATGAACCCTTAGCATTAAAGCAGGTGACACACACCTCTGTGACCACTGTCCCCCAAAGTGCTCCTCTATTCTAGTTGTGTTGGGAGTACCTTTAGTGACAAGTGGCATTTGGAAATTCTTAAATAACTCAGTGTAATGAGAGGGCTGTGACACAAAGTATAGATGTTTCTCTTAGAATTGTTGGGACTCCTTCCTCCAGAATCTTCTTGAACATTATTGTTAAACATTGAATGTCCTCTTGAAGCTTAGTCTAATCTTTCACACTTATAAAGGAATTAGCACATCTACAAAAATGCACATTTCATTTACCTTTTTTTTTAAACAATGTAAACTTTAAGCACATGTTAATCCTATTACACAAAGAACTTCGGGGAGAATTCTTTGTCCTTAGGGAAAGCAGTGCCATAGGGGTGAGTTGCCAGATCAAACAACCTGTGGAGGTCTTGTAGCTTGGGCCTGAGGTATTTAGGGATTTTCGGTTACTACAGGGTCACAGGCAGTAGGAAGGGCTAATTTGGTTCTCACTTTTCCTCTTGCTACCTTGTTCCTAACAACAAAGGAGCATAAGGTGGATGTTCCCACTCTGTGCCAAGTGAAAGCTGAGTTTGGCATTAGCACCTATCATATACTGCGATCATTAACTGCTGTGGTTACAAAGTCTGTGTGATATTGGCAGGTGGGAAGGGGTTTCTGCCTAATTGAATACCGAAGAACACTTCTGATTCATTGTGTGTGTTTGTGGGGGGCCAGGTAGAGAACAAGGAAAGTATCCCATAACTGTGAGTTACTTTAAGGGAGATGGTCTTAAACACAGTAATCTGTTATAAAGTTCTTCTGTGGAAATCCTGATCCAGATTCTGCTCCCATAGTGCTCTCTGTCTACGGCTTGCATCACTATAAACCCCCTCCCTGCAAAACATCCCCAATACCCCAAAACACTTTTGGCTATTGTTAAGAGTCAAACTGAGCTGTTCTCTACTAAAATATAGTGCACAGTAACCAGATATTCCCTTTTTGTTTATTTTCTGATAAGAAAAAAAAAAACCTGCAAAGTCTTTAAAGTTCATGAGACAAACTACTTTGTGTTAAAGTGTATGGACACTGAAAACTACTAGCATTAAAGGAGGATTGTGCAAGGCACTGGAACCTCGATTAGTTACCATGCACTACAGTCAAAGAAATAATAGTAAAACAAAATGCTCACAAGATCTGAGGTCCTTCACTTTGTTTTCATACCCTTGTATCAATCAGTTTATATCTTGTTGTTGGACAATCAAATCAAGTCCCTTTTACAATTTCAGCGGTTTGAAGTAGTAATGTTAAAATAATTCATTTAGATCTGAAATTACTATAAATGAACTTAAAAATCAAAATGGTTATAATATACATTAAATGATTTGAGGAACAAGAATCTGATTTTTAACATTATCAATCTGAATTTGATCTAAACACTGCAGTATACAAATAAAGTTATAATAAAGAACAATACTTCTAAGACATTTAAGAAAATACAATATAATAGATCATAAATTATGGGCGAAGACAGAGACTTATAGACATTTCCAATATATACATTCATTTTCAAATATTACCGAAGTGTAAACATAACTTCAAATAATCATACCACTTGAATACAGTGAAAGTTCCAGTGTGATCCAGGTTACTTTTTCTTCAAAGAAAGCGAAAATGGCAAAAATTTACAATAGCAAGCACAAGCATTATCAGATTTTTACTAATTTAATCTTCTAGAAGTATGAGGAAAGATTTGCTGAATTTTGTAGTTCATTAACAGTTGCTCCTGGTTTCTTGTGATGTTAATAATAGGAAGCACCAGACATCTCTAGATATTAACAAGTGTTGAGTGTGGCAGTTTCATTATCATACCCAAATGAAGATAGACAGAAAAACCTAAAAGTGCCTCTCATAACTGTAAAAGCTACTCGACATCAGTGTTTCTGAGGAGTGAATTTATGATCTGTACCCAGTAACAAAAGGGCTGAAGCTTAGCAGACCAAACCATACTCTGGCACAGAAAAGGAATCAGACCTTGAGGAAAGAATAACACAATACATTTCTAGTTCAGACAATTCTAGAACTTAGATATTAAAAATAATAAAAGTACAAACTCACCATGTTAAAAATATGAGGTGGGGTTATCTGGGGAGGAGTCTCCTTACATCGTCTGCTATATAATACTCAAGAGCCATATCCCATGCTCTGCGTGTACAACACTTCTACCAGAGACATGGACACAGCGCTGAGGACAGAGCAAGACCCCGTGGAGCAGAAGAGGTAAAATACTTATTTAAAATTTTTCTGGCCTCAAGTCTTACTTTGAAACCTGTCCATTGGAAAGTGGATGACCTCATTTTTGGAGCCAAAGCAGCAAAGAGAACAAGATACATAAGCATAAAAAGCAAAATAAAATACAGAGAAACCTCATCATCGGAAATTTCTCAAGATGACTTTATCTTTTCCTCTTTTTGCCCTAGTCTCCTGCACTCAACTAAGTTCGGTGAAATACTGAAATCCTTAATACTGGCTTTAAAATAAGCATAAGTTCTTCCACTAGCAAAATGTATCCTATGTAACGCCTTAAACAAACTTCAACTATAAAGTGGAAATCTCTGGAGTATGGTAGAGAATGGCTCAGAAAAACCATTCAAAATATCTCTAAAATGCAACCGTCAGCTTTGTTTTATAGGAACGTTCTGTGTGCTCAAAAAAAATTGGTTCTCTGGTTGAATGTTACTCAAATCTAAATTTTCTCTAACTGGTATTTCTAGTTTTCTTAAAAGTGTGTTTGTTAAAACACTGAGCCCACTTGGGAAATTCTGAGTAGAAAATATGTGACAAGTTCCTGACTGTGTCACAGGCAGGCTGAAGACCAGCCAGAATGTTCCCCAGGAGAGGAAACCTGAAAATGTTGGTTTCCTTAAAAATCAATTTCCTGTTCAATTTGTTGGGGGCGGGGGAGGAACTGTGTTGTGTTTGCCAGTGTTGCTGAAATACTCAGGACACAGCGGTAGCAAAGTAAACAACAGATCCCAACATCCCATGGCTGCATTAAAGTCTGACTTTTTCGTCTTTGTTCAGCAACATCTGGAGGATAAATGTTACCTTCAAAACCCCAAGGTATACCCACATCCACATTCTTAAGGCTTTTACTCTCTTCTATAGTCAACGAATAGCTATGATTTTCTTCACTCTTTCTGATGTCCAGCAAGCAGGACCGTGTGCTTGCTCTTTCCTTTAGTACAAAATTATGTGGCACAACACCCATACTCCACCATGGGAATGTTCTCCGCTCAGACCCAGAATTGAGGAAGGGCTTTCCCCACACACTGGCCTGAACTCTGCAGCCCTAGAAAGAAGTACAGGTCCCAGATCTTGCTGGCAGGGTGCTCTCTGCCACACAAATATGTGCGAGCGGCTACTTTCAGGATCCTACACTGAAAATTCCAAGTGCTCCATTAACACCAGGGGGTATTCTGTTCTCGTGGCAGGGCCTGGCTGGTTCTCCATGCGGCACAACATGCCCAACACAACACAGGATGTTGGTAAGGAGGAGAGGAGAGGAACACAGGTACTTTGTGTCTCTCCCAAATAAGATCTCTGGTTTATTAATAAACCAAAGATGGTTTGGGGTTATCTCAGGGGTTAAAATTAGGAGTGCATTCTATTTTTGCAGAAAATGCAGTCATTCAACACACGGTTCCTCAGTCTGTCTAGAGCAGCATTACCCCATAAGCAGTTTCTTCTTCTGGAGGAGAACAGGGCAGGAAGAGGTGGGCCATCTCTTGAGCATCCTCACCCCCTGCAGGGTGTGCTACTGCTCTCCAGGGCCTTCTGTTGCAGTTGATGTCATTTTTTCCGTCTTTTTGGACTTCCTCTGCATCTGCTCTTGTTCCTTCCTCCTCAGCTTTTCTCTTTGTTTTTCCATTTTCTCTTGGGCCTTCCGAGCCTTCTCTAGAGACATCTTCATTTCCTTTAGTTTTTTTTTAACCACTGCTCGGTCCTGAGATGATGCCATTCCAAGAGCCTGCAAAGAAAGCACATACACAAACCGATTTGAAAACTGATGGCTCCTCTGCTTATTATGAGGTTAACATCATAACATATTCAAACTCATAACTGAAACATGGACAGAAGAGCTCAAAACCAATTTTATTTGTTAAAAGTTTGTATACATTGGGGGGTTTGTGCTTTTTTGTTGTTGTTGTTGTTCTTTTATTCTATGAAGTTCCTTGCAAAGTACACCCTAAAGCTCATTAAGAAAATGCTTTCCAATTGTTTTTTAATGAGTAAATGAATGAAAAAAAAAATCCTTCTTCTCCAACCTTTGTGCTATAGACATTTACAGGCAAAAGTATTACTAAACGTATCAAATTTTCAAAGGTAGGCATGGGTACCCGCTGCCATAGAGGGCTTCAAAAAGGACAGAGAAAACTGGAATGGTTTCTTTTTTGTCAATGTAGTAATTTACAATGAGAACCAAAAATATCTTGGGGCCAGAATGCTCATGTCAGCATGACCAGCCATTTTCTCCCTGTGGGCAGACATGCAAGCAAGGGAAGCCTGATTATAATGAGGAGGTTGCTTGATGAGCCTGGAATTCAGAATAAGGGGAGTTGGTTGCATACTTTAAATGTTTCATGACCTTCAGCATCAACAGCGGGATGCATTCATCTCCCCACAGGGACAGCCTTGTCAAGGGGGCCTTCATATTCACAAGTTATTGATTGATCTCTAACCTTTTCAAGACTGTCAAGAGATACTCATCTACCTGTCAGCCTAGCAGGGGGCTGGGGTAGTGGGAGAGGGTGTGTGGTGCTGGTTGTACGCTCTTTTTGCCCTTTTCCACAGGGGTGGATGCCACCTCAGTCTCTGAGATGGGCCAGACTCCTAGAGGAAATGAGAGTGAGGTCCAGGGGGAGGGAAGACTGCCTGCATATATTTATAGAAGAATGTTCTGGGGAGAACATCATCCCAGTCTTCGAGTGGTGCAGAGGGAAGAGGGGGTGTGGAGGAGAAATGAATAAGGAGAGGAAGATTCATGGCTCTTAACTCCAATGTGATGAAAAGTCCACAGTGGCCATTATTAAAACTCATACTACATGGGAAGTAAGCAGAGTTAATAAATGGACCATGTGTTGCCATGTGAAGTAATGGAGTGGGTCCCTAGCTCTCCTGAGCAGCCTACCTCTTGTTTCAGAACCCATGACAGACTTTCTGAAACTGTTTCCAACTCGGAAATAATTCATCAGCCTTTCTACTGACTGCTGAGAATTCTCCTTGGATATGCAGAATGCTCTTATCTAATGAAAACATTTTAGGTGCTATGAGTATTGCAAATCATACCTGGTAACCTAACACAGACAAATAATTCTTTACCTTAAGTTTATTTCCATCCAATTGCAGGAGCTGCTCTCCAGTGATGTTTTGGGCACTGAATTCAGAGACATACTGCTCCAGATTTAGGCTCATTAACCAGTGAGAAACCTGCTGCACACTCCATTCATGAACGGCCCGACTCTGACACTGACTGTGTTTGGGAGACTGTCCATCATCAAGGATCTGAGGTAGGAATGTCGTAGTGTTGTTAAAGGACCAAAATGCTATGGTTCCTATTATGCTATCAAAAGAAATTTCTTAACCTACTAGAGCCACATTTATTTTTAAACCACAAAATGATAATGTTTCTAGTACTGTTAAAAAGAAACATACTTATTACCTACACGGTTTTAGGTCTATGGAAATTTTTAAAAATTCCCCCAAATAAAGTACCATTATTAATGTAGGAAGTTTAATATTGAAAAAAAAAAAAACTAATGTTGCAAGCTTTTATATCAAAACACTCTGGAAATAGCAGATATAGAAAACAAACATAATTCTCTACATGCAGTGCATCACTCTGCATTTATCCTCTGATAAGACATTAAAGTTATACAAAACACATTAAAAATATTGAGGGATCTTTCACTTGGAAGAGGAGAGCATTAACCCCTCGAGTCTTCTTATGGGAAACTTTACAACTATTATTTCACTGAGAAGCAAGTAGACCTGAGAGGAAGGTGGGGTGGGTAATATTCACAATTACTTTTAATACTTGGGGAAACTGAGGCTCAGAAAGTCTATATGATCTGTCCTAGATAACACAGTAAGTAGCAGAGCATAACAGGAAGTGGTTTGTTAGAAAATACAGGCTTTGTCCACCATGTAATATTCCTTTTAATAGTGCAAAGGGGCAGGTTGGTTCCTACAACTGCTAAGCTGAGAGGAGATGAAGGCAATGTTAGGTTTCATAGAAAAGACAGGGGTCACCTCGGTGACCCACATGAAGAACACAGAGGAGGGGATGGGGTAAGCTGAGATGAAGGCAGAGGAGATGCTATGAATGGGAGGAGTCAAGGTAATGGGGATGGCAGATACACAGAGGGACTTGGAGGGGACAGTTAGAACTTCTTGATTCAAGAACATTTTTTAACTAACACGTAGACAAGGGCAGGGAACAAAGCTACTTAACACAAGGAAACTCTATTATGGAGGAAAGTGTTTTTGTATTGTTTGATTTTTAAATCATTTGTAAGGACAGAAAAGCAGGTTCAAACAATACCACATAAGGCACCACACACAGCTCACCTCGTCATCTATCATATCCAGGCTCTGAGTGAGGGGCAACAAAGGAATCAAGAAGAAAAGGGTTATAGAAATAGGACACACAACATCAACAGTACACAGTTTTAATAAACTTAAAATCATACCAAACTTGAAGAACACAGGTAGAAAAGTTTACAGGGAAAAGAAATTTTACAAAACAAATTTCATGTTAGAAACAAGCATGATATTTAAATAAGAGCAAAAAAATCTTTACTTACGTTGTTTCTGCCTACCCACCCCCACCCCTTTTGGGGAACTAAACGAATCCTTAATGTAATTTCCTGCCTCTCTTATATACATTTATCTCCTGAAAATTCTTAGCAGTGCTGACCTTGACGCTTGCTTCTAAGTAAGTGGTTCTCACCCTATTTTCCTTCCTTATGAGAACTGTGTTTCTCTATTGAAATGATTCCATCAGGATCCACACCACATTCAGAAGGAATAGCAGTCTTGGTGGAAGCGAGGGAAAAAAAGGAATGGATAATTGGTGAACTCCCATATGAGCTGAGCTGTTTTTGTTCTCCAGTGCCCAGCCTCCCCACTGTGTGACCCTAGAAATGACGTTGTACTTTCTTGATGAGAGAGAGGGAGAGAAATCACTCCTGGTTTCTATACAATAATTTATCCTAAAAACCATTTTCCCACGAGAGTTCATGAGACAAATGTCTGATCACAGTGCCACTATAGTACCTCATCTGATGACAGTGCTAAGGACTGAGAGAGCCCTGGTGTTTTGGGTTCTGCTCCTAAGCCGCTCAGGTCTGCGGAACTGGTACTGCTGGGACTGAAGTCATCATTGAAGGTAAAATTCTGGAAAAATAAAGAAAGCTCAGTGTTAAAGGGGCACGACAAGTGAACCAGAGGCAGGTGTGTTTGCAAGTTCTCAGAAGGTTCTTTTTAAGCGATCTCAGAAGAAACTCATGCTGGGTTCAGTAATGACCTTCAACCGGGCAGTGGTTGAGAATGCTGTGCCTTTTGTGCCTGATTGAGAATTCTGGTGCTTTCTTCATCTGATGAAAGGAGAGGTGTTTTAGAGAAATGATTCTTCAATCTCTCTCCAAGGGTACAGAATTCATTATCCTCTGCTACTGCTCAGAGGAGTAATATTAATAAGCCTATCTTCTTTGACCCTAATTGTGATGAGTAACAGTGTAAGTAAAAATACAAGATGGTGTGGAGAGGCTGAGTTATTAGGAACAGATGGTGATTCCTAACAGGAAGGTAGCTGGAGCACCCCTGGGAAGGAGTGCCTGTGGCTGTCCGTGATAAATACTGTGAGAAGTGGCAGATCCACTCCTGGAGGCAACCCTTCAGGATAATGAGTTCTGGGGGAGGACAGTCTGAAACACGCTGCGTGTTCCATGCTGGAATGAAACTCTCATGGCACCAGCAGATAAAGAGGCTGGGCACAGAACAGATAAGTGGGGCTGGAAATCACCTGGGGCTGGGGAGGTGGAGTATGTAAACAAGACTTCCATAGAACCTCATTAACATGTTCAGAGGATATTATAATCAAACTTAACAATGGCTACCTAGCTGCATTCGTGGAAACATTTTAAACCAAATCTGGAGTCTCCTCAGTTCATGATGATGGTAGAATTACTCAAACAATATTTACATGCCTCAGATCCAATAGTAAAAGACTCAAATGCTCTACTGCTGTCAATACTTTCGCTAATACAAGTAGACTGGCTGGATTCCCAGGAACTCTAAGCACTTGGCCAACGACCATCTTGTTTCATGTTCCACTTCCTTAAAACTTGGACTGTTAGTTTTCCATTAGGTTCCCTTGTACTGGGTTTAGTTGGTTATCCAGAATAAACACCACATCAGAGGCTAGGAAACTAAGTGCCAAACTAATTCCAAGATTTGCTAAAACTTCATAAAAGAAGTCTAAATCAGAGCACATGGAGCTCGGTCAGTAGAACATTTAAGCAGCAGGGTGTTTAACACAGAACGTCACCATCTGGTATTGTCAATGGAGACACAAACTCAGGCCCCAGGCAAAACCCTTTGAGCTGTTAACCTCAAGAAAAGAATTAAATTCAAGTAACATTAATTACATGTTTCTGTTTGAGAAAGAAACGTGAACATAGAAAAAGGAGACCAAACGACGTGTGAAAGTTAGCCACCATATGTGTTTCAATAAAATGTTAGATAAGGTTTGCAGTGTCATGCTGGAAATAACCATCATACAATTAAAAACAAATCACACTCATGCATATAATTCCTAATTCTGGGAAAATTCAAGAACTTCGGTGACAGAATTACAACAGCTGTTCAGCATGGAAATTTGATATGAAAAGAAGGAGTGAGCATGGTGCCGTGTCAGCACTGGTTTGTTTTAAGGAGTTTCACTCAGATGTATCAAACACATGTTTAGTCCCGAATTTATCTGTTTTCCAGTAAATCTTGAAGAGCACAGCAAAATAGTTTTGTAATGTAATTTAGAGTACTTAGTCAACAGATCTATCATACTGTTTCATGATTTGAATGCATCTTTTCCCAGCATGGCTTAACTGTCAAACTGAGATTAAATAGCAGTACGTGAAAAGACAGGCAAACCAGAGAGAAATGTACACTCTAGAATGGAACAGTGCTAAAGCAGGTGATGGTTAAGTGAGGCTTTCTTCTCCCCACACAAGAAGCACCACACGTTGCTTGTGGCAGTGTTACCACACTGGTTCCTTGGATCCAGAGCACACACAGGTTGAGGACGCCTTCCAAAGACTGAACAGGAGGAGGGGTTTGGGTTTTTCTTGTTTGCTTTTTTAATCCATGTGTTTTCTACCTTAGACCCCGTTTTATCTGAAATTATCTCAGGAGAAGGCTGAAGGGGACTTGTAGGTGAAGGCAGGTTCCTGAAGGAATAGGATCCTTTCCGGCTTTCATTAAACCAGGAGAAAGGCATGCAAGGGGAGCGGGTGGAGGCCTGAGCTGCAGAGGGTGGCTTTGCTTTCCAGTTTTCCAGCCTGCCTCTGAAGATCCTGTTTTGTGAAAAGAATGGATGTTAGACAAAGAAAGACAAAAGACTTAAGCAAATTCTGAGAGAACTCTCAATTTAGCTTCAATAGTAACTGAGAAACTCTTCTACTCGGTAGAGTAAAAAATTTGCAAGTTGGGCTATAACACTAACCTTACTAGTGACATTTTTTGCATCTAAATGGATTCTGTGACAATAATCAAAGCTCTCACACTGTTATTGCGATGGCAAATTTTATAAAATGTACCTATAAGTGCATGTGGATGAACTAAGCCCAGGGAGGCCATCCTGTAGGAACTGCTCTTGGGCCGACTATCACAGCAGCCCCTTCGCCTGGGTGGCACATCAGTACCTCATAGCAGCTCTCAAATAACATCCTTCCTGCCTTCCTTGGGACCCGTGCTCCCAAATGTCTAACATTTTAGAAAATGATACATTTAAATAATTTGGCCACTTCAGGGTTTGTGACACTTGGAACACAACATGTAGCTTAGTGGCTTTTCATCATTTGGGTGTTTCTTCAAAGAAGTAGCACAAGACTTAAAGTCCTTGTACCCCCTTTGGAGGTTCAGAGTCTTGCACCTCCTGAGTATGTGGCCATGGGCCTTATCTTGGTCTGCATCTGTTCATCTGTGAAAGGTGTATTTTTATGTCTCTCAGATGTGGTTGTTAGGAATTAAATAGCATATGTGAAAGTGCTTTGAAAACTAAGTATTAAATTCTATGTTTACTGTTTAACATTTAAAGGATTTAAAGGCATTTAAAGAACACAGTATGGAAACAGTACCTTCAATGCAGGTACTTTCATATTTATATTTATCTTTTGGTTAAGAGAAAAATTCTTGTCAGGAGCCAAAGTAGGAACATGCAGTGGTTTGCATGCATCTTAGAGGAGGTCTGCCTCACTATGTCCAAATGTTACTTGATGGAATGTCTATTATTTGATAGTTGGTCATGTCACAGCAGATTCCCTTTCAATTAAAAGGGATTAAACACCATAGCTAGATAATTTCTGTCTCAGATGTATCTGAAGTCCTTTCACATCTCATTTCAAATATATTTTGAAATATATTTCAAACTGATATAAATAGTATAACTCCTAAAACTTCCAGCTTATTCAAAATATTGTGAGAATCAAATGGGACAATAACTGAAACAGCATCTTATAAACTGGAATGCAGTGTACAAATATAAAGTGATTATAAGAACGACAACTAAAGAGAATGGAAAAGTCAGTGTGGTTTTGGGAAAACATTGAAATCAGCAGTTCCGTGAGTAAAATTGTTAAATTGTTGGTTACATTAAAGATTTCAAAAGGTCTGATTATGTTTAATAGAGTATTTAAAAAATGGGGGGGGGTCTTCAAGGATAACAGATAAACATCAACCAGAGATGTGTCAACCATCAATTTCATCCTGAAGTCTAAACTTAAAAAAAAATCCTTAAATCTAAATACTTATGTCATAAGATAGGAGGAGTGAACTCAAGAAAGTATGCTAGCAGAGGCTGACTGGTCTGTAAGAAGCATTTTTTAATCCCTAGGATATGGACAAGTCTGATAAGAACCATCTGGTGCAGCTGTTTCCATTCAGATCTTAGGCACCCAGACAATGAATTAGCATTGGGGGAGGACAGCAGAGGAGTCAACCTGGAATTTGTATTTTAACATTAGTCTGATCTGATTCAAAGTTTTTAATACTTTATTCATACTATCCAGAATGCAAATATAATTTTTTTTTGGGGGGGGGAGAGAAAAGCAGATTATTTTTTCTGATAGAAAACTGTTGTGCTGGTTCCCCATCCCCGAATTTCCCCCTTGCAGGTAACACCATGAGAATTAGATGTCATCCCAACCTTGGTCTTCACTGCAGTTGGGGAACTTCTAAATCTAGGTTACACAGGAAAGGGACAGCTGTCTCCCAGACCCTCTGAGGGATGGAAGATCTTATCTCCTTAATGTCCAAGAATTCAATTTGGGAAGGACCTTGGGTTCTTTGCCTTTGGAATGTAAATATTTGCTTCAACAGGGAAGATAAGATTAGTGACTCCAACTTTATAGCCCTGGGAGTGTCATGGAGCTCCATCATCTCATTCCTCCTGCTCCCTCATCTCCTTAAGATGTCACCACATACCTCTGGGGAGGTAAATTTCTCTGCAGTTCTATCTTTCCAGTCATAATTTAACTTCTAAGACTTGTCTTTTAGCTTAGTTCACACATTCCAATAAAAATGTTGAAAATACTCTTTGCACATATCTAAAAATATGTTCTCTGTGGTCCTATTCTTGTAATTGGGCATATCTGAGGAAAACTGGACCTGCAGATCATGTTCACCTCTGGCTGTCAGTTTCTAAATCAAGGAAATTTTTAAAAGAGTTTCATCCATAATTCCAATAAAATTCGGTAGCACTTAAATGGTTATAGTTTTAAAGTTTATAAAGAGGCCATAATTAATGGCAGCATGACAATCTAATCCTACTTCCAATTGAATTGCCTTTGTAATAATGCATTTAGGCTACCACCACTTTCTTTAAAAAAAAAAAAAAAGTAGGCAGGAAATAGGAATACTGTTTCCTGAAGTGTCATTCTCTTGCTTTATTAGAAAAGGACTTTTGGTAGTACAAATCCTGGCCAGACAACATTAGGAGGGGAAAAATAAAATAAATTTTGAAGGCCACAACTAATTAATCACTTCCATAAAATTCTTTCTGCCAGGAAAATACTTAAGATGAATAATCCCATGTGGAGTTGTATATCCAGCAATTAGGACAGGTCCTGGGGCCACATTCTTATACCTTGTGGTAAGCAAGGTCATGGAACCCCCAGCCTCTGCTGATACCCAGGTGCTTTCTGCCACTTCATACAACAAGGTAATGGAAAGATGGAAGACATGCAAGTAGAAATCAATGAAAGATCACTTCCAAGGAGTCAACCACTGTCCCCATAACTGTAAACCACCAGATTTGGGATACTCTGAAGAGTGTTTTACATGAGGTCTGGCTGGGTCCCTGTGGGGGGCTATCTCCTATCTCCCTCACTGTATCTGTGACTTTAAAGGTCCATGACGAATAAAGCCCTGTGTGCTTCCTCGCATTCCAGATGAACTGAACTGAGACATGCTTCCATTTGCTTGGAACTACAGATATAGAATTCTCATTTTAAAAAAAGAAACAGCTAAGGGCTGGGGATATAGCTCAGTTGGTAGAGTGCTTGCCTTGCAAGCCCAAGGTCCTGGGTTCAATCCCCAGCACCGCAAAAAAAAAAAAAAAAAAAAAAAAAAAAGAAACAGCTAGGTGTGGTATGCTGTAATCCCAGCAACTCAGAAGGCTGAGGCAGGAGAACTGCAAGTTCCAGGTCAGCCTGAGCAATTTAGCAAGACCCTCAGCAACTTAGTGAGACCCTATCTTAAAACAAAAAAATAGAACTGGGAATGTAGTTCAATGGTAAAGCATCCCTGGGTTCAATTCCCAGTAACAACAACAACAACAAAGGAACACTATATTACTTTAAACTAGAAACCTATTAGTCTACCAGACATACTTTCAAAAATAAACACCAATTTCTTCCTGGATAAATTGAACTACTGGGCCTACAAAGGAGCAGAAACAATTTGGTAGCAGATGCTTAATTTTGACTACTCTATCTGTTTTACATTGTGGAGAAAATGTTAGGAATAATACAAAATCCTTCTTTCTCTCCTTTTTTGCTTCGCCCCTTCCTTCCTTTCCTAACACTTTCTTTCCCTTTTCTTCTTTCCTACTCCCCCTAAAAAAATCAAGATCAGGAGAAATTAATTCTTGATGGATCTGAAAATAATTTCCATAAGATCAAAACAGGAATGTGTTCTGTACTTCCCTAAGCTTTTCTTTAAACTGTACATTAATGGCTTGTAATTATTTTTGGAAACAATAGATTTACAAGTCACTGAGATATCCCTGATTATTTTATTAGGAATCAGAAGAAAGAATGGCTTCAAATTCAGTCTTCCCTACCCCAAGGTATCATGTGGGGTGTAGTACTTCCTGGCATTTAAAAGGTTTACAGCTGAAAACCATATAGAACAATTAATTCATGTATATAATTTTGAAACCAATTTATCCTGGGGCTGGCATCCCCAAATTAAATTGCTCAAACATTCCACAGTGATTTTTTGTTGTAGTTTTAAGTTTGAATACAAGGTATGTGGAGTATTCAGAATCGAACTGGTGGTCATCAAAATATCATTTAGAGCTGGGCACAGTGGTGCACACCTGTAATCTCAAAGACTTGGGAGGCTGAGGCAGGAGGATCACAAGTTCAAAGCCAGCCTCAGCAACTTAGTGAGGCCCTAAGTAACTTAGTGAGACCCTGTCTCAGAATAAAAAAAAAAGGGGGGGGGCTGAGGTTGTAGCTCAGTGGTAGAGCGCTTGTCTAACATGTGTGAAGCACTGGGTTCAATCCTCAGCACCACATAAAAATAAATAAATAAATAAATAAATAAATAAATAAATAAAATAAAGGTATTGTGTCAAACAACAACAACCAAAAAAACCCCTCCACATTGTATCATTAAAAAAAATAATAAAAGGGGCTGGGGATGTGGCTCAGTGGTAAAGCACCTCTGGGTTAAATCCCCAGTACTCCACCCCCCAAAAAAATATATCATTAGAGTTCACAAACTGTCAAAACAGGAAAAACATTAAAGGAACACAGAATTCAAGCAGATTGTAAAGGAAATTAATTGAAGAAAGACAGCTGCAACCAGAGATTTCATTTATCTAAATAAGAAGAAGTGCTTCTGTAAGTTTCCAACGTCCACTCACGAGACAGAGTGTAAAGTCAGTTCTCAGGGGTAATAGCTCAGGGCCAACTGCCCTGGACATATCCTGCTCTAAGAGCTGAGTTCTTGTCTAAATCTGTGATGGATCAGCAGTCTATCAAAGATGGACACTGTAGAGCGTTAAACTCATGTGAGATGATGACACTATTCCCTAATCACCCTTCCCCCAACCAACTGGGAAGGTTTAAAATGAAATAGAAAAAGAATTATATAAGTAAACCTATACTTTCAAAACATAAATGTTAACTTTAGGATTAATAAATATATTACTCAGGCATTTGAGTAAATTTGTGCCATTAGAAATGTGCAAGATAAATTTGACTATTGAGTCTGTCTTAAAATTTTATTGCTAGTTTTGGTGTTGGCGTTTGAACCCAGGGCCTCAGGCATGCTAATCATGTACTCTACCACTGAAGTATACCACAAGCACTCTATCTTTAGATTTTTAAACTTATTAAAACTCACTTTAATGTTCTAAAACTCATTTTAGATTTCTGTTTTTAATGTATAAAGTTAACCACATTGATAAGCGTAATGGGATATTTAGAGTCACTACAGTTAAAATTCTTGCCTTAGATTTTTGAGAGCTTTTGTAAACATGGAAAAGTGTTTGCCTATTAGGTATGTAAATCTGTTGGGTTTCAGGCATTTAAAGTACTTAAAATGAAAACTGAATATTAAGTGCAAATAAAAGTGGGTTCTTCTTTTTTTTTTTTTTTTTTTTTTCCTTTTGGTACCAGGGATTGAACTCAGGGGTACTTGACCACTAAGCCACATTCCCAGCTCTGTTTTGTATTTTATTTAGAGACAGGGTTTCACTGAGTTGCTTAGTGCCTCACTTTTGCTGAGGCTGGCTGTGTACTTGTGATCCTCCTGCCTCAGTCTCCCAAATTGCAGGGATTACAGGCAAGCGCCAAAAAAGTGGGACAATTCTAGGGTGAATAAATCTGCTCTATAAGGCTGGGTTGACATTACCCAGAGATTTCATGAAAGCAAGTACTTTTGCTGGCCAGGCAAAGGTGAGGTGCTTTTCTATTCACATGCATGTGCATCTCAATCCTCAACTCTGCTAAAAGTTGTTTCCACTCAGCCCCAATGACTGGTACGTGGGACCATGCCTTACTCAGCAACAGGGTAGAGCTGCCCTCCAGGTACTTGTCATAGGATATAATCTAAAATTCACTGTCATGCCTTGATTTATCTAAAGCCTCTGAGAGAAAAATCATCTTGAAGGTTTGCCTGAAGTATAATCCCAATAGCCCACTCATTCTTCAAAGATGACAAAAGTCTTTCTTGGATGAACAAGACTGCCAGTAAAATATGGATGGAGAATACTTTTACATCCCTCCCAGCAAACCTGCTTCAAGTATAAATGATAATGATAGCCATTTATGTTTATTAAGGACTTAAAGTGTGCTTAAATGTGATCCTTTCAATCTTCCCAACACTCAGAAGAGGAATGCATGACAGGTGTGTACGTGTGTATATGTGAGGGTGTCTCCATTTTACAAATGAGGAAACTGGGGCACAGAGAGGTTAAATAACTTGTCCAAGGTAAGTAGCACAGTTAGAATTCAAACTCAAGTTCTTGACCATTTGCTATTATGCTCTTGGCTTTCACTGAAAAGTCACTACCACACTTACTATGAAACTATTATTGAAGATGATGTAGATAAGTACCAACTGTACTTTTTGCTTTATTTTTTCTATTCAATTTATTTTAGAATAAATTATGTTGTGTAGAACATGTACTTTTGTATATAAACAAATTATTTTTGGAACAAAGAGGAGTAGCCTGTAAATGATTAAAAGAATAATCACATGAATATGTGACAATTTACAGACCAACTGGGTAATGAGTTAGAAATCAAAGGAGGATTTTTCATAGAATCACATAGGTTAACACTATTCAACAGAAATATGAATCTCGTGTATTTTCTAGTAGCCACATGAAAAAAGAGGTAAAATTAATTCTACTATTAATACCTTTTATCTAATCCCCAATGCAAAATGTTCTATCAACATGTAATCAATATTATAAAATTAATAAGATATTTCACATTCTTTCTTTTCATACTGTCTGAATATAGCATGCATTTCTTCCTACAGTACATCTCAGTGTAGACTAGTCAGGAAATATATCTAACCAGAGGTGACCACAGTGGATAAAGCATATGGAGGTGGACAAGGGAGTAGGGATCATGCAATTTTAGTCCAACCCATTAATTTTTTGATAGGAAACCAAGGTGACTTACCTATGGAAAAGTCAGGGCTACCACCTTGGACTCCAGCTCAGTGTTCTTTCCACTGTTCACACATTCAAGGTGAATGTAAATTCACTTCCACAGAGGCATGCAATCTCCCTCAGAGACATACACCTTTGCTCACAGGGCTTTCCAGTCAGGGACTAAACTGGGAGCTTCTCCACAGAGCTCCAAGTAGATGCTCCACTGGTAACAGTGGTCGCCTGTTCTGGAGTTGAGGAAAGGATTTTATCTGACCCTTGGGTGTGTCCTTTAAGGGATGAATAAGTCAGATGACTAAATGCTTCCTACTTTTGTTATCTTCTATGCTTCCTGTTTAAATTGGAATGTTCATTGAGCATTTATCTGAAAAGTTATAGAACCAAATCACATTTCTTTGTTGGGTTTATTTATTATGATTATTATTCTCATCTATTTCTCAATTTGTTTCATGCTGGTCATGAATCTGAGTCATTATCTTTCCACGAGGAATACAACAGTGTAAACCCTACTCCACGGGGAGGAAAAACCTAAAATCAAAACCAAATTTAACAAATGTCTATCCTTCTTAAAATCAAACAGCCACAGGTTATAACTGGCTGATGACCTCAACAGATTTTAACAACCTAATAAGAACTGGATAAAAAGCCTAAAAGATAAGATTACTAACTCAGTCTGTGAATCCTTCCCTCCTTTATCATGGGGTGAGGAGTCTATTCTGGGCTCTTTATAATTGCAGTGTGACCCTGCAGCTGATTATACTTATGCCCACCTACCTGCAGGGACCCTGTGAAGCCAACTCACTGCATTAAGCTCCTACTGGGCAGTGATTCTGTTCATCCTGGAATATATTTTCTAAGGTTCAGGGCCCATTATCAATCCATATTAGGAGAACAGAGTCTGTCATTAGAGTTGATTAGTGTTACCCAATTATTTCCATTGTGCAAAAGTAATTTTTTTGAAGTAGAAAAAATTCTTCTGTTCTCATCCTATTTCAATTGCATGAACTCCTTTCCATCCTGCCAAAATTCTATTATGAATAATTATAAAATTGTGATTCTAATTGAAAACTCTTTTGTAGCATTGGTATGTGAGGAAATTTTTGTGAGTAGACACAGGGGGAATCCAGAATTAATGTTCTACAAGGATACCAGTGGCCAGGCAGCAGAGGCAACAGCCTGTTGCAGGTTCAAGAGCTGAGCTAACTGAGGTGACCAGTGACCACCCACCCTAGACCGTCTGTGGCTTTGCTTATGGTACAGCAAGCACTCATCAATACCATCAAATATATGCTTAATTTTCACCTACAACCCAAACACTGCTGTGTTCACCCGCTCTTGGTTGGAGCCCCAGAGGGATTAGGTAGTGACTGCTTCTCGCCCAGGGACTAAGGGAAGGACAGTCATTCCAGAAGCATCAGAGTTTCTCTTCCATTAGGTTTTGTGCATCTCCCTCTATCTCCTTTAAATGGCCTTGTTATTTTTTTTCTATTTTTGTTGTTGTTGTTCTTAGTTTTAAAGCACAAAGTAAACTCTTTTCTATTTCTCACGCCAAAGTCCCACAAAGTTAAAAACAGCTTTTGAGTTGTATATTGCCTAGATTTACTTTATTTTTTCCTGAGATTGTTTTCCTCAGTGTAATAAAGGTGTTCTACCCTTTCTCCATTGTACAGCATAAAGGAAAACCAAGCAAAGTAATTAATTTGGGAAATGTTTTTGTCTTCACCCACCACTCATTTTGTTCAAATACCAAGGAGATTGTATAATCTGTCACCAAGAAAAAGTGTGTGTGTGTGTGGGGGGGGTGTCAGAGGGAAAGAAAGAAAAGGAAATAGCAGATAAAAACTATGAAGTGGATAAGTGATCCCCAAATGATTTTACATCTTTTACTTTTAACATTTTGTCTGCTTCTTCCATAGTCTAAAATACTGAGACAATTCCCCAAACTTGCAGAGACATTTAAGCATCAATAAATGCATCAGAAACTGGAGGTGGCATGGTGGTTTGGAAAGACATCTAGACAGGAGGCACAGCCCCAGCTTGGCATGAACTGCTGCTGTATAACCCTGGACAAATCAATTAAATTTTATTAAAGTGCAGATCTTTATCAAATTATGGTACTACTATCCAACCTCCCAATCTCATTATAAGGATAAAATAAAATGGTAAATGTAAAACCACTTGGTAACTTGCAAATAATAATAGCAGCAAACTATTATACTATTATTTTTGAATATCTACTATGTGCCAAGTACCATTTTAAATGCTGTACATGAAAACTCATTTAATCCTTATACTAACCTTATAGGTAGGTACTATTATTACCCTCACTTTATATGAGAAAACAGAGGTAAGGAGGTAACGTCCAGAGTTTAAAAGGTCTACGGGCTACAATTCAAACTTATGGATTTCAGAGCTTGATGCTTTACTCTTTTCCTATATAAACCTAAATTTAAAATCATGTAATCTCAGAATAAAATTGGTAAAAGTTGATGACATGCTGTTCATTATTCACTTCTACAGGAAAGTCTTCATTGAAAAATAAGGACAGGTGACAGTACCTGCAAATCAATTAAATACCCAAGTCCAGCAAGAAATGGTGGCCACTCTTACAAGCAGGTGTATAGGATAGTCCTGATCTCAACAAAGTATTTAAGTGCAATGTTACTCTTTCAGACTAAACAAAAAGAGAAGGTACTAATATTGTGGACAGGTTGGCAAGAATCTGAAATATGTCTATAGAATTACATATATACACTGAATTTAGAAAAACAATTATTGAAACTTTCATGTGAATGCAATTCTTTGGTTGTGGATCAATGGATATGCCCAAGGCCAGATATAGGCTATATTTAAAGCAAGACAAATATAAACTGATTGTACAATTTTTCTTTCATCTTAACTCTAGGAATATCACTTTGGCTTAGAGATGCAGACTGCTGATTTTGGTTTACAAGGGAAGAGGGAGCCAGAAAGTTTAGTTATAGAAATAAATGCATGTTCTTAATCACCCACTCGTACCTGCTACCTGCAGAAAACCTATTGGCTTCTTTTTCTTTCTCTTTCCATTTTTTTCCTTTGTTGGAATTCCTTCGCAAAGGTGCCCTATAATGACAGCATACAGTCAGAGAGGATGAGTGGAAACTTCCTCTTTAATACTCCTTTTACAGAAAGTTTGCTTTTTACATCATGAAGTGCTTACCCAAGATCCACAAACTTCCGCCTAATCTTTCCTCCTTGTATCACCAACGAACTGGATGCCCTTAGTGATTTGGGACATTTGGCATCATCTAGGATATAGACATACATGAAAAGAACAAATTATTATTATTTTTAAAGTCATGAATCAAAAGTCAATGCATATCTGAATCCAAGAGATTTGCCTAAATAACTAACTGCAGAAGAAGATAGATGCCCTTTATGTAAGACATAGGCACATGCCATGTTGAGGAACAGTCACTTAATCAGGAGAGGTCCTATTGGACAGAGGCCAAACATTCACCACAAAAAGTGTAAGTGTCAATCCCACTGGAATGAATGAGAGAAGCAAAATAAACACTATCACACGGTCCTCTCTTCAAAGCAGGGACCAAGATGATCTTCCTTTTGTTCTGGCTCCAACTTTTGGTTTGAATACCTGGGCTCTGTTTTCCACACCTAGCCTTTGGTTTTGTAGCCTCTGAAGAGACTCAGCCCACTTTTTCTGTGTCATCAATGCCCAGGAGAAAACATCACCTGAGAGTCTGAGAGATTTACAGAGACAGTGAGAGTAAAGTTTTCCCTTACTCATGGCCTGGGACAGGTGAGGGTAGAACATGGGAAGACTTCTTCCACAGGAGCTCTGCTATAAAACATATCTTTGAAAGGTTCTTCTTAACAGTTGGGTTGGAACATAAGTTGGCTGGTCTCCAAGATGTGAAAGACACCCAAGTCTCAGTGCTTGCAGCTGCCTGATCTTCACCTCTTTGAGTTAGTTACATGGGCAGTCTGCTCTAAAAGGCAGCAGCTGCTGGGGGATGGGGACACTCTAAAGGATGCCAAAGACCAATCAGAAGAGAGGTTCTACAAGTGGAGTTCCATGTCATCCTTGGGGACTAGATTCCACAGTGGCACTATTCCACCTTCAACAAGGGAGACAACTCCTAAGGCTCAACCTCAAACTATTCAGCTCATTTCAGTTCTTGGGGTCATGTTTCAGCATACCCCACTATCCAAGATGATGAGCAAATAATGTTCTAAATTTGATGTGTTTTCATGTGTGATGCTACTCCTCCCTAATTGCCTGTTGGTTTCTGTCTCTAACTTCTAAATTTCTTAAATTTTAGGAACTTTCTGGCATGAAGAATAGATAGAATAGGTTCCTTAAGACAGTGTTCAATTAACCTTGCAGGTTAATTTTGCTTCTGAGTTTCATACACTTCAGGAGAAATTTTAAATAGATATCAACATGTATCCTTAAAAAACATGAAGTGCACACACATTTCTCATTTAGGAATCTAGCTTGAAAACTCTTAAGCAGCGCAGGACACTGATAAATACTCCAAAGATTTTTAGCAATGAACATTTCATATTTTTAGTTAATGATACTCAAGATTACAATAATCAATTCCTTGAAAATGTACATAATGAAATATAAGAGTTAGAAATATGTCTGTGTCAAAATCCACTTCTAGCTTCAAATATTTATTATGGATATTTTCATCATTACTCTCTGAGTAACTGAATTAAATAGCTACCAATGTGACACACACACGTATAAAAAAAATCCACAGACATGGCACAAATGCCTTCTAAGGTGCTTTTGCTAATGGACATTTGAAAAAAGCAGGATTTCAATTTTCTTCGTAGAAGCTGAAGAAAATAAAGTGCTGAATTCTTCCAGATCAATCCTAAAGAAATTCTTAATGGCTAGGAGTGTGCAAAATTAAAAGAATACTGCCTAATTATTTTCTGAATTAGAGGTAGCTGGGAGATATTTTAATTAGTAGAGAGGCCAGCTGAGACAATGTATGTGGAAATGCTCTGCACCTATTAGTGTTACAGTTATTTGGACATCTTGGGACTAAAAGCCTGATTCCAGCCATCACAGAACCTGTTGCTAGGCAACTAAACATCACTATCTCACACATTTGCCAAAGTGTGTTCCGAGGAACACTGAAGAGGTAGGGTTAAATCAATCAAATCCATCTTTAATGCACATTAGAACTTCTAGTCCATATAAAAAACAATACTGGATTGGTCTAATTTCAGGAAGAGATAAATGTCACATTTTTGTTATTTATTTATTAAGACTTCCACTAGGCTTTTAGAAATTTCTCCAATACTTCTTTTGAAGTCTGAGCCCCCAAACTAAGTGTGTTGGCTTTAAGCTTTGGCAACCCGGCTTTCATTTTCAAAGGTACTAAATTATCGATAGCTAAATCCTGAGGCCTTTTCTTGAGCTGCATTCTTAATTTCACTGCAAAAAACACTTGACTGTCCCTTCTTTTATGACGGGGTCTCCCAAATCTACCTTGTTGTCCTGGTTTCTCTCCTGAGCTCATGACCTCCAATGTTTAAAGAAAAAAAAGAAAAAAAAAAAAAAAAAAAAAAGAGTCAACCATATTTCCCCATAAAAAGGCTCTTTTCCTCTTTTCTGTTAATGTTAAACCCCACGCTTTAAGACTTGAAACCCTATGACTAACTATAGGGTTATAACTTACTTTCTTCCCCCTGTTGTCTAGTCAGCTTATGCTTCAAAGGTTCTTGTATCATTCTGCCCTGTCATCGTCCAGCGCTCTTCTTTATAGCTTATCACTTCCCAGTGTCTCTCATTCAGCCTTCCCATACCTTGTACCCTTTCCTTTTTATTCCTTTGCTCAAAACAATCTTGTGGTTCCCTAGTAATGTGAAGGTATCTCCGATATATAAATTGTAGAGTTATAGACTTAACTTCCTACCCATTCACTCTGATGCGCAACCACTCCCCAGCATAAACAAACTGCTTCAGCCAGCTGGATCAGCACCGTCCTTCACATCCAGGTTATGTCATTATGTCTGTCTGTCTCTTTGAGTGTCCTCGCTGCCTTTCATGCCCTCCTTACCTATCCTTTCTTTCTTTCTTCTTCTTTTAAAGTCCTTTGATGGTTACTTCAGTTGTATTTCCTTTGTCAAGTTTTATTTGCCAACCTCATCTGGATGCCACCTCTCTCCTCTGAACAATGATATGGTTTTACCACATTTATAGTTACAGAGGCCTAATGTAATATTTTAATAAGAAGTGAATCCTTCTTTTAGAAAGTCAGATACTATTTACCATGCATTAAGTCAATGAAGATTTTTAAAGGCATGCTCTGTGTCAGCAATGTGCTACTAACCATATATAAGCTTAGAATAGTAATCTCTAGTAGGCGAAAGTAGAAAACTGACAGTGTTTAATTTACTTAACTTTGGTCAAAGGTCCACTGCTATTTAAGTCTAGAGAGAAAAATTTTATCATTAGGGTGCTTATATAATAGGAATAAGGAAAGTATTTTTATGGCTCCTGCTGCCATAAAACTCTATTATTCGGACCTCTAGAAAAAAAAATCTTTACTTTTTCTAATTTAACTGACATTCTGTTAGAGACTTACCATTGAGCTAGTTATAATGGGACTCTTTCTATCCCAGTTTCTCCTGTGGGTCCTCAAATTTGAGGAAAAATGATGACATGCCACTGTGGTACTGACATAATTTAGAAAACACCCAACTCCAGTTAGGGTATATACAGTATTATTTTAAAATTCTAGATAAATGGCAACCAATGACTAAGCCATCTTTAGAGTTTATCCAGAAATGTGCAGTGGAAAGAAATATACTTCTAGACTAGGAATCAGGAAGATTTTTCTGTAATGGAACAGGCAGTAAGTATTTTATGTTGCTGAGATACAGAGTCTCTGTCATAACCACTCAACTCTGCCTCCGTGGCATGGAAGCAAGCACATGTAACTGGAAGAATGTGGCTGTGTTATAGTAAGGCTTCATCCACAAAACCAGGTGGTTGCAGGGGTTGGTTGATGGTCCCTCTCCTAGACAACTGCATTAGTTGTCTGGAAAATCATAGTAGTTCATCAAGAGAATTATTAAACATCAATCACAGGTTATATTCTCTGTTAGGGACCAAGAATACAAGGCTGCCATGTGACTGTTAGATCACTTATTGTACATAAGGTGATGGAGGCAGAAGTAGCAGTGAAAAATTCTCTGAATAATGCACTCTGCCTGAGAATGAAGCGAGTGGGTCTAAGGCTTCATTAAGGCTGTGAGAATTAAACTGAGTTTTGAAGAAGGATCAAGATTTTTCTGGAGTATTGTGTTAGATGAGATTGTACACATGAGGTCCAATTTGTCCCTGTGAGGATCACTAAGTCCCTTTTTAGTTCCCTCACTGATGAACTAATGAGTTGTAAGAACCACACAAACACACACACAGAAGGAAATCATAGGTTAACCATACCTAACCTCTCTTGAGTCTAGGTCAGAATAGCAGACAAGTCTCACACAGCAAGGAGCACAAGGGTTTTGCAGACCATTATCCCATTCTGTTAACCAATGCTGCATCAGCCTCTGCAACATTCTAACAAAGGGAGCACTGGGTTTCCCTAAAGTCTGAATGAAGCCAAGGTCTATTTTTTGGAAACTGGGTGAGAGGGTCATGGGAGAACTGCAGGTTGGTGGTGTAAGCTCACCAGCGTGCTTACAGCCCAATGGCCATAATCTGTATTCATATCCAGTAAACTTGATTCTGACTTTTTTCTCACTGAGCAACTTTCTGAACCCACCAACCAGACAAGATAGAATGGAACAAATGAAAGATGTTGGTTAATATGGTACCTGACCCTCTCAAAGCAAATTGTCCTTCTCGTCTGAGAATCAGGGTTTTCTAGGTTTGAATGGCATGAATCAGTCACCCTGAGCTTCAGTGAAGCTGGGTATATTATTGGGATTTTGGATTTAGAAAACTGAGGGCCAGACCCTTAACTCCCCAAGGCACTGTCTGGACACAGAACCCTGTCTGAGTCAGCAGCTGAAAGGTTTCCCTCTTTGACATTGTTCAAGTCCAACAGAATGTAAGGACAAAAAGCATAGTGTCTTCCAGTTGTTGACAGTGGTGGTCAGTGGGTGTCACAGACGCAAGGTCACCAAAGGAGCAAGCTAGCAGGAGATTCCAGAATAAAGAAGGTGGGGGGAGGGAAGTGGAAGGGGGAGGAAAAGGAGGAGATGACAGTAGACAGATTGTCTCTAGTAGGTACATTTCTTGAGGGAAAGGATGGAATCTTGTTTATCACTGTATATTCAGCTTTACCATAAGCCAGACATAGGAGGTGCTCACTAACTGTTAAGTGAACACTTGAATAATTGGATTAATGTCAAATGAACCTGGAAGGCACAGGAAACTCTGAGCTGGAAACTTGTATCAAGGTAATGAGAGAATGTGAGGCTTTGACACTGCTTTTATCTAATCATGGTTAGTACCTAGCAATGGTTACTATACTGGCCACTGACTGTTTATAAAGCTAGTATTTTATAAAAGCTCAATTAACTGCTTCTGCTTTGTTACACAGAACTCTGATCAGCCCAGCAGAACTGAAAATGAGAAAGCCCAAGTACTTAGCCTGTGGAAAAGAAACTTCCCACCTCTTGTCTTTTGTCCTGCTAAATTCCAAAAGGATAAAAGTAGCAAACGAGGGAGGCATGAGAGTAAAGGTGCAATTCTCCTATTTTACTGCTATGCTACTGCTAAAGGACCAGGAAGCACAATTCATATCCATGGACTACTTGTTCAATCTGAGAGGAAACATCTAACCTCAAAGAATCACAAATAACTTGGAAGTAAAAGGCAGAGATAAGCAATCTAGATAAGATTTAGCTACTTGTAAAAATCTTTGGGTGAGATTTCATGTGTGACTATGATGTGATTTCCCTGAGATAGTAAGCCAAGTCTTATTAACGTATTAGCTCCAAAGGATGTGCATCTGCTATTTTGCCTTTTTATGGACCAGCGTCTATACATATCTATTTTTTTTTTTTAAGAAACAATGAGCTTTCTACAATTATACTTCCCTAAAAGTGCTATCAAAGCCCATATTTTAGGTTAATTAATAAAGTTTCTAAAGCCTTAATTCTTTTGAAAGTAGGCCAGCATCCCAGTCAAATAGTTCACCAACCTGACAACTGCTTTAACTGGCTTAACATATATTCTGTGCCTCCACTGGTACTATGTACTCCCTAAGTACTCAAGTATTGCCTGGTTCAAAAAGAGCTGAAGTTAGTAATAGTGTGTGACAGAAAACTGTAGCAGCTCACAGGTTCAGGAAAGGGATCCAAGGAGAAAAAATCAGGAACAACACTTGGATACTGACCAAGTTATAAAAACTGTGGGAATCCTACAGGCACCTGTATTTCTAGGTTTAGAAGGTATTTGCAGAAAGATTACAATTTCTGATCTGGTAGAGAAAAATTAGTACAAAGTTTTAAAACCTGCAGTGAGGCACAATTGTACCTGTAGTATATAAGTGTCTCACACTGTTACCAGCATTGACTGATGGAATATTTCAAATTCCAGTCTGAAGATTTTGGCATTCTGTCAAACTTTTGCAATTCGATATGTAATTTAAATGATCATGCCTTGCTCATTAGTGAGGTTGATCATCTTTTCACATCTTATAAATAATGTGCATTTTATCTTCAAGGAATCGACAGTTTATTTCTTTAGCTTATTTTTGGCTTTTTATAAAGAATCAGTTCTCGGGAACTACTTGTATATTGAAGATAAACTCCAGTCATTAGTTTTGTATGTGGGGTTTTTTGTTTGTTTATTGACTGCAGGATTTCAGAGTACTTACAAAATAGAGTATAAGCAAACATCAATAAGACAAAATACCCGTTTGTCACCCACCCTGATGGACTGCAGTTGACAAGAATGTTGGTCCTGGCAGGTCCCTCCCAAGTGCCACTCCTGGGTCCTTCCCCAGTAACTGCTATTCCCATTTGGAACCTCAAAATTTTTCTGTATTACTAAATGACCTAAACAGTTCTATTTAACTATATATAAATAAAACTATAAATATTCTGTAACTTGTTTTCTCAGTTGCTGTATTATTCCAGAGATTCATTCTTATTGTTACATTTCAGTATATTTTATTCATTTACATACATAAAAAAGTATTCAAGTGCTTGTGTGTAGATTTCATTTCAGATGTGAAAGATAATATAACCAAATTTACTTGGTTTACTTTAAAGGAACACGTAAGAAAAAGAAGGGAAATAAACCTATGCCTTATATCTCTCTACACTGTTCAGTTTGTTTAATCAATAATTTATTGTTTCTATAAACTAAAATATATAATTAAAAAGACAAAAGTCTACTAATGTCGTTACAAAATTTTGGTATAATTCTAGAAGCCAATTTTAAAATTTGATTTATTTGACCAGCCTCCCTGTGTTATCTTTATCATAGCTATTCTATTACACTCATTGTAATATAAATTGTTATTATGAAAAGTATTTAGAATAAAAATCAATCAATGGGTTGTGACCAGATCACTTTGATCTTCAACATACATAATTTTTTCCTCTATGACTATGTTAGTGTTTGTTTAAACTATAAGCTGCTATTCCACATGATGTTTACAAGGTCACCCAAAGAATTTCCTTCAATAATAAACTTGTAGAGAGCCAAAGAGATAAAAACACTAAATGAACAGGAAAAGATTAAAACAAATAACACAAAATACATGGGAGTGGAAGTCTCTCTTATCCCGTAAGGTAAAGGGAAAGTAATATTATTAGCTGTGAGAAGACAAAGGACTTATGACTACGAGGAAAGTAAGTTTTAAATTGTACAAGTTGGAATGTTAGCTAAGTCACATAAGCAAAAGCAGAACAACAACAAGGACAACAACAAATTAACAATACCTTTTTCTCGTAATATTTTCTTTTTGGTAGCTTGAAGGGGGCAAGGAGGTTCTTCCATGTCATGATCAGATTTTGAAGGAGAGGAAAGCGAAGTGTCTCCACAAATAGAGGGGAAAGGCCCCCTTTCTGGGTGCAGTGGTCCTTCTTGAAACTCCGCTATGTGGTCAGGCGAGAAGGGCACAGGGCTAGCCACTTGGGTGAGTGGTGGAACCCCAGAATCTGATTCTGGAGAAGAAGTTCTCAGACCCTTAGGCGGAACTGATTTGGTAATATGCATGAGGTTATAGAAACTGTTTGAAGGCTGTTGGTATAAGAGATTATACAGGAGGTTATGCCATTGTGTATCAGTTCTATGCAATACTTACTTTGATAAGACCAACCTTTTTTTAGTGAATACCCATGAAAAGGAATTTTTGTTTGTTGGTTTACCAATAAGAAGGCATTGTTCATAACAATTCACCATGTTAATGCTGAAGCTACACAAATACCTAAAACATACAGAAACAATTACTTATACATTCATTATTTCCTACTAGGTAAAACCAACAGTTGAATATCAAAAGCACCACAATATGGATAATACTCATGGATAGTTTGCTGAATGAGTAGAGAAAAGAGTTTGAATTATAACAATATAAGAAGTTGTATGAATTCAGGAGACAAAGACAGGAGCTATTCCAGTTGTTTCCAGCTAGGGCATAGATTTCTGGTTGCAAAAGGATCATTATTTTCAGTAAGCTATAGGTATAATGAAAGCCCAGTACAAGTCTGAAAACTGTCAAGGGCACCCACCTTTCTCTCTAGACTGTCCTCCCCATCTGTTGAACTGACACTATCATAGAGTCTTGTCCTAGTGGGCCTCTGCCGCCTGTTCTTCACTGACAGCTGGGCTCGAGTTTTCAGGGCCTTTGAATCCAAGCGTTCTGTTTCTGGGACTGCTTCATTCAAGTCTAAGAAAAGAACAATGTAAAATAATTAGTGAGAGAAACCTTTGGAGAAGACAGACCATGGACACTGAAAACAAAATCTCACTAACACCAAGAAAGAGGTGACCATCATTACAGACTGATAGCCCACAGGTAACAAAGAAATCAGTGGAGTTTAGGAGAAATTGAGAAACCAACATTAAAGATGACCAAGACGAAACAAATATCAAACATCCAAAGGGCATCAAACTTTCTCCTACAACATAATTATAACAAAGCACTGATTTGCATTTGTTTACGTGTATGTGTGTCGGAGTATGTGGTAGCCATAGATATCAGGGGAAGGTGTATCAAACTGGGCAGATCTTAGAAACCCTAAAGATAAAAAAGTCAGGTTGTAAACATCATGTGTGGGCAACAGCAGGTGACCATGAGCATGAATTTTCTATACCAAATTTCTGATAGGCTGTACCACTTTGGTCTTAATATATTTTTCTATCCCAGTTGCTGATAATCTAACTTGTTTCTCTTTGAATGCTGTAGAAAGACCAGAACAGAATGGTTTAACTGGAAATTTTAAGATAGTTGAGGAAATAAAACCAGATCTGGCCACATAAATTAAAAAATTAAACAACCACAGTACTACCATTTGGATGCAGAAGGAAAAAGAATTTTTCATTAATTTCTAAGTTTATATTCTAAGCTATCTGTGCCTCTGTCTCATTTCTTTTTCTGAATAATTTCTCTCCTCAATAGAAACTACACTGGATCCCAGGGGAATGTTTAAGTCTTTACATAAAAATACTCTAAGGGGAGAAGAAGGAAAAGGGGAGGGGGAGGGAAAGGCAGAGAAGGAAGAGAAGTCAGGAAGAAAGAAAGAGGGACAGAAAAAATGAAGTAATAAAGGGAAGAGTCCAATGTGGTCCTCATTAGTTCATCTCTTTCCACCTTCAATTTTGTCTCCTAGATTTTAATCAGGACTTGGAAATTAACATTCTAAAGGGGACAAGGAAAGTTTACCCCGGAACATGCCTAAGTATTGGTTGCAGAAAGTATATTCTGCTTGCATTTATTTGGAATGTCACTATTTTTTACATCTGCATATAGAATCATTCCTTCAAAATAAAGTAGTTTGATCATTAATACTATTTTATCTTTTCAGGATGGCAGTCATTAAATGAAACCAGGTTCAAGGAATTAATAACTAAGTGCTTCTGGAGTTAAATTATTAAAAGTAAGAAAATTGAGTTCTAGAAAATATATATGCAATGGTATTACTAGAATAAAACAATTTCTTTCACTACTATTAGCCCAGATAATTCCTGTTTATAGCATTATTCTAAAGTTGTATTCTAAGTACATGATAAAACCAAAACATGGAAGCACCTCATGTTGTATCTCTTAATCATGAAGTGGAATATCTGGCATAAGGTTTTAACAAATACAATTAAATATATTTTTGCCCAGAAGATATATTCGTTGAATGACAACATTTATACAAGGTTTTGACTTTTCACTTCCTAAACTTGAATAAAGAAAGAGTAATCAGAAAAGTCAGACCATTCAAGTATACATAAAGAACAACCAGATATTTTCTAATTAGTAGTCTCTTTACTTTTTACATGCCAATGGAGAAAAAATAATCTCCTTGATCACTTTAATTTCCTCCTTCCAATAAAATCTATATTTGCAGCTGCCCATTAAGAGTTCATTAGTTGTGATAATTGGGAGAAAGTCAACCTTGCAAGCTCTATTTACATATAAAATGCAGAACATCACATAGATGAAAGAAATAATATAATTAGAAATGCTGCAGTACATGCACGTTTTACATCTTTTCTGTTTCATATCTGGATTGTATAATCTACAATACAAAATACTGTCACATTCTTCACCTCATTTGTTTCTCATTATTGTTTTGTAAGATACCATGCAAGTGGAGTTTTTCCTCTCCTCAAGCTGAGAAAACCTGAGTAGCTTGCCCTTTTCTACAAAGATAGCTGAGCAGCCAAGATGATCGTGGTGTCTTGACTCCCAGGCTACTGGCCACCCATTCCAATTTAGCTAACGTTGAAAAGTTACTACTGAAGATTTTAATGCCACCAGAGTCCAGTATTTGAAGTTTTAAAATCATACAAGATGTGACTAATCTAGGAAATTCAGATATCTCATGGTCTACATATGAATATTGTCATTTATCTTTTGTATACTTCTTAGGAAAAAAGGAAGACATGTTGAGAACTAAAGAAAAAATTATTTCTCAGATGATTTCATGTCTGATTGGTTCGATAGCTTTGGTTGTTCAGTGACAGACAGACCCAAGGAAGAAATCTGTCTCGCTTTTATAAATATGGTTCTTTTTGCAATAGATTTCTGACCCTAGAGGACCCAACAGAACACCCACATCTAGGACTGCAGTAGCTGCTCCATCACTGAGTACTGAACAAATAAAGTGAGGAGAAATGAAAATGTCTTATTAGCAGGGCTTAAGAGTGCAGAGAATCTATTCTGAGATTCCGAGTTCTACTAATATTTAGTAATTTCTCTGGTACTGCTACTAGACAACTCAAAATGGCAGTATGGTATATATGCTTTAACATCAGTTGACTGAGTGCAAACTGCTTGAGCGCACTTATGAAATTATGTCTATTAACAATGTGTTTAGCTAGAGTCTGAAAAGTAGTGCCTTAAATCCATTACTGGAGTGGTCTACAACACATTGCATGCACTTACCAGTTTTTGAGGGTCTGAAAGCAAATATCAGAGCCACTTTGCAGGAGTGATTGTGGATCACAAGCCAGTAATTTATATTCCATCCTGATTTTTTTTTTTTTTTTGAGAACCAGAAAAATGGAATGGTGCTGAGAACTTTCACTTTGACAGTACTTATGTCAGAAGGAAGCTGGATGGAGTACTGTCCATAAGATGCACATACCAAAGACATTGCAAGTAACATTCTAATGAGTATAGAAGAGATGTGTATAGATTGGAGGAAAATGCACAAGACTTATGTTGCTGGGGAACCAGACGTGTGATTTCTCTGACTATTCTCTCTCTTCACCATGCAATTTAAGAACCAGAATGTTACAACTCAAAAGAACTTTGGGATTCTGGTCCAAGTTTATTCTTCATATAAGAAAACTGAGGCTCCGCTTGTGTACTAACTTGTACCACAAGTTATCTATGGAAGAGACAGGAAAGAGCCCATGCCTAAAAATCTATGCTCCTTCTGAAGGGTCATTCTTACATATGGAAATAAACTTTACAATCTTCTGCCTTCCTTGAATCTCTTTTTGGTTTTATGTTCTAAAGAAAATACCTGTCAGGGGATAACTTTGAAAACTCACAGAACTATACAGCAACAGGAAAGAAAAAAAACTGGAATTTTATTTGACTTCATATTTATCAAAGGAATAAAATTCTTACAAAAAAAATTAGCTGTCAGTTTGGGGGATGGCAGTGTGACAGGAGAAAAACAACCGGCTCAATATTTCTAAGTTGTGTTGCTAGATGTAAGGACTTAGGTAGCCATATTCCTCACTATCACTCACTCCCTAGAGAAAGATCTTAATCAATAATACAACACTGCGTCCCCATACTCGAGACCTTCAGTTCTTCCCTTCCTTCTCTCCAGTGTACCTTATTCTGTTGTCCATGAGGGTCAAAGGAAAATTTTCTTTTCCTCCTCTGTTTTCTTATTTTTTCTTTCTTTCAGATCTTCTAGTCTGTGAAATAACCTGCCTTTGACTCAAATGCAGCTAGAAATACAAAAGAGGAGCAGACTCAAATGATCAATAGGTACAGGCAGACACATTCTGAGGAGATATGCGGGAGTTAATGATAGAACGGTTTGTGTGGGTGGGACCTCACTTACCTGCATTTTTTAGACTAGTTTCAATATTGCTTCAAATTGGATCCTTTAAAAGAATTTAATGGATTTGATTACAATTTTAGCAGCTGTTATGAAAAATGCTCTATGAAATTAGGATGTTATATATCATATTACACAGAGACCAGTTCCCTACAGTAACGCTGTGAGTCATTCAGGTTTTTTTTTTTTTTACGGAATTGACGTTATTTTTGACGTAAATGGAATGCTGCCCAAGGATCAGATACAGGCAGCAAGGGAACCAGGGGAATGGAGTAGCATAACAATGGGGTCTGCTCCACATTCATATGTACGTTATTCCCCTCAAAAACAGTCATACCTCACTTATGCTACTGTCAACTGAAAAGCAGAGCATAATGAGGCACTCGGTGCCATTTTAAAACTTGAACAGTATCTGCATATTATTCACAGTCACTGCAAGTTCATAAAAGATGGATCCACTGGGATTTGGGTTGATGCGTATTGCATTCAAGAGGTAGGTTTATGAAACTCACAGAGACAGTGTAAAATGGTTACCCTGAGAGTAGACCTGAACTTACTCTTCCTCGAACAGAATCCAGAACAAGCATCTCTACCACAAAATTGGGCAATTTACCTAACTTCTCAGAAGTCCCTCAGGATCCTTCGCTGCAAACCCGGAGTGATAATAGCATAACATAATCACTGCATTGTTATGAAGATTAAATGCATTAATAGATCCAAGTGCTTAGAAGAGTGACTACTACATAATAAGCACTCAAATGTCTTTATTTTCTGACAAAGAGATTAGCTAGTCACTGAGTAAAGCAAGTTGTAAAACAACGTGTACATCCATTTAAAATATTCAGAAAATAGTAACATTAAACATACACTTTCTAATGGTAAATATAGGCATGAAATTTGCATAGAAAAATTGTAAAGACACACTTTCCTCCTAGATTATTAGATTAGGGATGTTGGTCAAAGGGTACTTTAATCTTATAAGTAAAGTGAAATTTTTGTATTATTTTATGTAATTTTATGCATTTATATATTACTTGTATAGTTTTGTGTAGAATTAATTTAAAAGGAGAAAAAAATCGCACATATTAATATATTTTCTTTTAGAGACACCTTAATTCCATTTTAATTTGATTAGCTCTGCTGTTTCAGGACTTAGATTTCCAGATGTTCATATAAGCCCAGGGAACTTTGTTAAGATCTATGTGACTATCAGTTCTACCCACATGAGAAAGCTGCTCCTGTTTACCTACCTGGATACCTTACTGACTGCCAGATGACTTGACCTAAATAGGCCCTATGGCTTGCCTTCCAGTTACTACTTTGTTTTAGCATTGTATGGGGAAGATGCACTGAATCAAATATGATAATGTGAGACCAAGTTATATAACTTCCACTGTGATAGCATTTTTATTAGGAATCTGCCAACAAGGTTACCTTGATTTCTATTAATAGCTGGTTTTCTTTATAACCATGTAAGAGTTGATAAATTCTGTGCCACAAGTAGTATAAAAATTTCTAGGAAACTGATTTCTTGCTATTTCAGAACCAATAGAAGATTATGGTTGTTTTCTAATCTCTTAATTAAGTTTCAATTTATTGTTGTGTGAACTATATGTCATTTGCCAATCATTGAAAGAATATTAAGCAATTCATTTTTACTTCTGTATACATACAATCTTGAAACTATCTATATGGTCTTTGAAATATGACTTGGTTATTTGTTTTAGTTTAGTGCCTTCCTGATGCAGCCCAACAATAAACTTAGCCTTCTTTAGGTTAAGATCATTCTGTACTCCTGTACTCAATGTGCAAAGTCCAAACTCTATGGTTTATATTCCAGGAGTGGCTTTTCAATAATGCCACCAGAATACCAGAGAGGTAGTGGTTGCCAGTCATAAGAAAATACATGAGATATCCTAAATTCAATCAAATGTCTTTTGAAGCTCTAGGAAGGGTTGACTCTGAGAATTTGAAAGATGCAGAATTTAGATTCAGATGAAAGGGAAACGCATTTCCATATCTCAGGATTCTTTCACTGCCAGCTGTCTGTGGTATCTGATAGAAGATATCCGCACAGCCTAAAAGTCAAGGAAATGTACTATCTACTCAAATGCCAAACTGGTTGTAGACACAGACTTCTGTGAGCAGAACCATGAGGTCGTGGGTACCAGCTGGGTCTGGGGAGGAGGGACACATGAAAGTCCTCTTCTTCACACTGTAGTGTCTGTGGCACAACACCAGTAAACACACATCTCTGTTTTCATTTAAGGTTTTCTAAGGACTCTAATCCATTTCTCAGTCAAAATCTGTGTAAGTCAGTGATCCTAAGCATAATAATTAAGCAGGTAACCCCCACAATTACATAATGTGATATAATCACTTACTTGATCAGTATAGGAGAAAGTCAGATTTTATGGCTTTAAGAGAAAGTAAACTCAGTTACCTGAGATGAGAGTTGTTTTGCTAAATAGGAAGGTTATCTTTCAACCATGAGAAGCCAGGTTATGAATAGAATTAGAAAATTTAAGAAAATTTAGAATTCATAGCTGGACATGGTAGTGCACACCTGTAATCTCAGCAACATGGGAGGCTGAGACAGGAAGATTGTAAATTGGAGATCAGCTTCAGAAACTTAGCAAGACCCTGTCTCAAAATAAAAAAATAAATAAAAGAGGCTGGGGATGGAAAATTTAGGATTCACAATGCCCATAAAATATAATTACAATGAATGCATAAGAATTTCTTAAGTACTTGAGAAGACTGTCAGTCTACCAATAATAGTACTTTAATTGGAAATCAAATATAACAAATTCATAATTGTAATTTGAAATACCTAAAGATGATTAGCTAAGTTTGTAAATAGGAACTAAATATGATTTAGAATCCCTTGATGACTTGCAAGTCAAACTTAAAAATTTTAAAAAACTAGGTTTTGAAACTATAACTTGAATAAATCAAACACTAATTTAAAACCAAAGCAAATACCTGAATGAATATTCAAAAGCTCCTCAGTGTCAAAAAATTCACAAGCAACAATAGTTCTCAGTGCACCTACCTTCTAATGTTTCTTAAATTTCCTTGCAAGGATTTATTTCCTATAGATCTTGGCATAATTATTGAACACAACTTAAGCAAATTACTTCATGTCCACCTAAAAGAACTCAGTCATAACTTGATGTTAGTCCCTGCATTAACAGAAAAGCCCCAAGGATCTTTAAACTATAATTACAGAACCAAAATGGTTGGCACATTTTTCAAAACTATATACACAGGAGAATTTTCTGGTCCTGACTCCAGAAATAGTTACTCATCTGTTCTCATTATAATTTTACAAATGCTTCAACCTCTGTAACTGACCATGTATCCCTCTTGGTTATTAGATATCTTAAGTGAAACCAGTGGCGTTCTGGGCAACGCTTCAGATATAAACCATCTTCTTCCTATTTTTAGATCCCTCTACCCTGATTTCCCAGTCTGTTCTTTTAGTCAATTTTACCTTAACATAAGTAAGAATTATCTTCTAATCTATGTAATTAGAATTCCATGGTGAACTGAACCATATAGCTAAATATTAAGAAATACTTTGGAATATAGCTGTTTTGTGAAGTTTCCGGAATTACCCATATTTGGGTTAAAATCATCTTTCCTTTTACATCATAATCTGCCTTAGAGTTCAAAAAACAATAAAATTCAAAATACAGTCCACTTTCCCTAAAATGAACAAAAAATGATTTTTTTTACTATGTTAAAGCTCATTCTGACAAAATGTTTCCTACTAAAATAATTTTAGATATCTTTGGATACTAATGTATACTACAGAATGACTGGAGGCTCTGGTGACTGCTATGAACTTCCAGAGACGCAGTGAGAAATATGGGCCAAGGAAAGACATTCTTTTACAACTGAATACCTCCTTTTGAATGTCTCATGGATTTGGCAACCAAAGTTTTAATGGTTTTACATGTAGACAGATTCAAAACTTGCATGGTACTACACAGGCAATTTAGGAGCTTTGCCATTTAAGTAAGTGTACAGATTCTGGTTTTATGATATGCCCCCAAATAATTGATAACTATTAATTTCTCATATTTTCACTTGTTCACTAAAATTTTCCACAGTAATTTACCAGAAATGTTCACTGTTTAATTAGTGAAAATTCAGTAACATTTCATTATCAAAATGATCACTTAGGGATGAAAAAGAAGTGAAAAGAATTCATGGCAGGAAAATGAAAATTATGAAAGTTTATCAAGAAATCACCTCTGTGTGCATGATTTAAGCTTGAATTTACACCACAATTCTCCTCACCTCAATTTTGAACTAAACAATGTGACAGGTTGGAATAATTACCTCATTGCCCTGTATCTAATGCTCTTGTGTGTGACACTCCTGATAAAATAGTGCAAGTTTGATTCACTCTTCTTTTAATGACTTTCCATTTAATGAATTCCGGCTTTAATCATGACTTTAACCCTATTTTAAAATTCTGGGTCCAGTGCTCAAAGTGAATGCTTAATGTACTCTCAAATTCAATCAGTACATAAATTAGACGTGGTGGTAAGGGTCTGGCCTGGCCTCAAATCCGTAGGTATCTGAGAAGAGTCACGAACACTGAGGCTCAGGAAAAAGAAAAAAAAGGACAATGAAAATGATTTCTTAGAGGAGCCAGTGACCTCAGGAACCCCCAAATCAATATAGATTTCTGGCTAATGCTAGCTTTACTAACTAAATCTTAAACTGATAATCTTAAGCCTAATTTGTGTGTGTGTGTGTGTGTGTGTGTGTGTGTGTGTGCGCTTTTTCTCATTCTTCACATTTTAATTATTTTACCTAAAAATTCCATTTTAAAATATTTTATTTAGGGGGCTGGGGTTGTAGCTCAGTGGTAGAGCACTTGTCTAGCACATGTGAGGTACTGGGTTCAATCCTCAGCACCACAAAAATGTACACATACACATACATATAAGTCCTATGGAAAACACAAAAAATGCTCATGTACCTCCATCAAATCTCAACTGTAAAACTAGTGCTTCTGAAAGCCTTTCTATGCCCCATTTCCATTTGGAGCCCCTGCTCTGTCTCCTAGTTATTCTATAAATGTGTCCCTAAAGAATATATTAGTTAGTTTTACTTCTTTTGATATTCACATACACGGTATTGCATTGTACAAAACAGTCGGCAAATTGTATTTTTGCATGCTCAACTTTATGATGAAAGATGTGACTAGGATTAATGTTTAACTGCAGCTATTATGAACAATGTTGTGAACATTTTTTTTTTTAACTGTGCTGGGGATTGAACCAGCCCTAGTGATGAACATTTTCAAACATATATTTGGGTATTCACTGGCAAGAGTTTCTGGAGGGCAAATATACACATCAAAGTGAACTTATTGGGTTACAGAATTTGTACATCTATTTCACTGCAGAGTACCACAGTGTTTTAACAAAAGTTTGTATGAGTTTATTTCCCTACTCATTTCAGTTTTGCTAGTGGGGTTGAACGTCTACTTAGGTGATTTACTAACATTTGAGCTTTCATTTTTGTGAACTGCTTATATGTTCTGTCCATTTTTCTGTTATGTTAGTTGTATCTTATGAATGGTGTGAGATCTTAACATATTCCAGGTAACTAACTGTCTATCAATCTTTAAGGTACTTTGTTATATGTTCTAATATAAACATCTTGATAATTTTAACTTCTCTCTCCATGTATTTTATTGTCTTTTGTTGACTGGATTTTCTTACTATTACTATGGCTATAGTTATCAAAATTTCCTTATGATCTGGAATTGTTATATTTTGTTTAGGTAATCATATAAATATTATACATTTCCTATCATGAGTTTTGAATCTTGCCTTTAATATTTGAGATTTTAATTCATTTGGAACTTATTTCATGATGGTGTGAGGTGGGGTCGTCTACTTTCATTTGTTTCCCTATGGAAGGGTCAATTTTCCTGGCTATTATTTATTAGTACATCCTTGACCCACAGGTCCACAGTGCAATTCTATATTATTCTCACATTGACACAATGTGTCAGTCTGCTTCTGGACTCTGTTCTGTTGTACTGATTTGTCAACTGCTGAGACTATGCCACTTTTTACTTATTTCACTAGGGATTAATTAGGTTTTTAAGTCATTTGGTACTTAACTTATCAATCCCATTTATAGAAATCTAGTTACAAAATATAGCAGGTGAACAAAATGACATACGCATAATAGTTCATGGTAGCACTATTTACAAATTGTAACCTAGTATTAGTTGAAATCAATTAAAACTCTTCTTAATTTACAGAGGTTTCTCTGTTTTTAGAGGGAAATTATTAATAATTCAAGATCAATGCTAATTATAAAAGTTGACAGTCACACATGGGATCTTAGCCACCTTTTATCCATGTGGTAATTTGGTTTAATAAGATTATACCTGGGGTAGGGGAAGGAAAAATAATTGAGACAAACATACTTTCCCTATGTACATATATAATTACACAAATGGAATGACTCTACTTCATGTACAACCAGAGAAATAAGTTTTACCCCATTTGTGTATAATCAATCAAAATAAATTATTTTAAAAAAAAAGATCATACCTGATATCAGGAGAGAAACTGGAAGTGGCCATTTGGGATTCTACACAATTTATAGGATATTATAAACAAAACAGCTATAATAAAGCATTAAAAAGTAGGTAATCTTTTTAAATTTTTCTTTAAGAGAAAACTCTGGCACAGTTGCCTGAGACACTCTCTCTGCTGAGTGGACTCAAGGTAGTCCCATTCCTGTCTGAGACTGGAAATGTTCATTCTGCCTACTCTGTGAGCCAACTCGGAGGTCGTGGTAGAAACCTGGCCCTTTTGCATCTTATAGAAGAAAAAGTAGGTCCAGAGCTTCAACATGTCAGCTTAGGACCAGACTTCCTCAACAGGACTGCCATAGCACAAGAAATAAAAGTAAGAATCAATCACTGGGATAGATTCAAACTAAAAAGCTTTCTCTCAGCAAAGGAAACTATCAGCAATGTGAAGAAAGAGCTTACAGAGTGGGAGAAAATCTTTGCCAATCATACTTCAGATAGAGCACTAATCTCCAGAATCTATAAAGAACTCAAAAAACTCTACACCAAGAATGCAAATAATCCAATCGACAAATGGGCTAAGGAAATGAATAGACACTTCACAGAAGATCTACAAGCAATCAACAAACATATGGAAAAATGTTCAACATCTCTAGTAATAAGAGAAATGCAAATCAAAACCACCCTAAGATTCCATCTCACCCCAATTAGAATGGCGATTATCAAGAATACAAGCAACAACAGGTGTTGGCGAGGATGTGGGGAGAAAGGTACACTCATACATTGCTGGTGGGGCTGCAAATTAGTGCAGCCACTCTGGAAAGCAGTGTGGAGATTCCTCAGAAAACTTGGAATGGAACCACCATTTGACCCAGCTATCCCACTCCTTGGCCTATACCCAAAGGACTTAAAATCAGCATACTACAGAGATACAGCCACATCAATGTTCACAGCAGCTCAGTTCACAATAGCCAGATTATGGAACCAACCTAGATGTCCTTCAATTGATGAATGGATAAAGAAACTGTGGTATATATATACAATGGAATATTACTCCGCAATGAAGAATGATAAAATTATGGCATTTGCAGGCAAATGGATGAAATTGGAGAATATCATGCTAAGTGAGATAAGTCAATCTCAAAAAAACAAAGGACAAATGATATCGCTAATAAGTGGATGATGACACATAATGGGGGGTGGGAGAGGTTAGTGTTAGGGTTAGAGTTAGGGTTAGGGAGGGGGGCAAGAATGGAGGAAGGAAGGACTGTATAGAGGGAAAAGAGGGGTGGGAGGGGTGGGGGGGAAGGGGAAAAATAACAGAATGAATCAAACAGCATTACCCTATGTAAATTTATGATTACACAAATGGTATGCCTTTACGCCATGTACAAACAGAGAAACAACATGTATCCCATTTGTTTACAATAAAATAAAATTAAAAAAAAAAAAGAAACCTGGCCCTTTTAAAATTTTATTTTGAGAAGGGAATAACTTTATTTAGGAAATGGTCGAGAACCTTTTCCCTCCAGAATTGGCATTATTAAAGCAGGCTGCTTATTCAGAGAAGGCACCACTCGTTTTGGGTAGGGCTGGGCCACATTTCATTACTTCACCAAGCTTATAGAAAATTTAAGTTGAATAAAGAAGTTAAAGTTGTCTTTTGGCTTCTAGAGATATGTATAGATCACTACAGAGGGACAGCTAAAATGCTTAAAGCAGTCTTTGTTATCAGTGACTTTAAGCTCTTCCTATGTGCTAGGTTCTGTGCAAAGCACTTAACTAAAGTGGTAGCATCTAATTCTCACACCAGGCTCTATAAATTTTACAGTTCTATAATTATTCCACTTTTTCAAAACCAGATAAATTAAGTAACATTTTACAGTAATACAATTAATAGGTGGAAGAGATAGTATTTAAATAAAGTAAGTAAAGGAACTAGAAAGTACTTTATATAACATTCCATGTTCATACTTTTAGAAAGGTAACATGCAGTATTATCCAATTTGTGGTCTGTCTGGCTGAATAGGTGACTGTGAGAAAGAACAATACTCAAGCTCAAAAGAGGTCTTTGAATTACTTCACAAACCTACAGATGAGTCAGTTCTTGTTATATCCCCTGTTATGGACTATAAGAGTTCATGTGTCAACTTTTCTGCAGACATTGGATCCCACTTTTACTTCAAGGACACTCTATGCCACTTCAAATGGCCATACCTTTAACACAAAGTTTATTAATCAGGAAAAAAAAAATCATCATTCTTCAAGTGTTCCCTTTTTGAATGCCCTCCCATGTCTTAAGACCGTAGGTTCTATTTATTTGTCTCCCATCAAACCCTTCCTTTTCCTCATGCTTAATCCCAGCCACCTCACAAATTATATACCGTGTTGTATTTATGGTAAGGCCTAGTACTTCCTTTCTACCTAGAAGCCACATTTCCCCTTGCAAATCAGTGTGCCACTTGAAGAATGTCTGGAAGCAGGTAGTTAGGGTTCAAACTAACTTTTTAAAAGCTATCCTATTTACTCCTCACTTTCAAAGTGGGGTAATAATAATCTACCTATTAATCTACCTATGTAATTTCTACTCTTAGTAGCAGTGTTTCTTTCAGTATCTCTATTGTATATGTATAATCTTTCTCTAACAAAACAGTCTGTATATTATTTGAAGCTGAAACATATCATCATAAGGTTCCTGAAATATTTAAAAGTGCAGGAAAAATGTGTTATAGTTCACCAACTTTTCTATAAAATTGTATCAAAATAAGATTACAACTCTTTAACCTACCAAGATTTCTCTAACTTGCTTATTCTCTGCTCCTACTCTAAGCCTGACTTTGATTGCTGGGCAGCCAAACATGTTGGATATAAAAGAGAGAACTCTCACAGAGAACAGTGGTACTCAAGCACTAAACAAGGACAAACTAGAAACAAGGCAGTAGGGCAACTGATCCTTTCTCCTATCCTTGCACACATGGAAAATAATATTTGATTAGCATATCGGTACAAACTAGAAGGGTTCTGGGATCTAGAGTACCTCCGTATGAAAAAAAAAATTGTTATGTTTATTTCATGTAATTATGATAAGAAAAAAGCATTAGGATATAGTAAGCAATGCATTTGTATGCATTATCTTTATCAAAATTTCAATGACATTTAAATTGGTTTAGTTTAGAAACATAAAAAAATAATATTCAACATAATTTTAACTGTGATAAATTTTTGCATGGTGTGAAAAGTGATTTTGTTCTTTGAAAATGCATAATGAGTCAATATTGAGAGTCATGTAACCATCCAGTCTCAGTCAGGAAGCTCTGTTCCAGAAGAGCACAAGCTCCTGTGAAGACGGTGTGCTTATGGGCTCTTCCTTCCCTCCTCTTTCCTCTCTGCCTCCTCTACTCACCTTACTTTTCCTGCTCTTTCACTATTTCATTCTGATAAAGTTTTCCATTGACCTGTAATTGATAAATCCTTTAGCTTCATGAGCTGCCTCAAGGCCCCCCAAACATGCTAAACCACTCATTTAACACTCCAGTGTTCAGAAAGTCAATCAAAACTGGATGGTCACAAGAGGTGGGATGATGACGTGGCACCTAATAGGCACAACCAAGGGCTGGCTGCAAGTCTTGTGCTGTGCCCTTGCTAAAAGGTGGCGGGGGATCTTTAAAAGCTGAATGACCCATGTTAGGTCGGCAGGCTTACTCTCCTTTCTAAACTCTAGTACTTCGGCGTTCCCTAGCAACAGAAGCAAAGGATCAATTTAGAAAAGTGCTTTCCAGAGCATTCTATGTGGCTACTGACCAAGCCATTTTAGTTTATGTGATCGAGCAATTGAAATTCAAGTAGATTTATCACCGACTGTCCTCGGCAGCAAAACTGGAAGAGTAGCGCTTGATAATGTATGCTACTAATGTCTAAGATGACTGATTCTACCTCTACTGCACAAGCATGGATTGGTTTCAGTAAGAATTAGTAGTCTCTGCATCTCACTGTGAACCGACAGTGTTGCTAGGGAAACTGATAATTATGTGGCAAAATGGAGGGTGTGGAGTAGAAAAAGAGTTCAGAAGAAATGTAAGGTTTTGATCCAAATCAGCATGTTAATAGTATAGTTTGTTGATCTTTTGTAGTCATATAATTTAATAAATACCATTAATTATATGTTTGACAAGATACAGATTTCTAAACTGAAAGAAATGAATAGTAACAAAAAGCTACTGGTTACTGATCATACTTTGTGTATACCACAGCAGGAACATGTATTTATAATAAAATAAAATTAATTTTAAACATTCAAAAAAGGTGAATAGAAACCACATTGGTTTATTTCTGAAAGTTTTCTTTAGATATCAATCATATGGTGTTTCAGGTATAAAAATTATTATTCTATAAACTCTAATAAAATTACTTTTCTAGGCTCATAGACTAAGTCAGGTAGCCTCAGAACACCCTAGGATAAAGTGGTGCAGAAAGAATTGTCAGCATTTTTATGTGACACATAGTAAAATCAGCCCAGAGAAGCCAAGTTATCTTCCTGCAGTCACACAGTTCCTGGATTGGTGGTAATGCTGGAACTAACTCCTCCTCTTTGAGCTGTCTGAGAGACATCATTTATTAATTATACTGATTTAGAGAAAGCCCATCAGAAAGATAAAAACCTAGTGAATAAATATCTTCAGAAATCACTTTAATTTAAAATTAATACTTTTAATACTTTTCATTTTTAATGTCTAAGGTTAGTTCTAAAAGTTAATGATAGGATATAAACACTTATTTATAAGAAAAATCTCACTGGAGACATTTTAACGTGGGAGAATGATCATCAGAAACTAAACAGCTCATTATTAGCATGGTTTTACTACATGTCAAACTGCTGTCTGTGAGTTGTTGGTCCAATCATGACAATTCTGTTGCACAATATTCTTTTATTTTCACTCGCTAATGACTTTTTTACTCTGTGCGTGTGTGTGTTTGTATGTGTGTGTGTGTTTAAAGAAGATGAAATCAAATGTTTTCTGTTCTCTGTATATACAAATTCTCACACAATTTCTAATTTATGAATGTACTATAGATATTAAACATTCATTTGTATTCATATACACGCAATCTACGTGTAGTGTGTGTGGGCGAGAACGTAAGAGATTTAGTCACAGTTGTATTCAATCCAGTATTTTGGTCTTATTTGGTCTCTGATAGGAAAGACAAGAGGCACACATGGTAAAAACACAAAACTGTACAGAGCATCTTAACTAAATGAATTTCAGGTGCCAGGAGCAGGGAGTTGGCCTTCTGATATTAGGAAATTGATCTTTATTCTAAGGACTAAAAAATTCTAAGTCTTATTCTTTAGTACAAAGTACTGTAGCTTATTCTTCATGGGATGGACTACCATTTTTAAGGCAGATTATTAAGTATGTCAACATTATGGTTTAAAATAATATGTGGTTCATCTTTAGTTGGGATTTTGTTAATTGTTTACATAGAAGCATTTATTTTTGATAAGATTAGAGGTACAATGAGAGAGTCCTATTTTGACAAGGCTTTTCTGCTTTCCCCAAGTAAGAAGGCATTTACGACTCTGGATTCTCTGAGTCAAAAAAAAGAAGAATGTGAGTCCAACTTGTGTAGTCATTAAAAGTGATATTCAAGATTAGGCTACACGAACCTTGACTTAAGCCATCCTGACAAGACGTTTGTTTGACATCCAAGTTCTCCATGGTATCTCCTTTGGAGACTTCACCAAGAGATGTTCTTCTCTCAAAGATGTTGTTGTTATTGTTAACTTGAGTCCCATTTTGCTTCAGTAGTCTGAACACCTCAGCTTCCAAATCTCTAATCTAGAAAAACAAAAAATCTATTCATAAAACTCTAAAACAGCACTCCTCTCCAAGTACCAGGTAAAACTATCTCATGTTTCGAGGACTTTTGAGAATACAACTCACCCGTACTTGTAGGCCTTGAACTTCCACAAGATGAGCTTTTTCTAAATCTTCTATTTTCTTTCTTTCTACTTCTTGTCTTTTGATGAAATCAAGCTCTCTTAAGAAAAATAACACATATGGTTGTATCAAACACTTAACGGGTAAGGTAATGTGAGTTCTTATCTGAACAATAAAGTTCACAATGAGATAAACAAAGAATTATTTAAATAAACAAAAATCAACTATAGTTAGAGGAAATGTTTACAGTAATGAAAGAAAATAAAATATCTTTAATGGATCACAAAATAAAGAATAGCATTTTGATTCTGTTTATTATGATTTTCATTTATAGCTCCTGATTCTAGAGCACCCATATATATGCCTTGGTGGAGACTTTAATTATGTGTCAGGTAGAAATGATTCCCTATTTTCAATGTCACAAACGTAAGTAAAGTGATGCAAATAGATGGTAAGAGTTGCAAAAGATAATTAATATAAGCTATCTTTCTATGAATAATCATGGAGAAGGATACTATGGGGAGAAAGAGAAATACTTCTATTTTGAGAGACTAGATGCAAATTTGGCAAACTTTATTATAAAACCATTACATGAAAGAGAATTAGGTATGGTATATTTGGCAAAAAAATTAAAACAGTGATATGTGGAATTCACGGTAACAAAAAGCAATTACCCTTCTTTTTATCATACATTTTTATAGCAATCTCTTTTAAATATTCAAAATATTATTTCCATGATAGGAGACAGAGATATGCTGAATCTTACACACACACTTAACTTCTAAGGCTTGACACGAAGACCAGAAAAGATAATGGCATTACTACTTTTTTGTTTTAGCTAACAGGAAGTAACTGACCAAAAAAAATGTAATAAAAATTTCCTTGGTCTTTCCCTCTAACATTATACCAAAATCCAAAGGGTGAAAGCAAAGCAGCAGCAGCAGCAGCTCAGAAAGAGCTGCTGGAATTCCAAAGCAGAGGGTAGTGATGGTCTCTAACTGTAGGGAACTGGGGCGCCCTGTGATTCTTTCAACAACTGAGAAATGCAGAGTGGCAGGGTGGGGGTCCGTTCAGTCAATATTTACACTGTCTGTCATGGGGAAATTCAGACAAAAGCAGCCTGATCCAAGCCCCAACTGCTCCTTAGCAAGTACCATAGCCAATCATTCTGCAAAACTTTAGCTGTATTTCGGGTTTTTAAATCAGAGATGTTTCCAAAAGGAAAAAAGGTATTCAAATGCTGTAATAGTTACTATCAATGATTAGCCATCAAAAAGAAAGAAAGGAAAAAGGAAAAGAAAAACCAGGAGGCATATGATTGTGAAGAAATGGCAAAGTATGCAAAATACACTCTCACATGAAAAAATGAGGGAAGAGGTTTCCAGAATGTAATAACTATTTTGGTGGTCACTATACTGCTGACAAGGGAAAAGCTTGAGGTCATCTTTTCTATTCCACTAGATATTACAAAAATGTTGGCCATAAGCTGCTTACTTTTGTTGAAAATCCTTGATCAATTTCTTTGCCTTGTTGTACTTCTTTTCCAAGGCCTGATACTGGCTCTGAGTCTCTTTGAGATGTTCATTCACCGTGTGGCATAATGTCTGAGCCTCAATCCAGTAGCTCTCTAACTTCAGCATTCTTTCTTTATTCTCTTCTATGTTCTGTTGGAGTTGGGTTTTTTCTAGCTCCCACCTTACTTTCTCATTTTCTGCTGCCTGCAACTGGAGAAAGCAAATGTCAAGGCCAGAATAATTTGGGTATGTCTGCAGCAAAAATCTCTAATATTTTTACAGCATGTTTTAGATTAAATTCCATTGTTACATATACTCAATCAGAAAAACATCTTGAGATGAGAAAAGCAAGTATTATTTCCGTAATTCCACAAAGGATAAAACAGAAGCCTTGAAAGAGAAATTATTTGCCCAAAGTGGAACATCTGTTAAAAAACATGGGTTTGATTCCAGATCCCATGAATTTTCCTTCAAAACCTGCGTTCTGAAATTCTATAAGCAGGAAAAGACAGTTTAGAGTTTGCATGATTGTCCAATAAATGTCAAAGTGTTTTCTTCGGGAGATTTTTTAAAATGTAAAATGATATAAAAAAAATTAACTAAAAAGGGAGTGAGGATAGGCAGGGAGAGAGTGGCAAAATCACAGGATGGCCCAATGGTTAAGAAGGGGACTCTGGAGTCATTCAGCTTAGATTTGAATCCTAATTTTGCCATTATTGGCTCTTAAACTTTGGGTAAGTAATTAAATTTTCCCAAGAGACAATGATATTGTCTCTGTGACAGAATCATGATATAACATATTGGCCTGCTTGGAACTAATCCTTGGGGACAATAATCATCTGATAAATGTGAGATATTATTACTTTTCTTTTAACCCTTGTGGATGGTATTATTAGGTTCTTTATTTCAATGGTATGAACATAGTCTGTATCTCATTATATTATGGGCAGTGTTATGAATTTCCAGATCTTCATAAACCTCAATTCACATAAAAGTATAAGGGCAGATAAGTAAAAATGTAAATGGTTCTTTGATTAATTTTAATCCCTCCAGTAGAACAGAAAGGCAGCTTTTTGTAGCCTCTGCTTCTAGGTACTCTTAGGAATTGACAATATACCTCTCTAATACCTTCATTTCTACAGAAATTTACGACTGATCATTTAGGTAAGGGCTTAGAAGTCACTTATTCGCAATAATCATAAGCCCTTCCACCTAGTGCTTTTTATCTACTTCCTAAGCCTTCTTTAAGGTCCAAAAAGATTGTGGAATCATTATAAATTATAAATGCTCAAAATCAAGATATTTTAAAAATCATCTATCATTCAGTAAATGGAATATATATGTTCACATATGTGTGTGCATATGCATACAGAGAGAGAGAGATGTTTTTGTGTCTTTTTTTTTTTTTTTTTTGGTACCAGGGATCAAACCTACTGAACTACATCCCCAACCCTTTTTATCTTTTATTTTGAGACAGATCTAACTAAGTTGCTGAGGCTAACCTTGAACCTGTGATCCTCCTGCCTCAGCCTCTGAGTTGCTGTGATCACAAGCATGTGCCACCACACCTGGCTATAAATTTTTAACTAAACCCATTTGTAAAACAGATTACAAAGTTAAAAAATAGCCCAAAACACTTCAAAAGTAGGAATTCTATTATTAACATATATTATCATGATAGCAAGTTAATCTGTCAATATCATAAGCCAATGTAATCAGAAAAACATAAATACTTATTTATAGTATTTTCTAAATTAAATGTTTATAATCTAACACACAAGCTCCACTGAAGCATTTATAATCACAGGGGCATCTTTTTCCCTAATTGTAACCAGTTTTTAAAAGTCTACTTTTTCTTTCTATGTCAAGAAACAAATGCAATTTAAAAAAGGACTAGGGTTTTTTTTTTTTTTAACCTCATCTTTTATTAAGAATCATTTTGTACCAAGTTGTTTATTTACCAACCACTACTAATGTAAAAATTACTATTCACAGTATTGGGCTGACACCATGAATGATGTATAGATGTGTTTTGACTAAAGAGCTCCAGAGCGAGAATATCATTTAACCAAAATAGCCTCGCTAATTCATCTCCATTTAAAACACACAGAAAAACCAAAACAAGTGTTCAGTGTGAATGAGAAAACGGATCATTAGTGGTGGGGGAGTAATTATGTCTTAATTTTAAAAAGATCATAGGAACAACAAGGAATATTGTTTTAAAGTAATTCAAAATGTATTTTTAAATCTGTGAAATTAAGCATGTGTTAAAACTAATCACAATCGCTAGAACTGTAGCTCACACAAACAAGTACCTTATAATTTACCAATTAAAAATGCCTTTTTGAATCTTGCATTATTTCATGTACAGAGACTAAAAATACCATTCCCTTTTATTAAGACTTTCCTCCCTTACAAATTTTAAAACTTGTGAAGTAAACTTGCCTAAAAATTTCCAGTAGTACCTGGCACCTAAAATCAATTATATATGTATTGTTTATAATATTTCATTCTTACAAATTAGAAACTGTTTTTATCAAGAAATAATGTGCTGTATTAAAACAATACATTGTTTCTGGTGAATAAACTAAAAATAAATAAATGATTAAATCTACAACAATGTAAATGAAAGAATTATAAACATACCTCAGACACCTGAACCATTAAAAATACTACTTCTTGAGGACTTCTCCGAGGAAACTGGCTACATATGTGCAAACACATAAATATATACATTTAAAATATCATGCTATTTTCCCTGAGAAGTACTTGAATGTTGGTTCTCACCAGCATGTTCTATGCATCTAATGGTGGAAATGAATCTCTCATATTTGTATTCTTTCAAATGCACAGGAACAAATCTTTTAGTCCTAGGGTTGAATTTATTTAGTTTGTGAAGTTTAAAGAGTACAATTCAAACACCATGTACTGGTGCTTACCTTGGTCTTCAATTTTTGAATCTCTGCTTCTGTAACTGCATGTTTGATTTGCAACTGAAAATTGAAAAGAAAATATCTGAACTAAGAGAATGTATCTGTATTTTTAAAGTCTCACCAGCTATGAGAATACCTTAGCACATAGTAAAAAGCCTAGAAAAGTGCTGCAATGCAGAAGGTTGTAAATTAAAATGTCTAGTGTGTAAAATGACTCACTGGGTGCAAACTAATTAAACACAGGGTTTATGGCTCACATTCCCTAACATCAGATTAGGTTACCAGTTTAATTGCTCAGGGACCAAACAGAAGTAAACACTTTTTTTTGTTTTTGCTCTTTGCAGCTCTTCCTTTATGATTTGACTGTCAAAGCACTGTTTCCTTGCTTAGTTGGGGCGAATGGAAAGGTTTAAGCCTAGTCTTTGGATCAGGAGCAACATAAAGATTCAATTCCATATCTGGAAGAAAGGTGGCGCTATGGTTCTGTGAGTCACTTGCACATTCAGATGAAGCAGCTCAGCTGCAAAGAGAAAAAGAGGAGGATGCAGTTTCACAGAGAAATCTCCGATTTTTTTTTTTTTTTCCTTTTTAATTTCAGGAGAGGTACTGATTCAGATTTCTGTTCTCCAAAATGCCCCCTCATATTTAAGAGTCAGACCTCAACTAGCTCCTACTACAACTTATTATCCTAACAGTCACCATTTGTTTGTTTTGCTTCTCCCCTCCCCCCACTGTTCTCTTTGTAAAGGAGGAAGAATCAATGAATCTTTGATTTTCTTGAGGGATAAACAAACACCCCCAAATTTAATGAAAACAATTTACAGGTTCAGAAGTTCTCTGAAATTCATGGAGTTGGATGTTTTTAGAATTTAGCAATTTTCTAATTTCAGAAAGGTAATAAGATGCATCTTCCATAAACTCTATATTACCCAAAGCAGAATCTGCAAACACATGAATATCTCTGCCACCAAGCATATGAATATTTCCACTAAGTGAAGTATATAAAGACCATAAATAGCATCCTGTCAGGTTTGTACCATCAAATTAGTTTGCCACACACTTTTAAGAAAACCTGTTTTGAGAGAAGTCACAGAGCTTGTTCAAGTTGCCACTAGAGGTAGGAGGTAGAGAGGAAGCAGTCCCAGGTCTGACTCTCCCTATCTCTGCTTCTTGCCTTCACCATGTGTCTAATGGAATCAGTGGCTTTGGGGTATGTTTCTCATTTAATCCTTACAAAAACCCTGAGGCATATGTCATCAACATCACCCTCCGATGAGAAATTATTAATCTGACTGGAAACCACAGGTTACTTTGAGTAATCTCTAAGCATTCTGACAGAATACAAAATGGTGCTCAGTTAGATTACTGTTGTTATGACTAGAACTTAAGAACATCTTTCTCATTTTTCAGCCAGCACTTAGTGAAAGAGAGTATGTGCTAGTCTCTTGAGGACACATGAACATGGTATTGAATCTACCTTTGAAATATCTATTCAGGGAGATTAATAAATTATCCTTCCTGAAAGAAGTCTGTGGATGAAGCCGACAGGGAAGTGGGAACCTGCTTCTAGAAGGCTTGATTAATATTTTTCTCATATAACCAGGTCGGATAGTCTCTGGCTTTGGTGTCTTTGTCATGTCTCAAATCCAACAGTGGACCCCACCTTCAAGGCAAAGTGGGCAAAATGGGCCTGACTACTTCCATTTCCTGAGGAAGAGAAAACTGCTACTCAAAGGGTAACAGAAGTTGAAAAGAGAAGCATAATTGGTAAAAAGTCGTGTTTTCTTACTCTAGAGCACTTCTCCACTGCTGAAGAGATTTATGCCAGAGACCAATAACTTTCCCAAGGGGTCAAGGGTTTTATGAGACAGTCAAGCTGATTGACAGTGGAGAGAAAAGAACAGAATCAGAGCCTATTGCCTGTTGGAACTTCTGGGCTTCAGAAATCTATGTTTGGAGAGAAGACTTGGGATTGAAGGACATAAATAAAAATAAAACTTCAGGTCAGTGTCTTTGAACTTACAAGACCAATCTCTTTCATCTCTTCTGTCATCTTTAACGTGAATGCTATAGATACGCACTCCGGATAGCAACCCAAATAAATATACGATTCTTACAAAGAGTAAGAGCTCTTATTTAACAGTCTGTAGGTATATTTGCCGTGTATATTTTCTATTTATTGTTTTTAAAAAGATGAATATGGAGCATTATGCCTATGACTGAATCAATATAATCCAAATATAACCACTAGAAATAGAAACACTCTTATACAGAAACATAAATAATCAGATTGAAGTTTTGTACTGGCTTGACTTATTCTGTATAGGATCAAAAACATTTTTAAGTATTATTTTAGTAGGAGAAATTTAGAGAGTTCTAGTACCATAAGTTTTATAATCAGGTAAGAGCAACATTCTCTACTCTGACATTATAAGGGCAACAATAACTGGTATTTGAATGTAACTTTATAAAATGGTTCAGCAATGGAATGAGAATTTTTACAATTATTTTTGTGAGTACTGGACTGATATCTGTTTACCCACAATAGGGTAAGCACCACAAAAGAAAGAACTGAAACTGGTTTTGTGAACCAATTTTTTTTTCATTTCCACTCAAAGCTTTATATATGGTGTCTTTCTTTTCTCAAGGAATGGTATATGCAAAATGAGCTGAAATAGGCTGAGAGAGCAACAGCATAACATGACCTGAATGACAATTACAACTGCAGGATACGTAGCACTGGATGAGATTCTCTAACATGAAAGGCCCTCCAAATCAGGACTCTGAAAGTGGTGTTAATGATGAAGATGCTGGATGTAGTTGAGAGCCTGTAATTATAGTTCCTTTTAAAATAAATGTTTACTACTAAGTACATCACAATGAGTAACTTTTTTGTTAATGGAAAGTTCCATAGGATAACTTAATTTATTCATTCTCCAATGCATTTGTGACTCTTCTGGCTTCTTTTATTATAGACTTAGATAAAACAATACAACTTTTAGACTTTGTTTTTCTCTCAAGGGGAATGTAGACTTGTTTTTACTAGGGCTAACAGTCTGACTCCTGAGGAGTAGTGGTGAGCCCCAAACAATGGGCAGTCAGTCATGAGGCACCCTCCGATTAACATCACCCTCCGATGAGAAATTATTAATCTGAATGAAAACCACAGGTTACTTTGAGTAATCTCTAAGCATTCTGACAGAATGCAAAATGGTGCTCAGTTAGGTTACTGTTGTTATGACTAGAACAGTTTCTGATGCAGACTCTCTCTACACCCCAAAATTACCAGTGATATAACATTAAGAAAAACTCACAACACCCCAAAGTCACTAAAACTAAAAATAACTGTTCCCAGAATATGAAACAGTCATGAAATTGAATTAAGATCACAAGTTCAAAGCCAGCCTCTGCAACTGTTGGGACCCTGTGCCAAAATAAAAAATAAGAAGGGCTGGGGATGTAGTTCAGTGGTTGATCGCCCCAGGTTCAACCCCCAGTATCATGAAAATTAAGAAAAAATCTATCCAGACCTCACCTAGTGCTAAAATGGGGCTCTCAATACTGTCCAGATAGCAAAACAAAACAAAATACACAAAAAACTATCATCTAAGCTTTGCTCTGATGACAGCTGAACATTTTGTAGCATCCTCACTGATTGCTTGAGATGTAGTCTGCCCAGTTGAGAAAGATGGACAACCTCTACTGTTTTGCCAGGAATGGCACCTCAAACCAGGTTCTGTCCCTTCTCAGTATTTCACATTTGTCAAACAGCAACTATTGGAATAGGGAAAGAATGCAGGTAGATGGCCAAGGCCCTCATCACACACAAATTGCATCCTTTCAGCTGCAGACCCCCCAAACAGTGAAATAGACAGCAGTGATCTGCAGAGTTTGTTAACAGGCCCAAGGTTGTCTGTTTTTCCTTTATTTATCTTGGAATGAGACAATGAGTTTTGTATTTGGTGTTAATAATTATTCACTTTTTTCATTATGAATCTCATGTCTAGACCTACTTCAAGGTAAAGAAATAAAGTGAAAATGATGTTTCCCATGAGTGAAAACATATCTTAAAGTAATTCTTGAGAACACCAAGACAAGACAAAAGAAAGAAGCAAAATAAGGAATGAGGAGAAAGAAAATTAATTTTTTAATAAAAGAACTAAGTCAAAGTGCTTAAAAAGAGGAATTTGAAGTTAAAAGCATGTTTAATGACATAGAAAATGGAATCATATTGATATGATGGGGCAAATTTGAGAAATAATCCCAGACATGGAAAATATGCACCAAGAAATAGAGCCATAAAATAAACATTGACTGATAGTGTTTCTAAAAGAGAAACAGAATAGAAAATGGTAATGGACTAAAATGAAAACAAAACGACAAAAACAAAAACAAAACAAAAAGACTATTAGAAGGGAGGAAGTCAATGAAAAGAGGTCTCTACTTTAAGAATTTGTTGGTTCTGTGGTTGTGGCTCAGTGGTAGAGTGCTTGCCTAGCACGTGTGAGGCACTGGGTTCAATTCTCAACACCACATAAAATAAATAAGTAAATAAAATAAATACATTTTGTAAAAAAAAAAAAAGAATTTGTGATTAAAAAAAATATGAAGCACAAGCCTTAAAAATAAAAGCATCCAAATGCCAGCCTGACATTAGACTTTTCCTTTAAGATATACTTGAAACAATGACATTTGCCCTATATTTTCAGGAAAAAAAAGCTTCTCAATCAAAATACTAAATCCAGCTAAATATCATTTCTATAGAGGAAGCTCATGAAAACCATATCTTCTACAAATACTTAATAATACTTAAGGATATATTCTGAGAAATTAGGAAAAATTTAGAATTTAAGAACTAGGAAATAGTGCTGAAAAGGTAGAACAGTGGAAACTGATTAACCCGAGAGTATGACTATTAGTTACAAATGCATTATAAAGCTATCTAAAAACAAGTTTTAAAAAGGGTAACAATTAAAATATAGTAACATCTCTCTTGGAACCTAAGATTGAATCAAAGGCTTTCATATGGAAATGGTATTGTTTTGTTCTTAACATTCAAAATTATAGAAATGGAGTCTACTTCTTTAAAACTTGAAGATTATCTGCAATAAAAACCAAAACCAGAAAAGAAATGCAAAGCAGACAACAAAATGGGAGAGTAATTAGACCTTGAATAATTATTCAATAAGTTTAAATTGGCTAACTTTTCTTAGTAAGAGATATAAATTCCAAGATTACATTTTGTAAAGTTAAAATAAAACAAAGTGCTTTGACCAGGTTTATGTTAAAGGTAGGTATACACTCACATGCTTTTGTGTGTTTACCCAGCAACTCAAACAAAAGTGGCAGTCAGAATATTAACATCAGATGAAGTACATATAAAGGTAAAACAAAACAAAACAAACAAAACAAAACTTTTAAGTCATATTTGATGTACTTTGAACATAAAATCAAAATAGATAACCACAGCCAGAGGACACAAAGAATAATAGTGAGGTATAATTTTACTCATATTCTCTGTTCAGTAGGTTAAATAAGGAAAAATGAATAAGGATTCAGAAGGTCTAAAACACAGGTCATTTCCATATCATGATAATTAGAATGTCATTCTTGGGATGGGAAGCTCATGAAAAATACATCTTCTACAGATACATAACAAATGACTTAAAAAATATACTCTCAGAATCACTTTTGTCACAAATATCCATATTATTCTTTAATATCTTTTCAAAAAAAACCCTGAAAAAGACATTATCTAACCACAATGTAATAAAACATTTAACTAATAAAAATATAATAAATTAAAAACTGTTTTCCCAATTATTCAAGTCAAAGAGAAAATGAAATAGCAAAAATGAAAATGACAAAGTGATGACAATAAGATGAATGCACACTGAATGTAAAAGATGTGGCAAAAGGTACAATAAGAGACAGTGTCACAATTTTAACTGCTTGTCTATAAACAATAAAATATGACAAATTAAGCACTGACTGCAATAAATTGGAATATGAAAATCAAACATGTCCAAGAGAAACAGGATAAAAATAATTCATTTAAAAATAAATAAAAACAGAAATGGCCAAATTAGGTAGGGGAAAACTTCCAACTTAGGTCAGCACTGCAAACTATCAAAAGTTATTTCTTGCCCCTCTTGAATTTAACTTTGGAGACACCAAAAATAGAATAGGTTCTTAAGCATCAGTTAACACAGGTACTTCAGACAACATAGGCACATCTAGATGTCTGGAAAACTGAGGATATGGGGCAGGAGAATGTCAGCAACCAGGAATGGGGAATAGCAATTTAGTTAAACTTTACTAAACCTGGGAAGTGTACATCTGGAAGTAAATCAAGAATAACCTATTCCATGGCCTAAAACTGTGACTTTCCAGCCACTAACTTAAGTAGGAACCTTTGATACCAGGTGAGAGAAAAATAGTAGTGCCTGAGAATTAACAAAAGAACATCACTGCAATCCCATTACAGTAGGATAGAAAAGAACACAGGTGACCTGGAAACAATCATCTTGTAAAAGGACCACCCGCAAGTATATTTAACTAAAACTCCTGGAGTACAAAAAAATAGAGAAGAGGGGAGGGTATGCTATGGTTATTTTTTTTTTAATGACAAAAACATAGATATTGATCAGCTTTATATATTGCTAGATAACCTAAGACTAAATTAATGTAGTCAGGGCAATAAAATAAAAATATTAACTTTGAAGCATCAGATAAAAATTTGACATATCTAATGAAAAAGAGGTAGAAAATTAAAAAAAAAAACAGAAGAAAACTTGGAAAGTAGAAAATATGATATGAAGAGACAGGCATAAGCATTAATACTAAGATGATTAAAGTAAATGTAAATGGATTACACTCCAATTAACTGACAAAAACTTCCAGAGTAGAATAAAAGTAAGATTCAGGAACAGGATGCCTAAAGGAAATATATTTGAACCAAAGAATTTGGAAAGAATGAAAATAAAGGAATGGAAAACACAGATGCTGTGAAGCAAATATAAAGCCAAAGAAAGCCAGCGTTGAATTCCTACTACCAAATGAAATAGAAGTTGGTGCAAAATGCATCCCAGGGGACAGGGACATGTTAAAATAAATCAAGAAGGTGTAATAATACTGAACATATATGTAACAACAAAGATTCAAAACATAAAAGTATACATAAAAATATAACCAAAGGAATTACAGGAAGCAATAAACAATAGTAGCTGGTGATTTTAACATATGCTTTTCTGAATTGGTAGATGAAGCAGACAAAGTCTAACTCATATTTTAAAAGATATGTGTGTATGTGTTTGCATTATTAATCTTATTTTTAAATATGAAAAACATACAAACTTTGCACCCAGACACAGAATGGGTGTGCCTTCTGCATACACAAGGAGTATTAAAACTGTTTATGAACCAAGTTTCAAAAAGTCTCAAAAGTTCTAAACAAAAGCTGGTATATGGAAAATATGTTTTCTGAATAGTGCGCAATAAAGTTAAGAGCCCAATGAGAAAGCAAAACAAAATAAAGTTCTATATGTATGGGAAATAAAAAAAACATACCACAGAATAATTCTTGTGTTAAGAAGGAAATAAGAAATGACATTTAAATGATAATGGTATTCTACATGTAAAAAACTGACAAGTAGCAAAAGCAATATTTAGGAAAAAAATTAGAGCTTTAAATACACTTTCCAGAAGTACAACCCATTAAAAATTAAGGCTGGGTGCGGTCACGCATGCCTGTAATCCCCAAGGGCTTGGAAGTCTGAGGCAAGAGGATCGAGAGTTCAAAGACAGCTTCAGTAACTTAGTGAGCCCCTAAGCAACTCAGCAAGACCCTGTCTCTAAATAAAATACATAAAAAAAGGCTGGGGATGTGTCTCAGTGGTTAAGTGCCCCTGATTCAATACCCGGTACCAAGCTAATATAATCTTTGTAGCAGCTTTAAAAAATATATATCTTTAGTTGTAGATGGACACAACACCTTTTTTTTTTTTTATGTAGTTTTTTATGTGGTGCTGGGTACTGAACCCAGTGCCTCACGCATGCTAAGCAAGCGCTCTACTGCTGAGCCACAACCCCAGCCTGCAGTTTTTGATTAATGAATGCACTCTAGTCAGATTTTCTGTTACTTAGCATAGGACACTTAGCTAACTAGTAAAGGGTGCCATAAAATGTAAGAGAGGACCAGGAAAAAAAACCAGCATGAATTGAATATATAAAATCCATAAACTTAAAGATTCAATATGATAAAGTATCACTTCTTCATAAATTTTCTAGTTTAATCTAATTACAATAAAAATGCGAAGAAAATTATTATAAGGGAATTAAAGAAGATATTCAAACATTTTCTTCAATAAGAAATTTTTCTTAAATAGGAATTTTAAAAGAGTAAACTAGATGTATCGAATTTATTCCATCGATGCTAATGTGTAATCTAAAAACGTTGCACTGAAGAAAAGTGAAAAGATGGAGCAGAGAAGGAAGGCCCAAAGCAATCCACAGTTCAGGCACAAATTCTGTAGATAATAATGCAGCTCTCTGACCAGAGGGAAACAGGCAAATGAGCATTTAAGTGCTCACCACCTTGTCAACTTCTTGGCAAAATTAAATTAGGTACCTGTCTGACATTGTACCATGAATCATCAGTACATTCCTGATACCATTCATTCACAAAATATTTAACCATGAATTATATGCCAAGAACTGTGTAAAGATACAATCATGAGCAAAAACAGAGCACTGCTGGGTTTAGTAGGAAGATATGTAACAGGCCAAAAGTAGGACTGATGGGGAAAATGTCAGGCTAATGAGCTTCGCCTGAGAAATATAACAGGTAATTTTGCTTAAAACAAAATTAAGAGAACCTTGTAATATGAGACTTTGCAAAGACTCCAATATAACACGACCCTTTTCTGTGTATAATCCTCTGAAAAATGTGTAGTGCTATATACAGTATTTGGATGTCCGTGAATCACATCAATAAACTTTTAAATAAACTTTTAAGACTGTGATAGTGGCAGTGTACAAGATAAAAATGTAATGAAAGAGTCAACACAGTTGCTTCTGAGAGCAATCTCCTGAAGAAATTAAAATACCAAGATGTTAAATATAAAACAAAAAAGAATAAAAGAATTACAAGTAAAATTATGTAATATTTGCCTGTTCTTAAGGTTGAGACAAACCTCTAATTCTTATACACCAAAATTACTGGCAAAATATAAGTTTTGCTAAGCAGGCTAAAAATAAATCTGTCACAATATATAGAATGGATCCTCATCATGCAACTATCTACATGATAGCTTCCTTAGTTGTTTTTCAAAATTTTCTCTTGAATGTCAGAAAGCAAATAATTTAGGATTTATAGAACATAGGGTCTGAGACAATTCAACTTGACTAGTAAAGTATGAAATTGGCTACAAACAAATAGTAAAGAGAAGGGCATGGTTGTATTCAAATAAAACTTTTATCTACAAAAAAGCAAAACCAAATACAGAAACAAAAACAGGCAATAAACCAGATTTGGCCAACGTTATATAGTTTGCTAACCACTGACCTGGTCTAGATGAGACAGTTGTCTATACAATGGTGCACACTTAAAACAATATTTTCGGAGCATTGACTCCTTGGTTCAATTCAGAAAATGCAAAGTATAACTTCCCATTATCCTATCTGTGACTTTTAGGCTCTGTAGCTCCTATATAAGAATGTGAAACATTCTTCCAGCTCCATTATCTACTAGAGAGTAAGGGTCATATTCACCCATTATGAAAGAGCCCTATTATAAAGGCTTTTTGTCAGGGCACACTACCTTGATCTCACTGCCTCCAATACTTGTCAAAGTTGGACTGATAGTTTAAACATTCAAGGAAGATTTCTTAAAGAATACATATTCTACATACTCTATTAGATAACTTATATTCTTAGACCAAATCAGAGCTGCAGAAAAAACATATCTAGATAGAAATTTTTCATCTAGCCACTACCAACAGAACTTTTCTTTTCCTACATTCCTCTTTGACTTTAAGATATTAGCAAATACAGAAGGTCTTTGTAGGAAATGAGGAGGTGGGCTGGGAATGTGGTTCAGTGCTAAAGCATTTGCTAGCATGCATGTGGCCCTGAGTTCAATCCTCAACATTACAAGAAAAAACAAACAAGAAAGAAATGAGAAGGTGATAAATAATGATACCTTCATTTTCAACAATGGAGGATGCTTCCCCAAAACAATGAAAGATCAATTGCTGTTTTACATGCTGCGGTTCTGAGTAGTTAATTTAAAAGAAGAGTTTATGTGGTTACTACCTATTTGCCCATTCAGGATCTTTTCCTGGCCCTTCTCTAACAGCTCCTTTCCTCAGAAGTTGACCTCTGCATACTTTGTATTATCCAGGCTCCCACTGCTGGAATTTGACTGTGGAGGTGTGGAGGTGCTCCCCACCAGGAAGAGAACAGCACTGGGAAATGGGTAGATATCACCCTTGCCCGGGAAAGCAGTATTTAGTAGTGGCTGCATCTTAAAAAGCTGCAGGTGTTCAACGGTCCTCTTTCAAAATGGGAATCTCTTTCCTTCTCTTTACCCATTAAGCCAAAACATAGTGACAGCTTCCTGCTGTTGCCAGTCCCTGTGCATGTCACCATTCCTTGTTAGTTCTATCAACTCTGTTCAGAGTCTGTTCATTAAACTCTTCAATTAAACCCTTTGGGTATGCCATCTGATTCTTATTAGGACTCTGTTTTAGGAAAAGAAAGAAAAAGGAGACTTTTTAGACGCACTGCCTTAGAGGAAAGCTCATCACTTGGAAAAAAAAAAAAAAAAAAACAAACCTCTAGAATTTATTATGAATTTTGCACACTCTAAGTTTGAAATTATGGGCTCTATATGTTTGTTGCAAATTGCCACTATGACATATATGAAGCACTTAAATCAGAGATAATGAAATGAGATCTTAAATTTTACTCCAAAATTTGAGACTCAAGAAAATCTATTAAAAAGTTTTCATTTGAAAATTGATCATTCTTAATATTTATTTGATCAAAAACATACACTTACTAATGAAATGGACATATATAAATATTCTGCAGATCAGTGGCTTACCTCTTTGAACTTGTGACTGAGCTTGCTTGTGTCCAGGTCTGATGGGGAAAACATGTCCTCATTCTCAGGTAGCTCAAAGACTTCAATGGCCATGTCACCACCAGGAAGAACCGGCCCTACCTCATCCTCTTCTTCATCTGTGGCATATTCTCCTGTCTGAAAGGAAGGGGATTTCAGAAATCCAGCTGTCCTTAACCCAGGTGGAGATGGTTTATTAGAAAACATTTTATAAGAGACATAAAAGATGTCACCAAATGGTAAAAGTGTGTAAGTCAGTTTTTAAATTGAGCATGCCTCATGCAGCCAATGTTATACACAAATGTTAGTTCAAAGATCCAAAGGAACAAGTCTGTGCCACATAAATGTTCATTTCTAAAAATTTAATAGAGAAGTAGCATCTCTAGTATAGCAACAAGTCTTATTTTTTTGATCTGAGTATTTGATGATTTTACTAAATAAAATTACATAGCTAAGGGAGATAAGTAATTTCTTTAAATGCCCAACTTCTGTGTGAATAAGTCACCCAATATTGGGAACAAGTTACCCAATATAGGAAGGAAACAGAGATCGAAGATTCATACAGTTTGAAGGGACCTTAATTAAACCTTGCAAAGATTTAGTAAATTAACTCTTCTAACCTTTAGAATTGCATCAGTTCTGTTTTGTTTGTTAATTGCTGTGGTAGTTAACTAATGAACTAAAGTATAAACTGAAGTTCTAACTCACAGAGTATACATGTATACAGTTCTACTTCCATAGTACTTTAACAAAATTATTTTGTCAATATGAAAATTTTTTTTCATATAAAATTCCAGATTTTCAGCTTTTTTGAGGAAACCAAAGATCTGTCAATTTAGACACACTGTGACAAGATAACAACTGGCAAAGATTGCAGCCACTGCCCCTCGTAGGCAGTCATTCACTTTTTAATACACCAGAACTTCCCGAACTCCACATCATTCTGCTGTTAGCTTCACTCCTTTATAACATCTGTGGGTCCCTGTAGATATTTGAGTACATGACCCCTGGAATAAATGTTCCTCTTTTCTACAAACTTCCTTAACATTATTGAAAGTAGCTCCTCTCCTGGCAGCATCAGGCTATGAGATTATAATTCAAAATAAGTGCTTGAAATCTTTATCCTATGATAAAATTTAAAAATAAATCATTGACTCACAGGGTTAAAAAGACAAAGTTCATTTAATTCAGCCCTGTCCTTCAGGTAGTAGTTTAATATATAAAACACAGATAGGAATTCATACTGCCTTCAAAAAAACCTTTATAAACAATACACTGAATGATGTATTCCTTTGATTAACAGGGCTCAGCATTTGCTGCTTTTTCTTTTTGTTCCACATTTCATTCTTTCTGCTAAACCTGCATACTCCCCTTTCCCCCCTTTCCTTCCCCTTTTATATAGTCACTGTCACAGATGGTACCTTTGTATATTGTATTCCCATTTACACAGACTTAGAATCATTATTTTGCACATTTGCCTATTAAATTATACAGGAAAAAGAGTGAAGTTACAAACCAAAGCAAAAGTATAATGATACTGGATTTTATATTTACCTATGCAGTTGCCTTTACCAGAGGTCTTTATTTTTTCTCATGGCTTCAATTCACTGCCTACTGTCTTTGCATCTCAGACTGAAGAACTAACTCCCTTTAGCATTTCTCGTAGAGTAGGACTACTGGTGATGAACTCCCTCAGCTTTATTTATAGTTTCTTCATTCTTTTTTTTTTTTTTTTTTTTATTTATTTTTTTTTTTTTTACGTTTACAAAGTTTCTTCATTCTTAAAAGATATTTTTTCATTCTTGGTATCTTTTTCTTTCAGGACTTTGTCGTCCTACTGCCCTTTGGCATCTATGATTTCTGAAGAGCAATCAGTTGTTAATCTTTAGGTGGAGGCTTTGTAATGAGAGTAACTTGTATTTTGTTGCTTTCAAAATTCCCTTGACTTTCAACAATTTGACTGTAATTTGTCTCCATGTGAATCTCTTTGTTCATTAGGCTTCCTGAGAGTGTATAATAATGCCCTCAAATCGGGAAGTGGTCAGCCATTATTTATTAAAATGTTTTTTCTTCCCCTTCTGTACACATCCCCTTTTTAAACTATGTCTGCACATGAAGGAAATCTGATTATTAACCTCAGTGTAGTGATTCCCAGTGTCTGGAAAAGCACTATTTAATTGCCTCAGACATATTCTTTTTTTTTTTTTTTTTTTTTAAGTGAATTTTTTAGTTTCCTCAACAGGTCAGAATCTCTGTAACTGTCTTTGTAGCTGTCCTCTAACTTCTCTCCAGGTTCTCCATATTTCTCCAAGTTGTGAAGCTAGAAGCAGACACAATTCCTACAAAGGAATTTGGGGTCACAGACCACAATAAACCACGTTGCCTCAGTATCCCTCAGTTTCTACTTCCTCACAGAGGTTATTATCATGAAGACCTTTACTTTGGAGGCATTTGTGTAGAGAAGTAAGCTCAATATCTTTCACGTTGAGCAGTCATTTTTCCGAACTGGTTATAAAACTCCCCACCTCCCTGCTTCGCACCCTCAAATAAAATCAGAGATGCTTTGACTGAGGGGGGGAAATAAAGTTTGAGATCGGGTGTTCCAATCATTTTGAAGTTATACAGCTGCTCAGTAGAAACCAGTCTGAAAAATGTCTAAACTGCAAATACCATTTCAAGTGTCTCTGGCACTTGGCAGGGTAAGGTAGCTGAAGAAGGGGACTGGTTGGTTCCAAAGGGCTTCTGTTTGTCAGTACAATTACATTTTACAAATCTTAAAAGGGTTTTAATTTTAGATATGGTATGGTTCTTATGGTATTCTGTAAATTAATCTATTTCCTACTTACATATTTTTAGAACAACAGGCACTTTGAAAATACCAGTGATGTTTACTAATGGAAATGTAGCAAGGCTAGTAAGTACACAATCTCGGGATAATTTGCTTAAAGTTTTCTTGTGGAGGTATAAAAATGTGAAAAATTTTTAACCCTATCATCACTACTAGCAGCAAACTTAAGCCTCCAGTTTTAAAGCTTAAACCCATATATAAAATTTAGTTCTGTATAATCAATTTGATGACTTGTTAAATTTTAAGTTAAAATTCAAAGTTCATATAAACCATAACAGTATGGTACATTCTAAACATAAGTTGAAAAAAACTATTTGATTTACTTTTGCCAGCTTGAAAATGAATATTTGTTCACTATGTGTGAGTGAATTAATATAAATATGTGCCTAGGATGTGGCCTGACACATAATAAGATCACAACAAATATTTTAAAAAATAAATAAATCCAACTGCGTTTCCTTGGTACTATCTAGAACTTCCCAAGGAAGTTTTCAGTGTATCAAGAAAATGAAGAGTCATTTGTTAAAAAAGTAATGTTCTGTCACATTTTTTTTTTTTAAACACAGGATTAGGGTATATACAACATAGGCAATTCTTACATCTAAGTACAGTTTTGGCTTTGTCATCCATATATAATGTCTCAATGTTATCTTGAAAATTTAAACATCAAAAATTCTTGCTGCTTCTGTTTTTGACTTTGCCAGTTACTTCTCCCTCCAAGTTCTAAAATTACATGCAACTGTACCAAAATTCTTATCATTCATTTCATCTTTCCATTTACTAATATTTTTTCTTTCCAACTAGCCTTTATAAGCATCCTAAGGGCAAAATATATCTTTTACTACTTGAGCCTACTTTGTACTTATTATAAGCTATGGACAGACTGTTCAAAAACTTTATATTCTATTGTGTATATGTACCACAGTTTCATTATTCACAAATGGTGTGATTCTACTTCATGTACAACCAGAGAAATGAATAAAAAATTTTAAAAATAAATTAAAAATTAAAAACCTTTGTATTACCATCCCCACCCTGAATAGACTTCAAAATAAAGAATGCACTTATTATAGACCCTCATAAACATCTGAACACAAAAGGGTTACATTTAGTGGACTAAGAATAATTAGTTCTTCTGATTCTATTCATTGAAAATGAAAATTATTTTTATGGCATGGTTAGTAAACCTCAAAATTAGATTGGACTAAGTCTGTCATCGTGGAGGAAGATGGTCAATGTTGTACAAAAATATTGTTACAACAAAATATTTCCATTGATAGCAAACTGCTTCTATTTTTGGTCAAATTAGAAGTTTTTCAAAGGCAGAAGAAATATCAGAAGAGTAGGAGAAGGGAGAGGAAAGGGAAAGAAATGCAGAATAGATTTGACAAAATTACTCCATGTGCACACATAAATATACTACAGTGAATTCTACCTTTATGTGTATCTATAAAGTACCAATTCAAAATATTTAAATGAGTGGAAGGTAGAGCAGTAGAGTAGAAGGGAAATATAGGGAAGAAGGAGAGGAGGGAGGAGGGGCACTAGGGACTAAAATGGAGTAAATTAAATTCCATGAACAAGTAATTATGTCAAAATGACCCTAACTACTATGTACAACTATAATGCACCAATAAAAAACAAAACAAAACTTTCAAATACCAGAGACTCTTGATATTATTTGTCTTAACCTGCAAATCTACTTCAAACATGGCAAGAATAGTTCTTAGGTCAAAAATACAGGTAGCAAATGTTTCATGTGTTATCTACTTTCTTAATTAACCCCTTTTACATTTGAATATTCCCATACAAAGGAGAAAAATGAAGAAGAGACCTTTCATAATATACTGTGCCCAACATTGTGTAGTCCCTAACAACTACTTGATATGGGTATTAATGTACTATCTTAATTTGAAGCGACTGAGACTTAAGAGACTTTACCAAGGACAATTAGTCAAGGTGTTGAAGCTATATCTCATACATTCCAAAGTCTGTATTCCTTATTCTATGTTATGCTGCTTCTAGTTGATAGAAACTAAAGCTTTGCAGAAAAACAACATCAAGAATATATTCCTTTCATATATTCTCAACCCAAAAGCCTGGTGCATAATGCTGTTATGCTGAGAATCACCTTTCACAACTTTGAACATTATCATTCAATTCATTTTGAAGACTTGCACCTGTGTTTACTGCCCTCTTCTATTGTGATCCTGGGCAAGTGCATAAAAGTCCCCTTTGAAAGGATGGGAAGCAGTAATAGGTGAGTTAATTGCAAAATGAAGAGAGGACTCTGAAAACCAAACATAAACATAAACACATTTACACTTATCTTAAATCACAGAACTATTCATTCATTTGCCCATCTTTTAATTGCAGGGCTAAGGTTTATTCTTGGCTTATGAGTGTCTGCTGACTGATGTTTCACACATTCTCTTATAAAAACTACAACCATAACGTATGATCTATAAAAATTATTGCAGTATCTTTAAAATGGATGAAAATGATTCTAGCAAGAAAAATTGGGAGTTAAATTCCTCTAGATTTTTAAGGTGTGCCCTTATCTTTCACATTTCTTCCCCAAACCTAATTTTGTTTAGCTATTTTTTTTTAGAAACATGTCTAGTGTTCAGAGATAAAACAACTTTCTTTACATTCACATTACATCAGAGCACTTAATATTTTACTAAATAGCATTATTACAATAATTATTGTGCTGACACAAGTATTTGTGTCACCTCTTGGTAAACACAAAACATTTGACAGGTGGGAGCAGAAGTGGGTAAAACACAAAAGCTGGAGATATTGGTCTAGGCTTTACAGACAGAGCAGAAAGTATCACATTAGTGAGTTAGAGAAGTGGGGGTGAATGAAAGAACCCTTGGTTTTGTGGTCACTTAGATCTAAGTTCAAATTCCATCTCTGAGACATTGGAACTGACATTCTCGTCTAGACATTCTAGACTGAAGCTTTGATTTCTTCATCCATAGAGTAAGAAAACAGTAGTTACTTAACATAACAAAGTTGCCATGAGATCAAATTAGACAGTGCTTGTAAAGTACTTAGCACAAGACCTGGCACATGGTAGGGTCTCAAAACAATTCATTGTTGTTGCTGCAATGGTAACACATTAGACCTTCTCCAATCTGTACCTTATAACTAGAAGTTTGCTAAACTTTGGTCTCATAGTTCTGTAGATCTTGATGCATACATCTTTTTAAAGCAAATCGGTCATTCTGAAGTAAAATGTACCTTTCATTAGAGCTGCTCCTCTTATATTCCCAGTTCTTCAGCAGACACTAACTTCTACCAACCCCCTGCCCCCAACCTCCATGCATCCATGCTCCTCATTGCCAGCTTCCACCCACCAGAGTGGTCCAAGGTGCATCTCTCTCTTTATCAGAAAATCCCAAGTTGCCACCTTTAAAACTTTCTGAATCTGCTCCTTTATCCCACTGTATGCCTTACTCACCAATAACACTTGGAAGTGTTTATATCTGCTTTTCCCCATCAACTTCTTTCATCTAAGAGCTCCTTGAGCCCACCAGGTACGATGTATCCCTGCAATCCTGGCATGGTTAGGGCACTGTTTGGCATGTAGTGGGCACTAAACAAATGTTTACTGAATAAATTAAGACAGTTGCAGCCACATCTGCACAGCACAACAGAGCCTGATTTTCTTGTTAATCTCAGCCTTTCAGTATGAAATATAGTGAAGCACAGCTGCAGCTGGGACCTAAATGACCCTTTGGGGGATTTTCTCTTGTTGTTAGGTTCAACCATTAGCAGTAATTTTTTCTGCAGCAATGTTTGCTCTGGTAAATTCAGGGAAACCAAATGGTGCTAATCATAAAAATAGCCTTAATTGTGCAGTTTTTGTGCAAATTTGTTTACTGAACATGAAACTGGTTATATATATTTTCAGACTCAGTTCTGAGAGAGAATAGGAGAGAGCTGTTTTTTCTTTGGAGCAGAAAGATCACAAACTAAGATGTGAAGGTTTAAAATTCCTCAGTCTGCACCAGCAATACAGATGGCTTTCAGCAAAAGCATCCCCTTTCTGCGAAGGAATCTCTTTTTATACTTTTTGTCAATGACTTCTATGTGCCCTAATTCTGTAATGTTTGGCCACTTTGAATGCTGTTTGCTCACCTATAAAATGGAAATAATAGCACTTTCTTCATGAGGCTGTCTTTACAATAATGATACATTCAAAGAGTTCATCACAATGCTTAGAACATGCTAAATAACTACGCAACTTGAGAACTATGATTATTTTCACCATCCCTTATTTCTCCGAGACAATGCCATAAAGTAATGCAACAAACAAGAGTATATGCTTTGGGCCTGAAGAGACTAGATCCCCAAAAGACAAAAGAATATTGCAGAGGCATTATAGTGGACATGCCACTTAGTTTGTAATTTTTATGGTCTCTGCTTCTATAAAACAGTATAAATGATACTAATCTCATAGGATAGTGAAGGATTTCAAATAAATACATAAAATAACATGATGTATAGATTTTCATATACATTAAATTGATTTCAGTTCCATTTATCAAGTCATTCAAAATTTCTTGTCAAACTTTTGTTCTCAGAATGTATCTGGATTTTCACTCCACTCTTACTATCTAGTTTCCAAGTAAAGCAACAGCTAAAATCCATATCTAGATTATGCATATGACCCTCTGTTTCCTGCCTTCAGGCTCTTAGCAACTCAGGTCAGTGGTAACACTACTGACAAAGTATTCTTCCTAAAATTCTAGAGGTCAGACCTGCCAATATATCTTTCCAACTATCCAAACTCATATTTTCCTTCTTTAATCTTTTTTCTAACAGTTGTGTTAGTTCATAAATTAGCATTTTACAGTATCTCATAGCTTTCTTTAGTTTTTCCTTTTAGAGAGTATACTCCAAGAGCAGGGACACTATTTCCTGCAATGGTGGGTAAATGCTACAAGGGCTCCCAATGATCCCTGCTTCCTGCATGTTCATGCTCTTGTAAATTCCTTCGCCATGAGAGTAGGCTGGACCTAAAAACTCACTTATAATAATTAGAATACAACAAAAGTACTTCTGAGATGAGAGTACACAAAGATGGGGACTTGCATTTCTTCAGTCCTCTTGCTCTCTGTGAGCCCTCACTGTTGGAAAGTAAACTGTCATATTGTGAGGATGAAGAGGCCCCCGTTACACATTACAGGGAACTGAGGCTTCTGGCCAACAGCCAGCAAGAACCTGAGGCCTGCCAACAGTCACATGAAGGAGCTGGGAAGTGGATCTTCTGAGTTTTGCCGACAGCTATGAGCAAACTTGGAAGCATATCTTCTCCCAATTGAACATTTACATGACTGCAACTCTGGCTGAAACTTTATTTATAACCTTGGGAGAGATTTTGAATCAGAGGCATCAGTTAAACTGACTCACAGATAATGTAAAGTACAAATATTTCTTAAGTTACTATGTTTTGGTGGTAATTTGTTATGCAGCAATAGAAGGGGGATGCTGTCATAACAAATACACACACACACACACACACACACACACATACAATCAGAGAAATGACTCTGGAAATAGGCAGTGAACAAAGGCTAGAAGAATTGTGAAGAGTGTATGAGAGCAAGCCTAAACCACCATGAACAGATTGTTAGTGGAAATCTGGAAGGTGAGGAGGTCCTTATTGTGTAGTGGTAGAAAGCTAAGCAACATCAGAAAGCAGGAAATGTTCCTGGTGAACTGCTGATCTCACTAAGTGAATTTCTAAAGTGTTGAAGGTGCTGCCTGATTTTTTTTCTTGATGCTTACAGTAAAATGTGAGACACATAGATAGAATGAGCATACAATTAAACAGAAAGGAACCAAGACTCAATAGTTTTGGAAGTTTTAAAAATTTAAATCTAAAATTAAGAAACGGCTTCCAATCATAATTCAAATCCAGAGTACTGATAGGAGAACAAAGTCTAAAAGCAGAGGGCATGACCATACAATATTAAGAATTCTGAACTTAGGAAATCCCAACTTTATATAATGGGGAGTAAGAAAGTTTCTCACTGCCCTGAAGAGGGACACTATCTCTATTTTCCAAAACTACTCATTATACAAATATCACTGGAAAGATAAACTGAAGCAAAGGCCATCCATGCCTCGCTCATAAGACATGCAGAGGCGAGACCCAGGGGAAATGGTCTCTCAACATTATCCACCCTCATATCTACACTGCTTATGGCTTGTGGTAAATTTTATCATGAGTTTGACACTCCTGTGGACACACTGATCAATGTGACCAAGGGCATCCAAAGCTAAATCAATTACTACTATCTCATAGCACATAATTAAGAGTACTATGAATAGGACTTCAAGTAGCAGAATTAGTTCAACTTTCAGTACTGGGATCAACTACATTCGCTAGTCTCCTAGAACCATCTGGCTAAAGAAATCCCATAAACCATCAGGGTCTAACTTAGAAACCCAGTGGCTTTCTCCATAAGCTTCTGTACTGACCTTTCCACTTGGCTCAAGGTATTATTTTACTTAGATAGTATGTATTAGCAGGATGTATTAGTGAACGCACAGACTTAGCTTTGGAACACAAGGAAGAAGTGTGGGGTCTAGAAGCAGTTCTGTTTTCTGGAACAATACTGGTCAGCAAGTTGAGGCTGAGCCAAGTGCCTTCTAGAACTGAGGCGGTGCAGCTGATCACATCCCCTCAGATGGAAACAAATTCCATACTACCTTATCTAGTTAAATTACTCCAATCATAAGGATCATTGTTATTAGTTATTTCTCAGGAAAGCTGCTCCAAGTAGTCATGGATAACCTTACTTCAGAGGGATCACTACAGTGAAGGCTACATAATTGAATGGTGGAGTTTCTTAAAATACTTAAAACATTTTAAAAGATTCTTTAAGAGATTCTTAAGAATTTCTTTAAAAAGTCTTTCCTTGGGCTGGAGTTGTAGCTCAGTGATAGAGCACTTGCTAACATGTGCAAGGCCCTGGGTTCAATCCCCATTACCACAATGGTGGGGGAAAAAAAAAGTAAGTACATAAAAATATTTATGAGGTGTAACTGGGAGTAGGCCCAAAGAATTTGATCAGTTTCCATAATTTGTTTCTATAGTTTGAATCCTCAAACTTTAATCTGTCAGTCTATAATTTTCCAAATGAGACCAAACAGGTCATTGGCAATAGTCTGAGAGCCATGAAAACTATAACAAGAATTATCAAAGGGACTATTGGCCAGAGCTCTAAGTATTGACCCATGCAGCAAGTGACCATGTCAATCTGTGGGTCTGAATAGCTGGTGCAGAGGTTTAAAAGCCCAGAAGATAGCACCAGACAATCTGGTTGAACCAGTGAACCAAGTCCAGGCATTTTTTAAAATGCTATAAATTGAAGGCACCACTGAGTCACAGGTTCTGCTTCAGAAAAAGAGATGGTAGACAAAATCTCCCAAAGAGAAAACAGTCACTTGTTCATGTAAATATGAGCCACTGCTGGGTAAAGCTCACAGTTTTCTTCATTTTTTCTCTTTTCTTTGGTATTAAGGATTGCACCCAGGGACCTGCACATGCTAGGCAAGTGTTCCTCCATTGAGTAAATACCCCCAGTACAGCAGTTTTCTTGAATCTGTCATTTCTATTTGACAAAGTGTGCTGGGCTCTTCCAAGCTTTTGGTTATGAGTTCAAGTTGACCAATCTTAAACTCAGAAGCTGGGACAGAGAATTGTAAAGCCTCCAAGGGCTCCAGACATTCAGTTTCAATCAGAGAATAGTTAGTAGATTAATAACTGCTTTTTGTTTTTGTTTTTTAAAAGAGGTTGTATCTGGTGGCTGACAGGGCAAGCAATATTGTGTTGGAAAATTCTGAGTATTCTGGCAGCCACTAACTGAATAAGCTGTGAGTTCCCTCTCTCCTTTTGGAATTCTTCATGAATTCTGAACGACTACCAGAGGGAAAACATGGAGAGTGATCCACATGCCCCACTATCATTGCTCTACGGGTGGCAATCTCTGAAGGTGAGAAACACCACTGACACTAATGGGACAAAGAAATACAGGCAGAGAACACATAAGCTCCGTTATACGTTTAGTAATGGAAGCAGAATTACATTGTGTTTGTCCAAGGATCCCTTCCACAAAGCCATTTTCACATTCCTTCTCACTGTAAACTACATCATATAAATTGAATCTGGACATGTCCTTACCATAGGACCAGGTGAGATGGTGAGCTGTGAGCCAGTATCCATAGAACCATGAAGTAACTGCCAACTCTCCACAAAGTTCTCTAGCATACCCCAAGGGATTACATAGTAACTGGTCTCCCTGGAGGACAAGAGATCTCAGCCCCACCCTTTGTCATCCTTCATCTTAGAGCAACTAAGGTCATGGTAGAGAGAAGAGGAGGCATCAGGGATGTGGAGGCAGACAGCAGCTCTCTGCCAGTCACATGCACATTTGCTTTCAGTTCTGAGTAGTGCAGTGATTACTCATATTTTAACCTAACTCCAACACTGACAAGCACCTAAAGCACATTATAAGGTGGGCCATGATCACTGGCACCACCTATTTAGCTCTGGGAGTCTTTGACTCAGCAATCCTAAACTTGAATTCTACAGCAGGAACTCTGTTATGGAATCTATCTTAATCTGGGGCATTTGCTGCCTTGTTATCATGACAGCATCTCTTTAAGCCTGATTTTAACATAAGGGATAGAAGAGTTTTCCAGGGTGATGAGGCTGACAGTTTTTCACTCTCTAATGCATTACCTTCATCAGCAATACAGATGCAATCTGTACTGACAATGAGGGCCCAAATATTTACCTAGGGTTTTCACAGGGGTTTGTCTATCTCAGAGAAATCGCCCTGACAGAGCCAACATTCCTGTAGAACAGGCAGGACCCACTGCAAAGAACTTGGAGACCTTTTACTATCTGGAAGAATCTGAAGTTGATATGACAGACAAAGAGGCATGGAAGAGAGGCTGAGTCAACAGGCAGCCCAACTGTAGCTATTTCTCCTTAACCAGCACTCTGCCTCGGCCTTATTATCTCTCCAGTGAACCAGTCAGAGTCTAAGAACACTAGGTGTCCAACCACAGTGACTGAAATTACTTCCTTCATGCTCAGCGTAGGTGTGGGTTTCTGTAAATATTGTCAGAACAACTGGGTCAGGACCTTCCTCGAAGCCAGGACGTGTTTTCACACAAGTTGAAACAAACCACCATCATTTTTGTGCTGGTTCCTCAAGCCACAATTTTCCAAGAGTGATGACAAGAGGGCCTGATGAGTCCTGCATAGGAATGTCTAATGATGGGTCAGGGGAGAAACTCAGAGCTCAGGTAAAGTGAGTCTTTTATACACAAAGCATGACCATCTTTTGATCTGGAGGGACAGACTCTATCTTCCCAGCCAGTGTACTACACAAACACTTGAAAAGACAGCCAAGAACAAAGGGCAGTCAGTGCCTCAGAAATATGAGGGACCTGCAGAGAATTATTTCCCAATGATTATCTAATGGAAGAAATGTCTACAAATTCAGATTATTTAAGAAAGTCTACACAATATTGTTCATTGACCTCTGCAAAATCTTTCTAACCATTACTGCTTTCTATAAACTCTGTTCTACAGGTAAACTTGTCTTTCTGTTTCTTGAATGTACCCTATATTGCCCCAGCTTCTTGTACTACAGAAAAACATACAAAAACAACAAAAAGACAATTTGCAAACAAAAATTAAAACCAGAAACCTCAAATTCATGTTTTTATTTTGTGTGTCCTTAGTTATATATAATTATTTCATGCTATGGATATTGGTCCTTTTGACAGGTTGCCTTTTAAATAATTTAAATTGTGTAGCATATTTATTTATTGTTCCCACAGCAAAATAGCAAAGTTGTTTGTGACTATAAAATAAATGTTATTCCTTTTAATAAATGTCACCTATTAACAAAGAGATAAATGCCATTGTCTTTAAGTTATAATAGATAAACTCTACATGAGGAGGGAACAAGTGATCCCTCTTTTTCCCACTGACATCCTGAACTAAATAGTCAACAGACCAAAGTAGACCTCTATAATTCAAATGTCACACTGCAATTTCAAACTGGCAGTCTTCCTTGAGTTTCATTTTATTTGCCAAAGAAACAATGAAGTACTTATTCTGATGCCAATAGAACTGTGGGAAGAGACTAAGAGATTTGTATTCCCTGAATTTTTAATCTGCAGAAGAGGACAACTACAGTTACCAAAGCGGCACATGTTATTATTTTAATAATCCTATAATTATACAACTAATAAAATCTTGTAACATATGGTATCTTTGTATAAAAATAAATTCATATGATTGCAAAAATGACAGTAGATCATCAAACTGAACCAGAAATTAGCCATAGGATTTAAAGCACACACACAAAATGAAATCAACAAAAATGTCATGATGGTATTTTTATGCATAATAAACAGATTAATAATAAATATAATCTCAGCATTATATTATTCTCCCAGGGTGAACACTATCCTTCCCTCACATGACCACCTTCTGCTTCGTGACAGCAATTCCTTCTTGACAGGGTCTGAAAATTCAAGACTCCAAGTTTTCACCTTGGTGTTCTTGGCATCTTTAAATTGAATAACCCCAGCTCTGATTGCACTGAACCTCTTCCAACAAAACCCACAGCTTTAAGCCCCCTACAATATATATACTGAGTCAGAAAGTCTGAGGCGAGGTGGAGAAATTTGAATTTTTAAAGAAGTACCATGAGATTCTCACACTGAGGTGAATTTCAAAGAGTTTTAAGCCATTTTTTTAAAGTTCTCAGGACTGTCATATTCATTGCAGAGCAATGATTGCTAAATGTAGACTACTGTACATAGCAGATTTTACATTTTATTAAGTACTGAGTTGACACAAAGACTATTTATAAAATAAAGAAACTGCATAAAGATTGTAACATGACCAATGAACAGCTTAGCACAGGACAGAGGAGTGTTGCTCCACTGCAGTCTCCCATCTGAGCTTCTTTGACTCATTTCACTCACTGACCCTTCTGAGAAAATTCTGCTGAATTGTTTCATTCTTAGTTTGGTTTTTTTGTTTGTTTGCTTGTTTGTTTTTTACTATACGTTTGTATAACAGTATATCAGTACATGGTTTTATGTAATGGAACCACACTGCATGTATTCTTCTGTGCCCTTTGTTTTTAGCAGGATGCTCCTGAGATTGCACGTCACTGTGTGCTGCTGAAACAACTTGTATCGTTCCACTATACACACAACATATCCTCGTGATGATAAATTCAGAAATGTGTAATTTTTTTCTGTTCAAATATAACCTTATACATCAGTGTTATGATTCATGTACATCAGAGTTTTACTGAGGTGTTTACCAAGAAATAGAATCTTTGAATCAGCTTTACTAGATAGTGCCAAATAATTTTTCATAGAGGCTGGGCCAATTTATTTCCCCATGTGCAGAAAACGAAGTTTTCCCTTAGTTTACAACCTTCCTGAACTGAAAACACTTGCTCTAAATCAATTCAGTAGGTATAAAATAGTATTTCGTTTGGTTTTTAATTTCTACTTCCTGATTGATCACTAATATTGTTGGGCATCATTTGCCACTGAGGTGTCTTCTGTGACATGCTTATTTGCGCCCATGGACCATATACAGTCTTTTCCTACTTGCTCATGAATATGCTCTTGATATAATTCTCTTTCAATTACTATTACTTATTTTTCAGATATTTCCTTCCAGCTTCTGAAGTACCTTTTCACTTTCTTAGAGGTATTTTAAATAAATGGGAGCTCTCAACTTTAATGTGGTCAATTCTCTCAATCCCTCCCTTTATGTTTTTGTTTCCACAAGTGTCTCATTTAAGGAACTATTTCTTGCACTGAGATCATAAAGACACTCAATACTGTCTTTTACATTTCATAGTCTGGCCTTTTGTATTTGAACAGTTAATCCACCTAGAATGGAATTTTGGCATAGAGTGAGACTGGGGCTCAATTTCACAAATTTTTTATTTTTAATTGAAGAGCCTAACATTTCTTTAAACATATTGAGTGTTATCTATGTCACAAATAAAATTTCCCTATGTGAGGGGTTGTTTGTGGATTACTTGATCAATGTGTTCATTCCTTTGCCCTATGGTCTAAATTACAACAGTTTAATGATCTCTCTTTTAAGGTATGAGAAATGTTGTGGTTTTTTTTGGGTGAATTGTTGTTTCATATATTTTAGCAACAACTTACTAAAGTTCATTTAAATATCTTTTGGAATTGTTTTTACTAGAATTGCACTGAACATATAATCAACTTGGAGAAAACTAACTCAATTAAGCTACTGAATCTTCTAATTCATAAACAAGATTTTATGTCCTTTCATACAAGTTTTTCAAAATGCTTCAATAAAAGTTTATTTTTCCTCACAAAAGTTTTGACCATCTTTTATTTCTTGATACCTTAAAAAAGGTAAGTTATAAATTATATTTCCTATTGACACATTAAAAGATATTATATTTTATATTGTGGATCATGAAAATTACTAATGTCTTATTTCTAATACTGTAGGTAGTTTTATAGTTTTAAAAATGAACATTCTCATCACCTATTTCAAAACAATCATATATGAGTATACAATTATACAAGAATGTAACAGTTTTTTCCTTCTTTCCTATCTTCTTCTGCCTTCTGGTACAATGTCAAACACAAGAAGTGATGGATTTTCAAATATTAATCTATACTTGCATTCACGGGTAAACCCATATCTAGCTATGACATCATCTTTTTTATATGTCATTAGATTTTGTTTGATAAAAGTTTGTTCAAGATTTTTTGCATTATATTTATGACTAGAATGGACCTATAATCTTTCTCATCATTGCCAGGTTTTGGTACCAAGGTTATACCTAATTACCTCATACATCTTATACACTCAAGGTTTTACTGTATTCCACATCAAAGCTGTACTAGTCTTATTGTATGTCCTCTGAACCTATTATATGTAAGTGAAGATATTTACTCCAGTTTGATATAATGGATGGTAAGATAATTTTGAAATTTTATTTCTTTTCTTCTTTCCCTTTATTTCCTTTTTTCTCCCTTATTCCTTCTCCCTTCCTTCCTACCCCCTTCTTTCTTTCTTATGCTGTTTGTTACTTATGGTGTTTTATTTCTGTGAGTTTTGTACTTTGAAACTATAAACTCATATTTCTTGAAACTTTAGCTTTTAATAAATGTGAATGCCCCAAGGAAGGAGATGCTTTTTATTTTTCCTCCTGAAACAGAATACATTCAAGGCTCCTTGTGATAATGGTTCCTCAGAGTAAATTTTTCATCTCTCCCACTTAGCACTAAGATTTGATACTGGTGACATTCCATGCAGCCCTTGGATGGTAGATTTCTGTCTACAGTGAATTACAAAGCCCATGACATTCTGGCTTTATGACGGGGTGCTCCAAATTAGACATCCCATTTTGTATAGGTCTTGAGTTCTGTCTACCATAACTCAAAGCAATATCAATTAGAGAAGCATCATAGTAATTAAGGATAAATAAGGTAGGATGATTAAAAGAAGGCAGACATAAAAAAGTACAATTTCATTCAACTGACATTTCAGAATTGGGAAAATTAATCTAGTGTCAGAACACAGATTAAATGGTTGCTTGAAGCTTAAAGAGACTACAAAGTCACATGAGGTAACTATTTGGGATAATAGAAACGTTCTTTATCTTGGTTGTGGTAGTGGTTATATACCAAACTGTTAACTTAAATACACTTAAAATTGGTGTATTTTATTGTACATAAATGATTTCTCATTAAATATGATTTTAAATTGAGAAATATAATGAAAAATATATCAAATTACACATTTAAGATCTGTGCACTCTACATCAATTTTATTTTAATAATTCCTTTTAAATTCCTTTAGCACCTGGAACTCCAGAACTCAATTAGAGTTTTTACCATACTTACTAGCATCAATATCAGTTTAAAATGAGTGAGCCATTATCAAGCCTCACAAATCCCCATGATAAGACAGCTTTAACACATTAATCCTTGGTCAAGTTGCCATTCAGTCTTTATTGCTCATGAAAATGTATTTCTATGATCGAAGACTATTTCCAAGTTAATATACTAGGAAGGAGAAGAAGGCCACTTATGCAGTATTGATCTTGACATAATTTAGGCTATTTTCACTATTCTGTCCTATGGTGAGTTTATTCAGTTATGACTACAAGGAAGTCATGTCAACCTGGTCACTAAGTTGGTATTTTAAAGTTCCAAGGTTTTCAAAGGATGAAATGTGTATATTCAATTTTTTTTTCTGATTTTACATGCCAAGGATTTCAATATAGTGTGACAGAGATAGGGTTTTCTTCCAAATTCCTGGTCTCTCAAGACATTCATAATGTGATGGCAAACAAAAGGTCATAGAAACTACTAAGTGCAGAGTATTCCTTTAGTCATTTCCCTATCTTTAATCTCTATCTTACTAGGTTTGACACTGACTTTACTCTTGTATTCTATACAGTGAGTTGGGTTTCAATTCAGTTCAATTTCTTGGCTTCCCCTAAACTACCTGAAGCTATGCTCATCCCTGTATGTACAAAAGATCCACAAGCCATCAAAACCTGTTATTGAAGAGATAACAAGCAATGGGGGAAATTTATGGGTAAAGAGAGAGACACACATAGGCCTACTGATTCATTAAAAAAGGGCCACTAATTCAGCTGAGAGCACAACAAATCTTTATGGAGAAAAAAAAAATTATGGAGGAGATTAAAACCTAAACAGAACCCTGAAAGGTGAGCCAGATTTAGTGAGTATTTAAGGGCAACAAAGAATGGGTGTAGTGAATGGCTTCAAGGTAGAGAAAACAGGAAGAGCAAAGGCCTGGCACAACCATGGGATCCCTCTCCAGGAGAAGATAGGTGGCTTCCTATGCTAGTGAGTCTGATTCTGTGACTTGTAGTATTTAAGAATTTTTTGATAAAGAATTATATTCAACTTATTGAAAAAAACAATGTTTTTAAGGCTGGAAAAATACTATTATTTGTGTTTGTTTCTATATCATCTCTTCAATACCGCAAGCTCTGGGGTTCATCAGTGTAATGTAGAATTATTCTAGCATGGTTTCTAGGGAGTCAGTCCCAATCTCCTCACAACTGAGAAAGGAGGCAGTGAAGGAAAAGCAGAACTGAGAGATGCGTGACAAAAACAAAAGCTCTAAGACTCAATATTACAAAAATCTGAGACTTAGAAAGACCGGAAAATAGGTTACCAGAGTAGAAAACAAACGCAGAGTCCCCTAACCCTGAACTCAAACCTGGGAATGAGAAGGGAGGGAGGGGCAATAGAGAGAGAGAGAGAGGTGGAGAGGGAAGTGGGGGGGACAGAAAATCTCTTAAGCTCACCTGCTTAAAAACCTTTGGAAAAACAGACAAAATTTGAAAGTGCAATGGTAACACAAGGATCCTTAAAACAGAGTAAATAGCTTAAAAATGAAATCATGAAAAGAAAGCTGAGCCAGAGATCTACAGCCAGAGTCTTCAGCTAACCAGTTACTCCCTTAAATCTTCCCATCCACAGTTAGCTGCAAATTAAGCCAAAGGGAAGTCCACTGCAGTGAGACATCTTAAGGATCTGGCCAGAAAGACATCTAGTAAGACTACTACTAGCCCAAAATGCTGAAACCCCTTCTCCCTGTCTCACTACAGACAAAGGGAATGGAATGGGCTGGTGGGGATCTGTGCCAGAAAGTGCACCTAACCCTGCTCAGCCTCTGTGACCCAGGCAAAGGCACAAACCCTATGCAGCATGCACTAAACAGCAACAAAGCAGCTTTGGCCCCAGTTGAGAAAAGCAGATTCTCCAGGCCCAGACCACTGACATTGGGGTAGGGAGCAGGAGAAACCAAGGACATTCCCCAGCATCCTGGGCCATACCAGAGGGAACTTGCCTGAACATCCAGTGATAGAGACCCAGCAGGAAATTACCATAGCCTATACAGCAAGAATGGGCTGATCCCAACCTTAATTAGTGCCCTGCCTGACCCGTGATCACAACTGCCAAGTGAAAGGGCATTGTCTGGATACTGGCAGGACCTTACATCCGACACAGTCAACAGAGAGAATCTAGGCCTGCCATTCACAAACTGGGACAGTGGAAACTAGAGTCCAGATGAACCACTGGAGACCCTTTATAACAGTAATTTAGAGAACGGTAACCTCTGGGGAAATACTTCAGCACCACAGAACACTCACAACCAGAGTTTCTGCACTCACAGACAGCCACCAAGATCTTTATTATTGTGAAAAGAATTCTATTAGGGTTAGCAGGTATATGGTGAACCACAGCAATCACAGGGATACCTCAGAGTCTGCAACCTACACTACTGTACACAAGAGAAACAACCAAACCACAACACTGTACCCTCCAGAAGTCAGCAGCAGGCCCCTGAGCTGAAAAACCAGAAGCTGTCTGTAGGAGGATCATGTCAACAAGGGAACTGGCTCCTGTGCCCTGGCAACTCTGGAGAGATACACAGGCAAAGACTGATGGACATCTGCTAAATGTCTAAACCCAAATGAAAGTCACACCAAGATTCAACAAGAATTTTCTTCACTTTGACGTGGTTTACTATAAATAACTCTACTTATTCGATCATATAAATAACTCTAGCTTGAATGATAATTATCAACTCAATAGCCAACATTGTACCTTCAACCCATTTGAATGTATTCATCTAATGGTTTAAAGCATTAACTGGAATCAATCTTCTTATCTTTGTTTTCCTGGCTCTAGTTTATACTTACTTCTCTTACCCCTTATTCATCTCTTGTATTATCTGTTACTACCTCAAATACCAACCATTCAGCTATTTCTCCTTTTCACCTTAGTACAAATTATTCTTTTGTGTATTCTTTATCTCTCTCTCTCCCTTTCCTTTTGGCCCAATGTTTTTTCTCCTCCCTGCTTTTTGCCCTCACTTAACATTATCATAAGTCTACTAAATTTAGCAACTAATTTTTTTTTACCTATTTCAGAATTTAATTATACGTTTATACTTGAATTTGAGGAGCTGTAGAGAATAATTACAAGTCTTTGTTTCTTATAAGGATACACAGAATGATGCTTGGCTCCAAAGTGATCATAGTAAATAGGGCTCAATGGCATCCCTTAAAGTGGTGCTGATATTGGAATTAGAGGTCACACATTGACTTAGACTAGCATTACCTGGATATTCACCCAACCCAGGGCTCCTAAAAGAAAGAAGCTCACATAGTAAGTTCTTTGCTTAAAAGAAGAAATCAGAACTACACAAACAGATGAGTAGATATAAATATGAAAAACCAAAGGAACAAACCATTCCAAACATCCCATATGCTTCAACAACAGACTTCATTGACACCACAGTGGAGGAAGTGTCAGAGAAGGACTTTAGATAAAGTTCATAGTTAAATTGTTCTATAGGGCAAAAGAAGATATAAGGAATTAAATTAGAGAGAAAATACAGGAAATAAAATATCAGTTCAACAGAGAGACAGAGATTCTGAAAAAGAACCAAACAGAAATCCTCAAAATCAAAGAATCAATAAGTGAAATTATAAATTCAATGGAAAGCATCACCAATAGATCAGACCACTTTGAAGAAAGATTTTCGGGCCTTGAAGACAAATTATATAATTTTGAAAGTAAAGTTGATCATAAAAGATGTTAAAAGACCATGAACAGAATATTCAAGAAATCTGGGATAACATCAAAAGGTCAAATTTAAGATATATAGGGAAGATGAAGGGTCTGAAATACAAACTAAAGAAATGTACAATCTTTTCAATGAAATAATATTGGAGAAATTTCCAAGTCTTAAGAATGAAATGGAAATTTACATACAAAAGGTATATGGGACTCCAAATATACAAAATCATAACAGATCCACTCCAAGAAACTTTATTAGGAAAATGCCTAGTATACAGAATAAGGATAGAATTTTAAAAGCTGCAAGAGAAAAATCAATGTCACATTTAGAGGTAAACCAATATGCATTTCAACTAAATACTCAACCCAGACATTAAAAGTCAGGAGGTCCTGGAAGAATATATACCAACTTCTAAAGAAAATGGATGCCAACCAAGAGAAATTAAGCTTCAGAACTGAAGTAGAAATAAAAACTTTCCATAATACACAAAAGCAAAAGGAATTCGTAACTAGAGGACAGTACTATACAACATACTCAATAAGATGTTTCATGAAAAAATGAAAACCAGTATAGGGAGAAATAACACTAGAAGAATAATCAATTAAAGGAGAATCAAGCCCAATTTAAATATTACAAATTATTCAAAATGGCAGGAAATTAAAAATCATCTCTCTAAAATAACACTGAATGTAAATGATATAAACTCTTCAAACAAAAGACAGAGGTTAGCAGATTGGATAAAGAAACAAGACACAACAATATACTGTCTGCAAGAGACTCACCTTACAAGCGAAGACATTCACAGACTGAAGGTGAAAGGCTAAGAAAAGACAAACCACTCGAACGACACTTGTAAACAAACAGGGGTAGGTATTCTGATATCGGACAAAGTGAACTTCAGGCCAAGATTAATTACAAAAGATAAAGTCACTTCATACTGCTTAAGGTAGTCATACATCAACAAGGTATAATGATCATAAATATTTATGCCCCAAACAACAGAGCATCTATGTACATCAAACAAACCCTTCTCAACATTAAGAATCAGACCACAATAAAATAATACTGGGTAGATTAACATGACTCTCTCACCAATGAATAGATCATCCAAACAAAAACTAAGCAAAGGTTCTACAAAACTAAAAAATGCAACTAATAATATGAACCTAACAGACATCTACAGAATATTTCATCAATCAACAACTGAATTCCCTTTCTCTGTAGCAGCACTTGGAACATTTTCTAAAACAGAACATAATTTAGGTCACAAAGCAAATCTTAGCAAATACAAAAAAATAAGAAATAATAACTTACATTCTATCAGATCATAATGGAATAAAATTAGAAATCAATGATAAGATCAAAAATAGAAACCACTCTAACACCTGGAGATTAAATAATACACTTCCAAATGAAGAATGGATAGTGAAAGAAATCAGGAGAGAAATAAAAAAAAAATCTTAGAAGTAAATGAGAATAGGAATATACCATATCAAAATCTCTGGGAGTATTAAGGTAGTTCTAAGAGGAAAGTTCATAACACTGAGCTCAGATATCAAGGGAACAGAAAGATACCAAATAAATAATCAAATATTATACATCAAGGTCCCAGAAAAAGAACAAGAAACCAACAGCAAAATCAGCTTAAGATAGGAAATAACTAAAATCAGAGTCAACATTAATGAAATTGAGATTAAAAAAAATACAAAAGATCAACACAACAAAGAGTTAGTTTTTAAAAGGATAAAAGCAATAAACCCTTAGCCAAACTAATCAAAAGAAAGAGGGGGAAAAAAAGAAACTCAAATTAACAAAAATTCAGGATGCAAAAGCCAATATCACCATAGATACTATTAAAATCTAGATGATCATCAGAAATTATTTTAAAAATTTATATTCTAATAAGATAGAAAAGTTTGAAGATATTGACAAATTCCTAGAGATATATAAACTACCCAGACTGAACCAGGAGTATATAGAAAACTTCAACAGATGAATTTCAAGCAATAAAATTGAAGCAACAATCAAAAACCTTCTAACAAAGAAAAGTCCAGAACCAAACTGATTCTCAGCCAAGTTTTATTAGACCTTTAAAGAATTAATACTAATCCTCCTCAAATTATTCCATGAAATAGAAAAGGAGGGAACTCTGTCAATCTTATTCTATGAGGTAAGTATCATCCTGATACCAAAACCAGACAAAGATACATCAAGGCAAGAAAACTTCAGACCAATTGTTCATCCTTGATGAACAGTGATACAAAAATTCTTAATAAAATAGTCACAAACCTCATACAAAAATACATTAAAAAGGTATTATGCCATGATCATGTGGGTTTCACCCCAGAGATGGAAGGTTAGTTCAACAAAGAGAAATCAATAAATGTAATCCACTACTTAAATAGACTTAAGGACAAAAATCACATTATTATCTCAATAGATGCAGAAAAAAACATTTGAAAAAATGCAGCACCATTCATGTTTGAACACTAGAAAAACTAGGGATAGAAGGAATTCACCTCAAAATTGTAAACGCTATAAATGATAAATCCAAGGCCAACAATATTTTAAATGAAGAAAAACAGAAAGAATTTCCTCTAAGAAACAGGTACAAGAGAAGGATATCCACCTTTACCATGCCTATTCAAAATAGTCCTTGAAATTTTTGCCAGGGGAATCAGGCAAGAGAAAGAAATTAAAGGGATACAAATAGGATAAGAAGAACTCAAATTATCTCTGCTTGCTGATTATAAGGTCCTACGTTAGGAAGACCCAAAAAACTCTACCAGAAGACTTCTAGAGCTCATAAGTGGATTTAGCAAAGGAGAAGGATACACAATCAATACCCATAAACCAATCACATTCTTATATGCCAATGGTAAATCTAATGAAAAGGAAATGAGGAAAACCTTCCTATTCACAATAGCCTAAAAAAAAAAAAATACTTGTGAATCAATCTAAGAAAAGAGGTGAAGGACTTTTACAAAGAAAACTATAGAACACTAAGGAGAGAATTGAAGAAGATCTTAGAAGATGGAATGACCTCTCATGTAGAGGTCTTAGATGGGTAGAATTAATATTGTCAAAATGGCAATACTATCAGAAGTGCTATACAAATTCAATGCAATTTCCATCAAAATTCCAATGACATTCTTCACAAAACTAGAAAAAAGCAACTTTGAAATTTATTTGGAAAAATAAGAGAGCCAGAATAACCAATGCAATCCTTAGTGATAAAAGCAAAGCAGGAGGCATCACAATCCTGAACCTTGAATTATACTCAGAGTAACAAAAACAGCATGGTACTAGCACCAAAACAGGCATGAAGGCCAAGGGAATAGTAGTATAGAAAACACAGACAAATCCACATCAATACAGTTATCTAACACTAGACAAAGGTGCCAAAAACATTTGGTGGAGAAAAAAAGATAGTTTTTTTTAAGAAACGGTGCTGGGAAACTGGAAATCCATACATAGTAGAATAATCTCTCACCTTGCACAAAACTCAACTCAAAGTGGATCAAACACCTACAAATTAGATCAGAAATCCTACAACTGCTAAAAGAAAATGTAGGTTCAATGCTTCAACACCTGTCAGCTCAGGAACTGACTTCCTTAAAAAGCACAAGAAGTAAAATAAAAAATCAATTAGTGGGATGGCATCTAATTAAAAAGCTTCTTCACAGCAAAGCAAACAGTTAAGCTCATGAAGAGAGAGTCAACAGAGTAGGAGAAAATCTTTGCCACCTGCTCCTCAGAAAAGGCATTAATATCCAGGATATATAAGAAATCAAAAACTTAACACTGCAAAACCAAATAACCCAAACAATAAATGGACAAATGAACTAAAAAGACATTTCTCAAAAGAAGAAATATAAATGGTCAACAAAAATATGGATAAAATGGTCAAGGTCTAGCAATTAGAGAAATGCAAATTAAAACTATGTTGAGATTTCATCTCATTCCAGTCAGAATGGCAGTTATCAAGAGTCACAATAAATTTTGGCAAGGATATGGGGAAAAGGTACACTCACACATTGCTGGTGAGATTGCAAATTAGTGCCACCACTCTGGAAATCAGTATGGAGATTCTTCAAAATACTAGGAATGGAACCACCATTTGACCCAGCTATCCACTCCTCAGTATATAGCCAAAAGACTTAAAATCAACATGCTACAGTGACACAGCCCCATTAATGTTTATCACAGCACAATCCTTCAACAGATGAATGGATAAAGAAAATGTCACAAACACACACACACACACACACACACACACACACACACACACACACTGAAGTATTACTTAGCCATAAAAAAGAATGACTTTATGGCATTCACGGGTAAATGGATGGATCTAGAGACTATCATGCTAAGTGAAACAAGCCAGTCCCAAAAAGTCAAAGGTTGAATGTATTCTCTAATATGTGGAAGCTAATCCAAAATAAAGTAGGGGTGATTAAAAAAAAAAGATCAGTGGAATAGACAAAGGTGAATGAAGGGACAGGAGAAAGGATGAAAGGGAAAGTCAGTGGAATAGATCTGACCTAACATTCCTGTGTGTATATATGAATATGCCACAGTGACTATCACCATCATGTACATCCACAAAACACTGATTAAAAAAAAAAACTATAAGTAGATAGAAAGATCAATAGAGGAGAGGTAGGGAACAGCGAAAGGGAAGAGAGGAAAGAAAGGGGAAACTCTGGGGATCAAATTAGAGTAAATAGACTCCGTGTTTTATAATTAAATAAAAATGAATCCTATTGTCATGTATAACTAAAAAGAACTAATGAAAAATTCAAACTTTAAAAAATACAAATAAAAAAATTTAAAGGGGGACTGGGAATGTACCTCAGTGATAGAGCACCATGGGTCCAATCCCCAATATCCCAAATTTAATAATAAGCAAACAAAGAAATGAAACAAAATGTTACAAAGAAAATGAACTATGAAGAGATGACCTGGTTTAGGTGACGGTTCCTATTCTAATCCTACTTTGTTTGACCCCATCTCCTCATGTTCAGTGTTACAAGTACAAATAATATACCTACAGAGTACCTTTCAAGTGGAGGAGAATATCCACCTACCAGGGATAGAGAGTGTGAGTGTGAGGGTGTGTGTATGTGTGAAGTGCATGCATAGTTGGCCTAGGCTAGATCAAGCACAGACACAGTTTTCTACTGAATGTTTTCCCAGAACCTTATGGCTTTGGGTTTCAATATTATGATTTTTATAAATTTGAGAATCACAAACAAAGGATATAATTAAATTTAATGTTTCTTAAAAATCAAATAAAACTGAAGTCTCTGAACAGTTATTTAAAAGATTTTATATTTCTCTTATTCTTTAGACTCCTCTTTATCACCATCAACCAGTTTATCATTTAAACAAACTTGACCTCCATTTTAAACTCCATTACCTCTATTACTAAGATAATTTTATTATTTAAAGCACAGTACCTTTTGGGATGTTTTGGTATGTCAACATTTGAAATCATGCAAATAAACAATGCTATAATGTAAAGATATATACTTAGTATTGAAAAACTAAGAACTTTGCTTCAGAATACTCTCTTTTTTTAAAAAAGTAAATACTGGACTTAGGACAATATAAATCACTATATACACCATTTTATGTAAGCATCATATAGCCCTGATACTGGATATCTTCTTGCCCTCTTTAATTTGAATTACAAAATTTTTGAAGTGTTAGGAATTAAAAACACACAAGGTTAAACATTAGGAAGTGAGTCCAAACTGCAGAAACCGTACCTAAATTATATGCCGTTTCAGAATTAAATATCTTTTCAATTTATTATTTTTATATTATTGAACACACACAAAAAAACATAGCTTAGAGAAGTTCTTCAGAGCACAGAGAGTTAATAAGAAATAGAATATTTAATTTCACAAATGAAGCAGGAAGGTTAAAAAAAAGCATTATTTCTATCAAAAAAACAAAACAAAACAAACCTTAAGGACATAGTTGTTATTGTTATTGCAGTTGGCAGCTACTCCTTGCAATTCAGCCACAGTGTTCTAAAATGGTTGACAAAAACAATTAAAGAAGGCTTCCCTACCCCCTCAATAGAGAGAAGCCTAATGAAAAAGGACAGAAGAAAACCACTGAAATTCAGGTGCTTGCTGTAACACACACTGTAAAGTATGAAGAGGATGCTGTCATACCTTGATAAAATGCTCCCACTGTTTCCAATATCATGGACACAGGATAAAGCCCATTCACATTATTAAATTGCCACCCATAATAAACACAATCTCTTGTTCACATAGCACAAGCTTTTTCAACCAGGAACAGCAAACAGCATGAGTTAAATTTAATGTAATCCCATGAATGCTTTCCAAATAAAAATTACAATCTTGTGAACCTTTTAATACTTACACAAATCACAGCATCTATTGTTACATGTGAACACAAGCAATGGAAACACGTGTCTGTGTAGGTAGCTACCAAATACTTCAAAAGATTCTAAAAATAATGCTACTGTGATATTGGTATAATGATACTAATTTCCAGTAATGAAAAAAATTATTAAAAAAATCAAGCCACATTTTTAAGAGAAGGGGCTTCAGTCTCCACAGTTTGATTAAGCTTGCTATGAACCAGAGTAAAGAGATTTTTTAAATGTCACTTATAATCACAAACTGCAATATAATAAATGTTTCAAAAGGATATTTAAGGAAGGCAGATAATCCCATAATTTAAAAAAATGTATAAAATTACTCATTTTAATTTCATGACCACATTCATTTTCTAATTCAAAAAAGAGGTACAGCACCAGTTGATACTATATTCCAATGCATAATGTTTTTTGACAGAAAGGTACCCATAAAATACAAACAGGTCAGAAAAAATATACACCAGAATTATATCACCTCACTACCAAAGGCTAAAATGATAATTGTAGATTAAGACAGAAAACTAGATGTTATTAAAAATTAAATTCCAGTTGAAAAATTTACTATACCCCCAGAGTTCCAAGGCATAGTGCTGACTATCTGAGGGGTTTACTGAAATCCTCCATAATTACCTTTTAGATTGTTCAAAAGGAAAAGAAAGAAAAACAAATGAATGGTAATTCTATTAAATTCAAAAATGCAATCACTCATCACAGATAAACTCAGATGTACATTAAAATTTTTCACTGGATTAGATTTTCATCTCCCTTTCTTTATAGCAACTTTTTTTTCAGCCTTCAGGCAGAATCGTTTGTACTACTACTACTTTTTTTTTTTTAATCAGATTGTTTAATGGAGAGTGAACAGAAACAGGAATGCAAATTAAAATGGAATTGGCTGTTTGCTTATTTTAAACTCTTCTAGTTTAAATATTTGGAGACAAAACAGAAAAAGCAGGAATTCAAATTATTTGAGGATAATCTATACATTTCAATTCTACCACAGCTTGACTTACAATCTCTTAGAGCATTAAAACAGATATATGTAAGCATAAGTAACACATGATAAGGTGTTATTCCTAAACATCCCCCCTATTTCTTCCTTCTTAGAGAGGACCACTGTACTTTTACAATTTCAGAATATACTTCTTACATTGTGAAGTTGTTCCAAGTAGCCAATTTGAGCAAGCAACTCCTCTCTGTCCCTGTGACAAATTCCAAGTTAGAATCAACTTTAGATGATTTGATCAAAAACAGAAACTCTATCCTTTGGCAGACAATGTTGATCCAAGGACTGGCTCTAAAAATTAGCTGGATGAACTCAGTTGCTCTGTATCTAATTAGAGGTTTTCCTGACTGGGTCCAGGGAATGTCACAAGGGATATTATCAAATAAAAGTAATTCTAACTTTGAAATCACAGGATGATTCTATACATTATAAGGGAAGTGAAAAGCCAAAGTGACAGATTATACAAATTCAGGGCCTGTTCTAACAAAGATATGTAAATCAATACATTGCTCAATTATATATGAAATTAAATCAATTATTCAATGACCATTTATTCATCAGATACCCGATATTCATTCTTCTCATTTCCCTTACTTTGTGAACATTTTACTTTCCATTAACAGAGAAAGAAAGTAAATAGAAAATTGAGAGATAATATTCAAATCAATCAATTTAATACTTAGTAGCATTAGTTAAAAAATTTAAACCAAGTTATAACATTGGAAGTCTTCACACTGGAGTGAATTATCATTATCTGTACAGATTTCACCTCTCCAATGCACAGAAAATTAAACTGGTTTTACCTGGACTTTTTTTTTTTTTAAGTAAACACACTGTGTAACACACAAGTCAGAGAAGGATGAGAGAAAACTACAAAGGAAAACACTCTTGAGGGTTACTTGAAGTAACATAGTCGGAAGCTTCTGATTTCTAATTTCTGATTCTAAGTTTAATGAAAACCTCAACTCTTGAAGCTTTTCATAAAACATTCGCGTATTGTCATTCTTTCCTTTAAACTCCATGAAGACAATACTTATGGACTGCTGTCTAAAATATTCTCCAAGTTTTCAATTTCCCTGTTATTAGAGTACAGAAAAAAGAATTACAGAACTTAAGTATTACTAGAACTTCCATCACTCTAAAGAGGAACCCTCAACATCTTTTGTAACCAGTTATTCTGTGTGCCTGAATACACAGACCTATTAGGTGTGTTCTGTACATTCCATTCAACAACAGCACATTGTACTGCTGACAGGTCCAGTAGACTCTGGGGTCAAAAGACTCTATTGTAATACTAACTTTGACAGCTATGTCATACCTGGGTGGGAGGGAACCTCAGTTGCTGCATTTCTAGAAAAAACAAAAACAAAACACCTCTTCTGAATGCTTTAAAGATTAAATGAAAACATGTAGGGAAGACACCTTGTAAAGTGCCTGACACTATCGGATTTACTCCTCTTACTCCTAGAACTATCTGCTCATGTGGTCAATGATCTTTAGATTCTTCAAAAAAGCAAGCAAAGAAATCCATAAGCAATCTTCCACGTGGTATATGATATGTTCCTAAGTGTATATGTGAAGTAAAAATATTCTTTTTTTTATTTACTCTGACTATCAAATAGAGGAAAATCATACGTACATGCTCCATTGAATAGACACACACCCATACCCACACCCCACACATGCTTTAGCTGCTTGAGTTGAAAATTTTGGGGGATAAATGTGAAAAATTCCTCAGAATAACCAGAAGAAGCATGTGGATGTGATATAAAAGTTTTACTTAAAGACCAGGCTACCTCACTTTCCCCTTTTCCTTGCTCAACCTGATGTCTTATTTCGTGTTTATGGAACATTAGAAACTAGAAGGAACTCAGAGATCTAGCCCAATCCTCAAACTTGAAAGCCAAGGACACTGAGACACGGACAACAAAGCCTGGCCTCCTGCCTTTCTACCACCTGATGTCACCGTACTCCCCTCAACTTCTTATCTAAAATCTAACAGAGGGAGGAGGTAAAAACCAAGCCTTTGGCAACTGATTCAACAATTCTAAAATAGGACTGCAGCCAAAGCAAATCAACATCTCTAATAAAACACAAAACGCTAAGAGTAGAGAATTGAAAACTAGATATAATGCAAATTCAAATATTTAAGGAAACTATTTTTAGTTTCAAAATCCAAGATAACATATTTCCATACTTTATATCTCAGTAAAATTAGAAAAAACTTACCTTTTCAACAGTCTCAGAAAGTAAAACATCAAATAAACAGAATTCTAAGAGACTAATTCATTCATGAAAAGAATTTCTAATGTACTATTCTTTAATCAAAAGTTAACTGATATACCATTTTCAATTTTCTACTACAATAAATGGAGGATATAACCTTATTATACTATAAACACATGAAAACAATATACATTTTAGTTAAAATATCTGAGATTAAAAATACATGAAAAATATTCGAATGTCCATTTTTAATAATTTCCATTTTCTGGCTAGACTCCAAAAATAGTTCTGGAAAAGTAATTTAAGAGGTTGAACATACAAAATTTCACTGTGCTTATTATATCAGCTGACATAAAGAAGAATATTTGTTTTATCTGAATATTTACTAGTTGATGATATATGAAATACTACAAGTAAATTGTTGATGGATCTTTTGACAAGTCAATATGAAACATATGCATGTTTGAACGTGTTTATAATAAAGCATGTTGTCCCATCATATCAACGTACATTTGGCACTGACATTGGAAATAAACCAGCATCTGTATTACATTACAACACACAAGGGTTCCGGAGAGCCGTTTTCACTTGGGGGTTAGCTTCTATTCATTTACTTGATCTTCTACAGAGAGCAGGATGTAAAATTATTCCAATATGTATCTACTCTATGGAACATGTGCTAGTGGAAAAGCTTTGTTCTGTATTATGTTAGCACAAATCATAGCGAGCAGATCCAAAGAACTTTCTCTTCCTGGGGGTAAGAAAGCTCTGGAAACACTCAGAAACCTTAGTATTTTTTTTGTGTGTATGTGTGTTTCTGTGAATGTGTTTTTTCACTTAAAATGTTTACTAATTTTTTTTGAAAAAGCATACTATTGTAAGAACATTTGAAAAGACTGAAAAAATATAAAGTAGGGAGAGAAAATTATCTAATTCCAGCAATAAAAATTGCCATAATTTACATTCTGGTGTTTTTACCCTTTTTGTTTCTATGAATTTCCTTATAATAGTGGGATAAAAGATAAGACTGATTTGTTTCCATAGCCTTCAGACCATAAATAGGATACGATGACCTGATTTGCAACTTACTATCAGATGCAAGTGGTATTTCTTTTCCTTGAGTTGAATTTTGGCTCAGTGTAGACGTAGCCTCCTTAAGACACTGCGGAGAGCCTGCCTTGCTGTTGCGCGGTAGTGTGAGGGCTGCCCACAGAGGGCATGCAGGGGGAAGGAACCGGAAACGCGGGCAGCACTCCTACCTCGTCGTCATCAGCGTCGTATTGCCCGTAGTGCTGCTCCAGCAGCTCTCTCTGGCGCCTCTCTTGTTCCAGCGTCTGGCTTATCAGTTGGGCAACCTCACTCACTTGTCCTGGCTTTTCTCGCCCAATAACGAATCTGCGGAAAGATTAGAGAAGACTAATGTGACTCTCCAGCAAAAGGAGGGCTAAGAAAAGAAGTTAAGCTTGAGATCTCGGAAGAGCCCATCAAGCCTCAACATAGTATCATCCATACGCTTCAAGTGGAGTGCCTGCGTGCGAGCAAAGGACAGCAACAGAAGCAAACAGAAGTGACTTTTACAGACACAGCTCCTCATAAAAGAAAGAAAGGGACAGACTAAAGAACCATTAAAAAATCTGGGAGAAGCCGTAACATATAATCCATTCTACAGTATTTTACACATTTAGATTGCATTAATTTTGGAAGTAAAAATATAATTTCCTGTACCACTGAACGAAAGAATCATTCCCATAAAAATGTCCTCTTTATAACACAAAAAGCTTCAAAAACATTCAGAATATGGCATAAATTAGACAGTTAACAGACTTTTGCTAAGGTACTAAAACTTTGGTGGTAAGAAGGAGAAACAGAAGTAATATTTAAATTTTTGCTTTGAAAAGGAAAAACTCAAATTAGTTCACCATCTTTGGGAAAAATAGATGATTTGAGGAAGTGTGTGGTTCAAGAAATGATGGAACAAAAGGAAATTCTGTTAATATTAATTCTTATTAGAAAAAAGTCTAAAGGAAAATATTTACTTACTGAGTCACATCACTTATTATACATACTTGTCAATTTAGTGTGTTGTGCTCAAAAATTAATATGTAGCATCTTTCCAAATTAATATTTTATTATTATTATTTGTATTTTTAGAAAAATAGAATTATTGTATTGTAATTCCAGCAATTGGGGAGGCTGAAGCAGGAGGATCCCAAGTTAAAAATTGTGGGTATGTAGTTCAGGGGCAAAGTATTCTTGGGTTCAATTCCCACTACTCTAGATAAATAATAAAATACAAATAACATACACAGTTTCTAAGTATCACTTAACATCATTTTAAATGTGATGCTCCAAGTTCAATCTCATTTCTACACTTAATGCTTCCTTTGATTATAAAATCTTGTTTTATACATGCAATTTCAAATAACATAAACTAACACCTTCTGCACAAACTCACTGAAGACTAAACATTTTATACCTAGGTCTTCTTAATTAATGTTTCAGAAATATTTTTATGTAATTTCAAACAAGACTTAGATCAAGTTTTGTGATCATGATCTTTTGAGTTATTTTCCTTTGAGAATCAAGTATAAATAGAATTTACCAATACCTAACTTCTCATCTTTATTAAAGCATAATTTATACACAATAAGATACCTCCATTTTAAACGTAGTCATTAAATGTGACAAACATATAAAACTATAATATTACATCAGTTAAGATATAGTATATTTCCATCAACCCAAAAGTATTTCCTCATATCTCTTTCCAGTAAATTGTCTTTACAGTGAGTCCACATTACTCTTTTCTAGAGTTTCAAATGTATGGAATCATAGAGAGTTTTAACTTCTTTGGCTCACTGTAATAGTTTGGAGTTTCATCCATGTTGTTTCAAGTTATCAGTAAATTGTTATTTTTATCACTGAGTACTATGTAGTTCATCGTACCAAATTGTACCAGAGATACCACATTTGGTTGATCTATTCTTCTACTGATAGATGTTTAGAAAATTTTGGATATTAGGCATAAAGTTACCAGAAATGTGTGCACAAGTCGTTGTAGACTTCATTCCCCTTAGGTAAATAACTAATCATTTAATTGATTAGTAATAAGGTAAGTGGATGCTGAACTTTTAAAGATATTGCCATATTGTTTTTTGAAGTGATGGTACCATTTTATGTTCCTAATAGCAACACATGAGAGTTGTAGCTGTTTTATATTTTCACTAACACTTTGTACTGCCTTTTAAAATTTCAGTAAGGCTTGTGAGTATCTAATGGTATCTCATAATGGTTTCAATTTCTAATTCACTGATAATTGATATTAAATATCCATCTTTTCAGGTACTTATTGACCATTTGTATCTCTTTTTTAAGTGAAATCTTTTTAAATCGTTTGCCTGTCCCTAAAAATTTACTTCTCTGACTTTTTATTACTGATTTGTAATGGTTCTTTATATATTCTGAATACATATCCTTGTCTGTATGTATTGCAATTATGTATATGTGTACACATGTGTTTATGTTTATATGTTCAATTTATTATCTTCTTCAAGTTTGTGACTTGCCTTTTCATTTTTGTGTATCTTTCAAAGGAAGCCTATTGTATCACTATTTTTAAAATCATGCCTTTTGTATTGCCTAATTGCTAGTTTCTTCCTGTTTTTCTTTTTCAAGTGTTAATGTTTTGCTTTTATATTAGGTATCTTTTGAATGAATTTTCATGCATGATGTGAGACAAAGGTAAAGTTTCATTTTTTTCAAATGGAAAACCAATTGTTTCGACACCATTTGTTGAAGATAATTCATTACCATGACTGAATTACTTGGATATATTTGTTGAAAGTAAGTGGACCATGTATTTGTGGGTTAATTTCTGGGCTTTACTATCTATTCACTGATGTGTTTATACTTATGACAATATCACACTTCCTTGATTACTATTCAGTACATCTTAAAACTAAGTAATGTGAATTGTTCAACTGTATATCTCTTCCCCCCTCAATTTCCATATAAATTTTATAAACAGCTTGTCAATTTCTAAAAGAAGGTCCATTGAATCTGGCACAGCTTTGAAACTACAGAACATTTTGTGGAAAACTGGCATCTTACCAATATTAATTCATTTGGTCCATGAAGGTGGTGCATTTGTGTTACTTAGATCTTCATTATTTTCTCATAATACAATGCTGCAGTTTTCAGTATACAGGTCTTAGGTATAGTTTGTTTAAGCTATCTCAAAATATGCCAGGTTTCCTAAAGTTATTATAAGATGCATTCGTTTTTAGATTTAATTTTTTAATTATTTGTTGCTAGGGTATAGAAACATAATTGATTTTTGAAATTTAGTTTTGGAATCTGTGACCTTGCTACACTCACTCATTAATCCTGTGGACTTTTTGTAAATACCTTAGGATTTTTTTTTTAATCAAAGATCATATTCACTATGAAGAAAGCATTTTTCTTCCTTTATTTCCTATTATTTATTTGTTTCTTTGTCTATTGCTGTATGGCACTGGCTAAGACCAAAATATGTTTAAAAGTTGTAAAAATAAACATCCTTACTCTGTTGCCTATCACAATAGAATTCTGAATAGCCCAGAGATACATAGGGCAATTTCATTTGGAGATATGATGGGTGAAGATACATAAAGTCTTGACTATGTTAAAATAATCTAGACTTGCATTACTATCTCAAATTCATTATGTTTTTGGTAAATACATGTATGTCAGAAATTACATGTTATGACACATATAAAAAGGAACTCAAAAAACTCTTATCATAGAAAAAGTTTTAGCAAAGCCTACACTGACCTTTTATCTTTCTTTAAATGCATTATAGTATATGGTTTAAGGGGGCATCACTCACCTACTATAAAGCTGACAGGAGATGGAAAAAAGCAGTTAATGAACAAAAAGCACATTTACAAAAACAACAGACAAGCTCAAAGTAAAAGGTAAATTAAGAGTTCAGATTCATTCATCCCATAAAATCTTTGCATTTATTTCTTACATTTAAGCAATAAATCCTTTTTGTCAGATTTTCTAGTTGAACAGTTTTTCTAAGAATGGAGAAGTTCATTTTCTCTGCAAGACAAGTCTTTAAAGTTATTCAATGCAATTAAGGAAGAAAGAAAGATAAGATGTGAAAATTACACACTTGCCAAACATTTGGAACTATTGCTATTAATTGCAAGGATGAATTAAGGTCTTAATAAAGATCTTGTGAAATACTCTAAAACATAAAATTACAAAAAACAACTAAAGCCCAAACAATAATATAATGGATTATATTACTGTAATAAATTATATAATCATGATATATTACAATAGATCAAAACTTTTAATATCATATGTAAATTCTTCCTGACCTAAAAAAAAAAAATGGTCCCTCCTTCCCAAACCAAAATTATTTGCAATGCTAAGATTCAAAGAAATGAGTGCATGTGTCATTAGTTTCAGAGGAAATAAGAACTGTTCCATACATCTTAAAGAAACTGCATTTTAAATCATAAAGACACAGTTGCTTCAATCACAGCTTGGCTTTCTGAATTTTCCCATAAAATTTAACATAATTTGCTATTTGCCCAATACTGGGGTATATTCAAAATCTCTTTATAGTCTGATGAAATGGGAATGATTTGCAATTGCATATAAGATAGACAATTCATCTCATCAAATATACTCACTTTTAAACATGTTAGGATAAAATACCCGATACCTCTTCGTTCAGGGCAGCTTTTTGGAGCAGTAGTAGAGCACCCAGCTACATATATCTCCAATATATGTAATTTAATATCATTTATGGTACAAGTTTACAGTAATAGAAAGTCATCCTTATAAGTATGAAACAGAGGGAAAGCACAGAAAAGTGGAAACAAACTACTTGTTGTTCAGTCTCATTTTCCTCATGTGAAAATTAGTATCTAACCTCATGTGTCTGAAGGGATGATTGAAGAATAAAATGTAGTACATACATGAAGGGACTTGATTACATTATTATTATGACAAAACTGAAAAGGATTTGAAAAATGTATGCATCTGTATTATTTTTCTACACGTTCGCAAGTATTTTAAGTTCATTTATAAATAAGATTATATGTACAATCTAGTAAATAAAGAATTCAGCATACAATGTCATATTTAAGGTAAGGTTATAATTTCAATTATGGACCCAGAGTATAGATATGCTGTAACAGTATAATTTTAGGTTAAAAAGACCTATAAAGTGGAAAAATGGCTTTGATAGTATAAATCCATCTAACTGTAAACACCACTTACTGGATCTAAGGCCTTGCATATGTTAATATTTCTAAGGCTTAGTTTCCAAATTTGTAAAATGAGCATAATAACTACAATAAATAAATATTGTATAATCCATATAAAGCTTAACTAAGTATCTGGTGCTTAAGAAAGTTTTTTAATAAATGTTTGCTCTTGTTCTTATCTAGACTATGCATTTATTATTATCCAGATAAGGCTGAAAGCATTTAAAAGTGCTTACTGCACACACCATTCCAATTGCCTCCTGTTTTATGACAGTTTTATAAACAGAATCAGTTTTTTGTGAGTCAATTAGAAGAAAAGGATGAAATATAGCTAACTATAAGAAAAAGAAGTTCTGAAACCTTTATTTTTCATTGTCACTGAAATAGAAGAGTATCAATTACATGACCACTTTAAACTGAACTTTTAAAATCTTGAAATATGTAATAATTAAGTCAGCAACAATGCATGTGATCCAATCAACTGCTGTTTCTGCACAAGTATGATTTATATCTTAGACATTATCTCTAGCTGAAATGACAAAACATGTGGTCAAACCAGTCATTAATAATGTGCCTTTAAGAGAAAAAATATTTTTTCATCGTTTAAAAATTTTTTCCTTTATTTCAACATGGGACAGCGAGGTCTTTTTTTTTTTTAGCTATCGAGAATCAGATAATAATAAGTGCATAGTCTAGATAAGAACAAGAGCAAACATTTATTAAATTAAAAAGAGTATTTTCCATGCTTATGATTAACAAATAACAGCAATACTGAAACTAAAATCCACCTTCTTTAAATGTGAATCATCCCACTAAGAACAGTCCATTCTCCCTTTCATACTGAGATATAATAAATAAAAGCAGAATAAATCAGTTATTCCTTTTCTTTTTATGTATCATCAGACCAAGCAATTTTGATGTACTGTCCTTTGGAGTTTAGATGTCTAAGTTATATGGGATTCATTTGATTAGTTTTTTAATTATCTGATGAGCTGTCAAGCAAAAAATAAACAATAAGTTTACATTTGCAATTTGCTAAACTGAAGTTACAAATATCCCCCATGGTCCTGTGTGATTAATATGACAGGTTAAGTGAAAAAAATGAAAATCTATGAATGCCTCATTTCAATATAAATTTTAGTTCTAATGAATGTGATATGCTAGTCAACAATAGCAGTTAAATCATGCTGAAATTTAAAAATTCTTAATGTAGAATGAAGCTAATGGAAAAGTTATACCAGGATAAAGTTATTAGTTCTTACACAATTATTTCATTCAAATATAATTTAAACACATATTATATATCAAAAATTGAACACATCTTTAAAAAACAAAAAGATAAACAGACACACAAAAATAACACTTGAATATTCCATTGTGATACCGTTGTGAACCATGGGTCATAAGATCACACAATGCTTCAAAGATTTTTGTGAAAAGTGTCTCATGTGTTTCTATATGATCATTTTATATATGCATATATAATATGGTCATATTACATATAATTACATATTATATACCTATCATATTATATCATATATATATAGCTTTTCTCTGAATTTGACAGTTTTAAAAATATTTAACTTAATTCTAGTGAACAAGTGGTAGGAAATCTATCTCCAGCCACATTCACTAGTTTGCTGGTAATAGGGAGAAATTAAAAACTTAAACAACCAATCTTCGTGCCATTATTTATGAATGCATAATCTTACATATTTTTCCTCCCTATATTGTGAGATAGATTAATATATCATACTATATATCTGACTTTAACATTTTTAATTCACCTCTATAAAAATGTTTGCTTTTGAAAGCTAGACCTAAACATTTAAGATTATTCCTTTGAAATGAATTTTGCATTTAACCCAGTACTGATTATAAGATTTTTTCTATATTATATTTTAATGTAAAAAAAAAGAATGTAAAAACTTTGCCTAACACAGGCTATTTCAAGAACTCCAAACTATATAAAAGGCATAAACTTTCCAAAAATTTACATCCCTTCCAGAAATAACATTTTTCTATTTAAATTAGCTTTGATGTCTCAGGTTTAGATATTTATGCATATAAATATTAAAAAGGTAATTTGTAAAATGTTAATCTGTATGTAGTGATACCAGAAAATGTTTCATCAAGTCAAAGTCCCCTTTAATTAGTTTTCTGAAATTTCCACTGTTTTTTAATCTTCTAACACTAGAAATTGTTGACCCTTCTTGCATATGTGAGTATATATAGATCTATATATAGCTATATATGTATTCTATATATATGTGTGTGTGTGTGTGTGTGTGTGTGTGTGTGTATCGCCAGATCTTTTTTATTTAGAGACAGGGTCTCATTGAGTTGCTTAGGGCCTCGCTAAGTTGCTGAAACTGGTTTTGAACATCTGATCCTCCTGCCTCAGCCTCCCACTGTGCCTGGCTACTCTTCTTATATTTTTAAGATTAAAATACTCTATCCATGGTCAAAAATCCATAGTGGTTGCTCCTCTTGTCTGGGCAAGGGGATAGTCATAGAAGTAAACACCAGACCCAAAATGATTAACAATTTCCATGAACATAGAAATTCTCTCACTATCAAGCACAATCACAAAATGTGAAACTCTCAATTGCCCCATATACTGCTGTAATGGTAACATAAACATTATAGAAATGATATAAATGAGGTGAAAAAAATTTCAAGATTTAATGCATTTCCTGATCTTAAGCAAAAACAGAACAAAACTTCCAAATTTACAAATTAAATGCTCAGTCATGTATCCAAATATAAACAGTATATATCCATTAAAAATTCACTTGTCATTCAATTATATTTTCTTTTGCATATTAGAACCTCTTCCAAAAAGGATAAATATTTAAGAGCCTCAGAGTATATAAATACAATTGGTATAAAATCCTGACTTCCAGAAGTGATACATGGCTCCATATGAAAAAGTAATTAAATTGATATGCTGGGGATAAAAGTACAATGAATACATAATTATTGATTGTGGGTAGCAGGTACTTTCCAGAAAGCATTTAAATTTTAATGTGAATGACAATGAACAGCGAACATAGAAATCATTAGAAATTTGAAATAAAATAACTCGCATAGAATAATACTCTACTATAACTGTAGTCCGTGTTAGGATGGCTATCTACAGAGTACCCAATCTTTTTTCTAGAATTCTCTCTTTCAAATGGTTTACAAGTGTTACCATGTCTTCTTCAAATTTTCTGTTTTAAAGGCAAAAGGTTGTAGAACCTTTTAACATTTATATATAGGACAAATGTTTATACCTGTTCCCATCTTGGTCAGTTTTTCCTAAATGGTCTCAACTTTTTTAGGGTTCTTCTTAAGTGGGTATGCAACATTAAACAAACTATACTGCAGAATAAAATTAATCTGCATATCAATCTGTTTGACCAACCAACCATCCACTCAACTAGTTATTGAGCACTAATGTTATAGACAGCCTCCAACATAGACCAAGAGATGCCAGACTCCTGATATTCATGTCTTGTTTAATTCTCTCCCTTTCAGTGTGCCTGGATGTACTGACTTGCTTTCATCAAATAAAATACAGTAGTACTAATGGAATGCCCCTTTTGATATTAGATTATAATTAAATTATAAAAAGATAGCAGATTCTGTCTTAGGAACTCTTTTTTTTTTTTTTTTTTTTTTTTTTTTTTTTTTTTTTTTTGGTACTGGGAATTTAACCCAGGGGTGCTTAACCTCTGAGCCGCATTCCCAGCCCTTTATTAAAAGTTTGAGACAGGGTCTCACTAAGTTGCTTAGAGCCTTGGGAAGTTGCTAAGGCTGGCTTTGAACTTGAATCTTCCTGCCTCAGCCTCCTGAGCTGCTGGGATTACAGGTGAGGGTCACTGTGCCCAGCTTGGGAACTCTTTTGAATGAATGTCTGGAGAAGCCAGTTTGCATTTTTGTTGCATCCCTGTAGAAAAGCCCACATGAGATAGCTTAGAAGGAGGTCACAGAAAACACCAAGTAAAAAAAGTGCGTTGTTTTAGGTCACTAAATTTTGAAACAATGTTATCCAACACTAGGTACACAAACAAGGTCCTGCTTAAAACTGTGTTCAATAAAACAAAAGTTATTAAAATTATGTTGCAAATTCACATTTGAATAAAGAAAAAGTTCCAGGTACATAGCATTTTATGATGCACTTTTATTTTTTTCTGGTAAAAAGTCAATAATAATAGTGTTAAAATAAAAGTACAGAGCACAGTCAAATCTTCATATTACTAAGGACATGCAGTTTGATTACATCCACACTTGTTAAAGAGACTAGTCTTCCTTTCCACATTACCAACACCATAAACAATAATTAATATGGTGCTTTCTGAGTTAGTCACAGGTATTTTCACACATTTTTAAATTCAATTTTATCGAGGTAAAAATTATATAACAAAATTGACCAAGTTTAAATTGGATAATCTGATGATTCTTGATAACTGTCTAGTTATGAGATAATAACTACAATAATAGAACATTTTTATCACCTCAAAAATGTTCCTTCCTTCTTCTACATGTTCCCTCTGACTGTAATTCTGGGAAATCACAGATCTGCTTTCTGTCACTGTAGTCTTACATTTAAAAAAAAATTATATAAATGGAATCAAGCAATATAAAGGCTTTTGTGTCTGGCTTCTTTCACTCAGTATAATGGCTTTTGAGAGTTATACAAGGTGCTGAATGCATCAATAGTTTTTTCCTTTGCATTGCTGAGAAGTATTTCATTCTACGAGATACAATACAATTTGTACGCCAAATTATCAGTTAAAGAATATTTGAATTGTTTCCAGTTTTTACTATTATGACTAAAGCACCTATGAACACATAAGTATGAGTCTTTGTATAGTATGAGCATTTTACTGCTGCTGAGTAAATAGCTAGGAGGAGAACTGCTGGCTAGTATGATATATGTTTGTTAAGAACCTGTTGAACTGTGGTTGTGATGTTTTGCATTTCCATCAGCAATGAATCATTGTTGAAGTTGCTCCACGTTGCTTGTCAGTATGTAAAATTACCAGTCTTCTAAATTTTAGCCTTTCTAGTAGTTGTGTGGTAGTACTTCACTATGAATTTCATTTGCATTTTCCTAATGATTAATGATGTTCAGCAGCATTTTTCGTACTTAATTGTAGATCTTCTTTGGTGAATTTTTTCTTAAAGTGATTTGCATACTTTAACAAGGTTTAATAAAAATCATATTAAAGGTTACTATAATAACTTTATTGATCTATAAGTGTTCTTTAGAGCTTCTCTATAACTATTTTATCAGAAAATATTTTTAAGTATTCATTCCATTGATTGTATTTTTATTTTCTTAAAAGTATTTTTAGTGTTTTAAATTTCAATGTAGTTTAATTTATCATTACTTCTTCTTCTACTTCCTGATTCCATCCTGAAAACAAAATCTGTGATTGGACCAAGATCACAAACATTTTTTTGTCTATTTTCTAGAGACCTTAGGGTCTTAGCTGCTGCACTTAGGTCTGTGAGCAATCTAGAGTCAAAGGTTTTTTTAAATCTCTTTGTTTTGTTTTTAATGAGGTCATCCAATTTTTCCTGCACCATTTGTTGAAAAGACTATAATTTCCTCCACTGACTTACTTTGTTGCCTTTGTAAAGAAATCTTTTTTTACATTTTTTGAGGGTCTATATTGTAACTCTTATTTTTTTCTATTAACCTATATTAGTGTCTTTATGCCTAAGCCAGACTGCCTTGATTAGTGTAGCTTTCAGGCAGTGAATATTCTCTAACTCTGATCTTTTCAAAGAACAATAATTTCTACAAGAGTAACCTGCTGAGATTTTCATTAGAGTTATGTTTAATGTATAGATTAATTTGGGAAAAGTTGAAATCATAAAGATACTGAGTATTCTCATGCACGAACATGTTCTGCTTCCTCACTCAATTCGTTATATTTTCTCAGAAGTATTTTGTTGTTTTAAGTGTAGAAATTGAATAGGAATGGTGAAGGTGGACATATTTGCAGTATTCTTGATTCTAGGGGGGAAAATCACTTGATCTCATCATTAAGCATGATATTAGCTATCAGTTTCACCTAGGTGATACATATTACATTGAGGAGATAACCTGCTATCTCAAGCTTCTTGTATTTTTTTTTTAATCTATATCTGTTGAGGTGAGCAAATGATTTTTCACCCATCTACTTATACTGAGTCCAACCTTCCTTTACTTTCTTTCATATTTGAAATCTAGTTACAATGACTGTGTTAATACTATCATATGCTAATATATCATTTCTAACATTTCTTGAGATGTTGTGCTTGACTAATTTTTCCACTAATCATGTCATTCTTTCCTGTTTCTTCGCATGCTTTACAATTCTTATTTTAATACTGGACACTGAAATTATTTTGTATCCTAATATTCCTGAATATTGTTCTGGGACAGTTACTTGGAGACAGATCATTCTAAGGCTTGCTTTTAGGTCTTAGTATGTGGGATCAGAGCTGCATTTAGTTTAGGGCTAAATGTTGACAGTTCCTCCTTTAGCTTATCTACTTTCTTTCATATTTAACTCTACACATCAAGAAGCTGAGTGGCTCCTTCAACTCTTTGCCTTGAAATCTCATAAATTAAAAGTCCTAGTCAGTTTATTAGGTACATTTTATAATTTCCACATTACTGAAGGTAAAAAAAGGTATTGCTAAACTTTCTGTAATTTTATAACAAAGATCCCCTTTCTTCCCATTTCAATAATATTCATTTTTCTTCTTTAAACCCTTACTAGCTGCCTCCTCCAGGCTATCAGTCTCTTTTTTTGTTTTCATTAACACTCTTCTCACAGTCTCATTAATTATCCAGTCCCAAAGCTACTCTCACATCTTCAGGTTCTTCTTCTAGCTGCAACCCAAACTCAGGTACCAAAAACTGTATAAGTTGTATTTGCTGGTACAGATAACCCTAAAGTTTATAAACACTTATTATCTTCCATAGTTTCTGTAAGTCAAGAATTCAGGGAGGCTTGGCTGGGCAGTTTAAGCTTGGTGCTTCTCATGGAGTTCAACCACCTGTAGGCTGCAGCTGTAGTTCTCTAAATGCTTTACTAAGGCTAGAGGAGCACCTTCCCAGTTGCCTACACAACAAGCCTGGCAAGTTGGTATTGTTTGGTGGCTGGCCTAAGTTCTTCCTCATGTGAGCCATTTCAGAGGCTCTTTGAATGCCTTGTCAACATGGCAGCTGGACTTCTTCAGAACTGGCAACCCAAGACCAAAGTAGAAGCCACAATGCCTTTTATAATTTAGTCTTAGAAGTCATAGATCATTACTTCCTCCTTATTCTAATCATCATACAGCCCAGACAGGAATCTATTTAGTAGGGGATCAAAAAAGAGAGTCAATACCAGAAAGATAGGATCATCAGTGGAAATGATTTATGAACTGAGACTTGATAAAGAGTAACTGGCCAAGTATCTTATCATGTGATATAGGGGAGCCAATAGGGTATGTCCTAGAATGAGTCCAAACATCTGAAAATCAAGAGTGCCAATGTTCAAGGGCAGTAGAAGATACATGCTCCAGCTCAAATACAGTGTTTTAATTCACCCTTCTTCCACTTTTCTTTTTTAAACTTTGTGGGCTCTCTACATCGGATGATGCTTGCCCATATTGGTAAGGGTGATCTTTACTCAGTTGACTGATTCAAATGCTAATCTTTTCCAGAAACACCCTCACAGACACATTCACATAATGATTAACCAGCTATCTGAGCATACCTCAGTCCAATCAAGTTGACATATTAACTCATCTGTAACAATCTACTTAAACTAGGTACAAGTTATAAAGCCAATTAGTATTTCAAAACAATTGTAATAGGCTGCTATATCCTGCCTTGAAACTACTCATTGACTCATGTATGTAAAACATCACTCATCCCTAATTAGTATATTTCATATTTTCATGAAGGATCAATATCATGATCTGCATAACTGAAAATAAGCACTTGGTAAATCCAGAAAAGATCTATATTAACTAATGCCTTACAATACAAATTATGTAAAACATGTACAGCTCTATTTTTTGACTTTAGACTAATACTATTTCGTATGTTTTTATTATGTATTTTGGTGATTCCTGGTGCAAACCTCAAAAGAAAATGCTTTAACAGTTGTTTAAAAACCTACAGTGTCTGTGGGATTGATTGGATGTGATTTGACTAATATGATTTAGTTAACAAGTTACAATAAACTTCTATTGTCATTCTCAGGTTCTGTACTACATTAAAAAATAAACAGAACTCAGAATGTTAGATGAGCACTTTTATCCACATATTCATAGTTCATAATATTAAATGACGCTTTTCTTGGAGATCCTTTAAAGCCAAATCATGTTTGCTGGACCATGTTTAGTTATAGAAAAATTAATCTTAAACTAGAATTTATAAATTCATTAGAAGACTATGATATGAAGTAGTTGGAAAAAGATAAAAATCAATTGTATACCTATAGAAAGAATCACTAGATAATTACAGATTATTTAAAGTTATACAAAACTATAATTTATGTCTGAATACAGAATATAGCTTTATCTGCTGTCATTTTATCAGCAATGCCTCACATTTAGACAAAACTGATTCAGTCTCTCGTCTTACATCTCTGCAAATAAGAGAAAAAATGTGTCATGGATTTTATTAGAGCTAGTTGATAGGTAAAATCAGGGGTGGGGTGTGGCTCAGGGGTACAGCACTTGCCTACTATACACAAGACCCTCAGTTCGATTCTTAGCACCACACCAAAACAAACAAAAAAACTAGTATCCAAAAACTTATTCTTTTATAAACTATGAATAATATTTAAAGTATTCACTGTGTCCTCTCGTCTTGGTACCAGGTACCAAGGGAAGATTTCTGGGATAACTGCTTTTTTTCAGATGATACTAGATCTCACTGACTCAATTTCTGGCTCCACTATTTGCTACAAGGTATGAGTTTACTCAAGTATTTCCTGTAGTACCTACCCATAGGATTTGGCATCTGTCTTCTTGATCTTCATAAATACATGAGCCAACTCCCCAAATCTAGCAATCTATATCTATCTGCTGTTGGTTCTGTTTCTTGGGAGAACCCTGAGAAATAAATGCACCCTGGAGTTTTCAACTGTCAAAGCTAGTCACGTAGTGGAAATGTACCTATGTGATGAGTTCACTATGAGGGATTCCCTACCACACACAGACTTTGGGCTCCTTAGTACCAAGGTGTCATGTCAGGCACATGACTGTGGTGATTTAAAATCTGGAAAACAATGGGTCCTATGAGTCCCAGAAGTGGAAGAAAAGGAAGACTGTTGCCTGAGTTGTCCATATTTACCTTTTAATCCATGTCTTTCTGCTGTGACTGTTGCCTCACATTGAGTGTAAACTGCTTGAGTCTTGTGAGTTCTTTCTTTAACCAAATATTTAAGGGAATTAATATAACTAGCACTCATTGTGAGTAGTTAGTTTTAAATGATGTCAGTAAAATGAGGGAAATAATAGCTTACCAATGCTTTGAGCCATGGGTTTCCAATATCCCCCAGGAACTTAATCTGGGTTGAACTGAATCACTTTTTCAAAGTGGCCTACTATGCTTTATCTCATTTAAATACTCCAGGGTTAAAAAACATATATGCCTTTACAAGGTATCATATATTAAAATTTTGGTATTATTTCTCCAGTGTGTTAAACATGGCATACTAGTAGGGTCTTCATCCATACTATTAGTTAATAAATTCAGGTATTGTTATTCAAAGATTAATGAAACAAAGCACATGAATAAACAAGAAAGCAACTGATTCTCTAAACTTGTGGGTGAAGTCATGAGAATTTACGATGTGTCTGATTAATATGCAAATGCTGCCACATATTTCAAATACATTTTCAGGAAATAAATAAAAACTTAGTCTTCGATGCTTAAAAAATAATCTCAATTCAAATTTCAGTTTTAATTTCTCACCACCTCTAGTTTCAAATCTTCCCCATTCTAGCTCTTTAAAGCTAGAGTCCTACATATTCCTTTCAGGCTGGGCTTAGAAGTTAGAAAAAGTCCAAATAAACTTAGTAATTTTCCAGATAATATTGCTATTTGAAAATACATTTTAACAACCACCAACTGTGATATGAATAAAAATATAGAAGGACATATATTTTAAGTCACCAGTTTAAAAAGTCATTCATTAACACAGGACTGGGTTTTGGATCTTATTTTTATATTGGTTATTTTACTAAGATCTACTATCTATTTTGAATTCAGAGAATTAAAATATTATTTTTGAAAAGTTAAAACTGAGGAAAGGTTTTCTCTTTACAATCAGTTAATTAAGACCCTGGATTGTATAATTTCAATAAATTAAGATCCTGGGCTCAATAATTTGGAAGGAGCCCAGGATCTTAAGCCCATGTGTGGGTTAAGATTTTTGCCAAGACAGTGGTGAAATAAAGTATATGCATTTTGAAGACAAAAAGAAGATACTTTGTAACTTCAAGTTCAAAAAAAGTAGTATGAATCATGATTACTATCAGAAAGAAGAGACGAAAGTAGAGGGAGGATGAGGAGGACTTCCTGGAAGGCAAAGGAGTTGCAATACATTCATCAAGATAGGTAGGTTCTAAACAGGATACGGTATTTTACGCAGAAAAAAATGGCAAATAGAAATGCAGAAAAATAACTAATACACAAGTTGTGTCTCAAGGATGATGACCGTATGACTACACCAGACATGAACAGGAGAAGCAAGTGATAGATAAGATCAGGTGAAGGAAAATGTTTAACACCAAACTAAAAAGCTTATGTTCTACACAGAATGGAGGGCTGTTGAAGATTTCTGAAGAGAAGATTGATGTGACTGATGCAGAATTATTATTTCTACTACTCAAGTAGTAGTTCTTGTACTACTAGAGATAAACAGAAGGTCAACTCCTTTTTCCATAATAGCCCTTCAAAAATTTGAAAACTGTAATGATGTTCTTCCTTTAGGGGTTAATGATTAGGATAGAATGAAAAAAGGGAGAAAGTAGAATCAGGGAGACCAGTTAAGAAGCCATATGAAATGTGTACAAGTTTTGAAATAAAAACATAAAATTATATGGTCAATAGTCAAAACAGAAGGGGGTGGCTATGATTTTGTATCACTACAAACTCTTGATCAAAGAAGAAATGTTCTTACAATTGAATGTGTACTTTATTTATTTAATTTTAAAATTTATCTTAAGGTCTAATGGACAGCTATACTGACATAGAAAATTGCTCTCTCAAGAACACAAGGTAATCTGCAGGACAATCACGTTTACAGAGGAGCTTACCCACGCAGCTCAGAAGAACACTGTACAGTTTTTCCTGTGTTCTTTCCAATTATTTTATATACTTTTCACAAGACTATGAGTATTCTAGAAACATCAATAAACTGCCTAAATGAATCATTTAGGTTGTATTCTTTAAAATATCCCTTGAGCATCAAATGATGCTTTTCCACTGAAAAAGCCTAAAATTTGATCTCATACTGCCATGAAATTCTAATGATACATGTTTTTGGAAGGTGGGGTACCAGGGATTGAACTCAGGGGCACTCGATCACTGAGTCACATCCCCAACCCTATTTTGTATTTTATTTAGAGACAGGGTCTCACTGACTTGCTTAGTGCCTTGCTTTTGCTGAGGTTGGCTTTGAACTCTCGATTCTCCTGCCTCAGCCTCACAAGCTGCTGCAATTACAGGCCTGCACCACCGCACCCAGTCTAATTATGTATTTTTATAGCAATGCTAACAAACCAGTATTTTTCAGAATGTTTGGCAGTTTCTTTCTGATAATAAGAACACTAAACCCCACTTTTATAATTATACACACTAAATAATGCTTCCTTAATGTGTTCATTCATGGGATTTTGAAAAAGTATAAGAAATAAGCAATGCTTTTTAAAAAATAAAGAAACCTCTTACCAAACAAAACCAATTCCAACACTGACCTTAGCTGGCTCAGAACTCTTTTCTTATTTGTTTTCCAAACTATGATTTTGATAACCTCAGGGTCAGATATAAATTTCAAGATCTGAAAGAATGTCTCCTCTATCCTATTAGGTTGGAAGAGTTATAGTTCATTAAGATTGGTCCTGGCTGATTCTTTAAAAAATTAAGTAGATTTAAAAATGCAGTTAGCTTCAAATCCAACAGCTTACTTGTCAAAATAATACATGTCATTAAATATGTTTATAATCACTTCAATTTTAATTTATTATACAACTGGTTTTGAAATAGGATTTGGAGACCTAAATTAATATTTATTGAAGCTATAACTAGAAAGTTTATCTTCCTAGAAACTTTTGCTATATTAGCAATAAGGCATACTAAAATAACTCAATAATTAACTATATTGATTCAGAGTTTTTAGTATTCAAATAAAATTCCCATTGTAATTACATATAGGGAAACTAGTATTCAAAATATATAAAGTGACGAAATTGTGTACTTATGAAGTCACATATTTACCTGACATTGCCCTTAGTGTTTCTGAGAACTGTTGCAGCAAAATTCTGTGTGACACCCACCAAGCTGATTCCATCCACTTCCACAATCTGGTCATTGACTTGTATTCTTTAAAAAGAGGAAAAAAATAATCAACAATTAATTTATCTGATAATACACTGTCATTCCCAATAAATGAACTGACAAAAACTTGATTTTTATGATATTCTTATTGATTCAAAATTTATCTTTTATACACAAACCCCAGATCTTAGTCAAACATTTAATGTTTTCTTAAAAACTATTTTGAAAGACAAAAATAAGTGAGAGTGAATGAAGAGATTCAGTTTACCAAGCATCCATATTCCCATTATAAAAATAGAAAACTGCAAGTGTATAACATATTTACAACAGTTGTTGTTCTTAACGGCAGCATAACAGATACAGCTGAAATACCTTTGGACCTAATTCCCAGGGCCCATTGCAACTCCCCTCTTCAAGTTAACATTATCAGGCATTGCAGGGAATCCTTCCTATTCAAGTTGAATACTTCAAATAAGTAATGTGTGTGTGTTTACTTACCCGTACATGCAGATGTGTGTGTTTAGGTATTTACTTATTTATGTTTCAGGGATACATGCTGTATTAATAAAGTTTGGTGTATAATGTTTTTAAATTTATGTTTGATATATATATATATATATATATCTTCATATTTCTCATAATGAAATAACTCAAAAATGGAAAAATGGGAATGAGTTTAGAGGGGAATTAGATAACAAACACTCCATCACCCAACTTCATTTTAGCACTTTGTAATATTTAAAGCATATTTTTTCTAATAAAATGCATTACAGAAGAGTTGAAATTTCAATATTTGTCTCTAATTTTATTCCCTTCTCTGCTTCCACAGAAATAACTATCACACTGATTTTGTGTTGAGTTTTTCGAAATTGAAAAATAGTGTGTATGAACAGGAACATTATATGTGCTTTATATATTTTAAAAATTATAAAGTATACCTCTTTCACGACAGTTTTCTTCACTTAACATTGTACTTAAAATTTATCTCTGGCTACTATAAATGCAATTCTAGACTATTTGTTTTAACAACTATACAGTATTATCTTTTATAAATAAATCAAATGTATTTATCCATCATTTTGCAGATGAACAACTGTGTTTTCCATTTTAGCTATTATATATACTACATAATCACCAATTTTTCACATTCCTTATTATACACATATGAGTTCTCCAGAACATACACCTAGGAGAGAAATTCCTGACTCAAAGAATACAGGTTATTTCCAAACAATGTTAGAAATTGACAAATCTCTGCAACCTCACAAATACTTGGTATTTAAGTACTGCCAATCATATAGATGAAGAACATTGACCAGTTTTGTATCCAACTAAGCTGTGTTCTTCTGACATTATTTTGACTATTTGGGATTTGTTTTCTCAGTATCGGGAATCACACCCAGGATCTCACCTGCTAGGCAAGCAGTCTACCACTGAGATACATGTGCAGTCCAAGGATCAAGTTTTTAAAATGCTTTTAACCACATTTATTATCTTGCTAGTTCCCTAATTCCCTAAGGAGTTTAGTAGAATCTTTGATACATGTTATTTTTATATTTATGAGTTATCTTTTTATTTCTTTGTGTATTAGCTTAATTGGATATCACATTTTTAGAATAACCACCGAGATGGCCAAGTAGACTCACAAAGTTAATCAAATTGTATCACACTTTAAGTTACAGGTATCATTTTCTTCAGCCATTAGTGTAATTCTCAAAAAGCAATAGAATATTTCTTTGCTACAAATCAGGTATGCTAGACGTCTGGTTGTTTTCTAATTTTGTACTTTTTTTTTCTTTTCTGATTCTTGGTCCTTTTGGTTCTGGATCTAGTTCGTACTAGATGACGACGATGATGATGATGATGATGATGATGATGATAATTCCTCACTAGCAGCAACAATAATTAGAAGTACAATTTTATAACCTGAAATGGCAGATTTCTGTTGGGACTATGGAGATCTACTCTCTCATGTGAAAGAAAAAACTTTGGATTGTTATCTTTTTAATTCTCTCTTGCTGGTTCAAATCATTTCACAAACATTTCCTGACTAATGGAAAGAAAGGAAAAGAGTAAGAATCGCTAATCTAATTGGTTTATATAATATAATACACAATCAATGAATCTAATACTATAGTATCTAATGAAACTTTAAATGTGCTAATCATTTAAGGAAAACATTCTTATGATCTCTAAGTAACTAGATACATTTTTATGTAAGAATCCACATTCATGCAATAAAAGTGAACCACTGTATAAATCACACTAATCTAATAATTTTGGTGTAAAATGTATAGCTATTTTTTTCCACAGTTTTGTAAAGGTGTGGGTTTGGATTTTCATGAAGAAACTTGTTATGATTTGAATTTGAAATGTCCCTCAAAGGCTCACTTGTTGAAGGCTTGAATCCCAATGCAGCAATGTTCAGAAGTGGGACTCTTTGGAGTGAATAGACCATGAGGACTCTGACTTCATGAATAGATAAACCCATTGATGGATTCATAGCTGATGGTATTATTGGGATGGTAATGATGGATTCATAGCTCATGGTATTATTGGGAGGTGGCAGAAACTTCAGGAAGTGGATCATTAGGGAATGTCCTAGAAAGATATTACTTGTTCTAGGCCCCTAGCCCTCTCTCTCTGCTTCCTGGCCAACATGAGGTAACTAGATTTGTTCTACCACACCCTACTGGCTATGATGTTCTACCTCACCACAAATCCATAGCAATGTGGTTTTAGGTGACCATGGAGTGAAACCCTGAAATCATAAGCCAAATTAAATCTTTCCTTCTCTAAATTTACTTTCTCAGGAATTTTGTCATAGAGATGGAAAACTGACCAACACACTCATTAACCTGAACTTCCTAAAATTCTGATACTGATTTGTGAGCTAACAATATCCATACATAAACATGTCCACATGAACATGATTTCTGAGATTCTTATTTATCTTCAAGATCTTTATTTTTCATGAAAAAGGATAGTAAATTAGTCCTAAAGGGAAAAGTTGTTCCAGAATATGAAAACATAATGGAGACCAAGAATGTATACAGCAAGAAGAGGAAAGACCCAAGAAGCAATTTTTGTTTGCCTTGGTTCATAAGACCTGCCACCAAAAGGAAGCTATAAAATGGGCTAATTTTTTGACAAAATTCACTCCGTTTTAAAAAACTTATTCATATTATAAATTAAAACAGTATAAGGATTCTTTATTGTCAAATATTAACTTAATGCAAAAGTAGAATCTTTTTTTGTTTTGTTCCCAAGGAGTTTACTTGGGTCAACCTGGGGTGGGCCCCGAACCTAGAAGAAAGAGGGGGTGAAAATGGCACAGTGGTGCAGTGGGAACTTCATCTAGAGTTGGGAAACTGCTCAGCAACCACCCTGCAGCACTGGAGCCACAGACTCCTCCATCTTCATGAGAAACGGGCTGTCCCAGGCACAGTGCCCAACACTCATGTCTTGGGAGCCCTGGATGACTGCATCTATGGTACTGAAGTCTTGGCAGTCCCAGTACATGCTGTATGTACCACTAAGGCCAGCCTAGTAGAGCCTAATGCTAAAGTTCTTTATCTGCAGGGGGAATTTCTCAAACACCTGCCCATGGCAGACAGTTTTCACCAAGATTTCTTCATCTTTAGCAGAAATAAAAAGAACCAGATGGGAGCCTAGGCAACAGTGTGATTAGGTGCAAGATTCTCTTTCACTGGAGAGTCTGTGTGCAGCATTTGGGGTGGGCTGGCATTGCTCTGCCAACTTGCAGTTCTTGAAGTGTGCTTATGGCCTTTGTAGCATTCTCTTACATTGCAATCACCCACAAAAATCAAAAGTTGAATGTGAGTTTGGTGTGGTAGCAAATGACCATAATCCCAGCTACTCAGCAAGTTGATGTAGGAAGATTGCAAATTCAGGGCCAGCCTCAGCAATTAGCAGACCCTGTCTCAAAATTAAAGATTAATAAAATGGCTGGGGATGTAGCTTGGTGGTAGAGTGCTTTAATTCCTAATACTTACCTGCCCCCGCAAAAGTAGAATTTGATTACCTCTCTACTAAAATAGCAATGAGACCAGAAGTATTTTGAATTTTAATAAGTTTTAAGAGATACTATTTCTCACCAGAAAAAAATGGGTGAGATTATTATGTGCACTGTATGTTGATTTTATCATTTCCTTGATTAACATGAAAAATAAATACAAACCTTGTAATATACTCAAAGCTTCCCTGCTGCTTTATTATCTCTTCTAACTTTTTTAAATTAGTAAGCTTTATTTTATTAGAGCAGTTTTGTATTCAAACCAAAATTGAAAGGAGTGTGTTCCCCTACAGACCCTGTCCCCACACAAGTACAATCACTTTCACAAGCAATATTCTGCATAACAGAGGCACATATGCGTCCATAAAACCTATAAATACATCACCATCACCTGAAGTCCATAGTTCACATAAGAGGTCACTTTCAGCACCTTTGTCTAGTATGAGTTAACTGTTTATGTCAATTTGTCTGTGGCTTCTATTTTGTACCACTGATCTACAAGTCTATTTTGGTGCCAATACCATGCTACGCACTGTGTGGATTTTGATGAATATATGATAGCATGTATCCATATAAATAAAATAATATAACATTAAATTGCTGGATAGAAAAGAGGGAATGATTAGAACGGAGCAACACATGATACATATAGTATGTTATGTGTGCATATTAATGACATAATTATAATATCAGTTTTACCTCTTTATTCATGTCAATTCCAAAGCTTCCACATACTGGTAATTTAATTAGAATATCCAAGGGTCAGTTTCCTCATTTTTAATTTTGGCTTAGGAATACCATAAATTTATGTGATATAAAGAATAAGAAAAAGGATTGCTGAAAGATGGAAAATGAAAAAGTTGATGGCAGATTAGTAGTGGAGCTTCTGCACAGTACCCTGGGAGAGAGAAAAGAATCTGCAGTAAAGTAAACCCAAACCTATAATCCCACCTTACAAGAACACTCAGAGTTAAGAATGAATAGAGAAACTGACAAACTGACCTTCTAGAAAAACTTAAATTTAGTAAAAAGCAACTCCAAAACTACAAAGCAGGAGAAGTGATGGATATCTGGAGCTAGGATGATACACTTGGGGAAAATGCCACTGAAAGTCCTTACCACCATCACCAAGGCAGGACAAATTTCTAATCATGCTCTTGATACCAGGTGAGGATGAGAAAGAAATATTCCATTGGTGAAAAGCTTGTAGTATATGAAATATTAAGTGAAAATGAACAATACTGATTATAATAAAATTTTAAAGCACATAATTGATATTCTTTCTTTAGACTACATTTTAATTTTTTTATTCCTGCAAATGCTTATTCAGAAGCTTTCACTTAGTTTTCTTAATCCCATTTTCCATAAAACTTCAAGTTTATTCAACTATGAATTACTATTAGAATTAGTCTTTTTTTTATTGTAAACAAATGGGATACATGTTGTTTCTCTATTTGTACATGGAGTCAAAGCATACCATTTGTGTAATCATAAATTTACATAGGGTAATGTTGTTTGACTCATTCTGTTATTTTTTTCCCTTCTCCTCCACCCCTCCCACCCCTCTTTTCCCTCTATACAGTCCTTCCTTCCTCCATTCTTACCACCCTCCTTAACCCTAACCCTAAACCTAACCCTAAACCTAACACTAACCCCTCCTACCCTCCATTATATGTCCTCATCCGCTTATCAGGGAGATCATTCGTCCTTTAGTTTTTTGAGATTGGCTTATCTCACTAAGCATGATATTCTCCAATTTCATCCATTTGCCTGCAAATGCCATAATTTTATCATTCTTTATGGTGGAGTAATATTCCATTGTATATATATGCCACAGTTTCTTTATCCATTCATCAATTGAAGGACATCTAGGTTGGTTCCACAATCTGGCTATTGTAAACTGAGCAGCAATGAACATTGATGTGACTGTATCTCTGTAGTATGCTGATTTTAATTCCTTTGGGTATAGGACAAGGAGTGGGATAGCTGGGTCAAATGGTGGTTCCATTCCAAGTTTTCTGAGGAATCTCCATACTGCTTTTCAGAGTGGCTGCACTAATTTGCAACCCCACCAGCAATGTATAAGTGTACCTTTTTCCCCACATCCTCGCCAACACCTATTGTTGCTTGTGTTCTTGATAATTGCCATTCTAATTGGGGTGAGATGGAAAGGGGCCAAAAATATGCAATGGAGAAAAGATAGCCTCTTCAACAAATGGTGCTGGGAAAACTGGAAAACCATATGTAACAGATTGAAATTAAACCCCTATCTCTCACCCTGCACAAAACTCAACTCAAAATGGATCAAGCACCTCAGAATCAGACCAGAGACCCTGCATCTTATAGAAGAAAAAGTAGGTCCAAATCTTCAACTTCTTGGCTTAGGATCAGACTTCCTTAACAGGACTCCCATAGCACAAGAAATAAAGCAAGAATCAATAACTGGGATAGATTCAAACTAAAAAGCTTTCTCTCAGCAAAGGAAACTATCAGTAATGTGAAGAGAGAGCCTACAGAGTGGGAGAATATCTTTGCCACTCATACTTCAGATAGAGCTCTAATTTCCAGAATCTATAAAGAACTCAAAAAACTCCACACCAAGAATACAAATAATCCAATCAACAAAGGGCTTAGGAAATGAACAGACACTGCACAGAAGATGTACAAGCAATCAACAGATATATGAAAAAATGTTCAGCATCTCTAGTAATAAGAGAAATGCAAATCAAAATTACCCTAGAATTAGTCTTTAAGTAGAGATGATGTAGTTTACTAAGGTATGTGGTTATAAAGATTACCAAAAACAAAGTAGATAAAATTGTTGCACTGTAACTGACATATCACATGACCTTGTTACACTGCAGTTTTAGTGATTATTATTCTGACTCAGGTGTACACAGTGGTTAAGGAAGAAAATAACCATGGATAATAACACTATCTTCTTGACTGAAGTACAGGATTGAATAAGCACTTAAGAAATAACACTGGTTTTCAAGGCCAGCAAGATCTTGGGGATATGACTGGCAAAAAGAGGTGAACAACCATACATTATTGTCCAGCAGAGTCACACAAAGTGATACCCAAAGCATAATCTTAGGATAAGAGCAAGAATAAACTGGGAGAGATCAGATGAGAGGATTCCTACAGACAAAAAGGCAAAAAGAGTAGGCCTCAAGATGCTGCACAGAGAATCAACTCAAAAGAGTCAACCTAAGAGATATGCCAAAGAAAGAAATGCAAAACACAATAAGAGACTATATAGGTATGATAAATGAAAGAATAAGAGATGACTACATAGTTTTACATCTAAGACAATAAAAAACAGGGTCAACACAAACCACAGGTTGTTCAGACTGAGGAAAAGGGAAAAGAAATTCAATTTGTTTTATGGTGAATTTGAGATGAAAAAAGATATTCAAGTGAATAGGTTCTACATATGTCAGCATTAGGGTGTAAATCTGGGAATACTTTCTATAAAAAAAATCAGTTCATTGACTAAAAACAAAAATGAGTTAAAAAAGCTGGCATTGGAAGAAAACTATTCTTATGATACAGGATTTAAAACAAGAAAACAACGACAAAGGAGAAAAGTATCAAAACCACAAGAGAGCATGGATCTCACTAGAAAAAGGAATCCTATTATGGCTCTGGAAACACAAAGGAAGCAGTCTAAGAAAAAGCGCTTGGATGTCTCAAAGTCATAGGTCACTAACTTTGAAAGCAATAAATTGGGAAAAAAATTAAGAATAGGAAATAAATACATAATTTTGCTATGTGTAAGTTTAGAGTTCCACATTAATTTTGTTTACTGTACTTGCTCATATTTGTTGTGAGACTGGGGGAGCAGGGAAGAAAGTTCTATGTGGTTACATAGTGAGGGGAGTTGGTATGACCTTGATGGAGATTAGTATTAAAAGAACAGTCAATATTCAAGCAATGAAATAGAAGAAGTCATCAAAAGCCTACCAACAAAGAAAAGTCTGGGACCAGATGAATTCTCAGTCGAGTTCTATAAGACCTTCAAAGAAGAGCTCATTCCAATACTCCTCAAAGTATTCCACGAAATAGAAGAGGAGGGAACCCTTCCAAACACATTCTATGAAGCTAATATCAGCCTGATACCAAAACCAGACAGAGACACATTGAAGAAAGAAAATTTCAGACCAATATCTCTAATGAATATAGATGCAAAAATTCTCAACAAAATTTTAGCAAATCACAAACAAAAACATATTAAAAAGATAGGGCATCACAATCAAGTGGGTTTTATCCCAGGGATGCAAGGTTGGTTCAATATCCGGAAATCAATAAATTTAATTCACCATAACAACAGACTTAAAGTTAAGAATTACAAGATTATTTCAATAGATGCAGAAAAAGCATTTGATAAAATACAGCACCCATTCATGCTCAAAACACTAGAAAAAATAGGGATAGTAGAAACATTCCTCAACATTGTAAAGGCCATCTATGCTAAGCCCATGGTCAATATCATTCTAAATGAAGAAAAACTGAAAACATTCCCCCTAAAAACTGCAACAAGGCAGGGATGCCCTCTTTCACCACTTCTATTCAACATCATCCTTGAAACTCTAGCCAAAGCAATTACACAGACCAAAGAAATTAAAGGGATACAAATAGGAAAAGAAGAACTCAAACTATACCTATTTGCTGATGACATGATTCTATATTTAGAGGAGCCAGAAAATTCCACTAGAAAACTTCTAGAACTCATAAATGAATTCAGCAACATAGCAGGATATAAAAATCAATGCTCATAAATCTAATGCATTTTTATTCATAAGTGATGAATCCTCTGAAAGAGAATTTAGGAAAACTACCTCATTCACAATAGCCTCAAAAAAAATAAAATACTTGGGAATCAATCTAACAAAAGAGGTGAAAGACCTCTACAATGAGAACTACAGAACACTAAAGAAAGAAATTAAAGAAAACCTTAGAAGATGGAAAGATCTCCCATGTACTTGGATAGGCAGAATTAATACTGTCAAAATGGCCACACTACCAAAAGTCCTATGCAGATTCAGTGTAATTCCAATTAAAATCCCAATGACGTAACTCACAGAAATAGAGCAATTCATCATGAAATTCATTTGGAAAAATAAGAGACCCAGAATAGCTAAAGTAATCCTTAGCAGGAAGAGTGAAGCAGGGGGTATCGCAATACCAGATCTTCAACTCTACTACAAAGCAACAGTAACAAAAACGGCATGGTATTGGCACCAAAATAAACAGGTAGATCAATGGTACAGAATAGAGGACACAGACACAAACCCAAATAAATACAGTTTTCTCATACTAGACAAAGGTGCCAAAAACATGCAATGGAGAAAAGACAGGCTGTTCAACAAATGGTGCTGGGAAAACTGGAAATCCATATGCAGCAGAATGAAACTAAACCCCTATCTCTCACCCTGCACAAAATGCAACTCAAAATGGATCAAGCACCTCAGAATCAGCCAGAGACCCTGCACCTTATAGAAGAAAAAAAGGTCCAAATTTCTATCATGTCGGCTTAGGATCAGACTTCCTTAACAGGACTCCCAAAGCACAAGAAATAAAAGCAAGAATCAATAACTGGGATAGATTCAAACTAAAAAGCCTTTTCTCAGCAAAGGAGACTATCAGCAATGTGAAGAGAGAGCCTACAGAGTGGGAGAAAATCTTTGCCAATCATACTTCAGATAGAGCACTAATCTCCAGAATCTATAAAGAACTCAAAAAACTCTACACCAAGAATGCAAATAATCCAATCGACAAATGGGCTAAGGAAATGAATAGACACTTCACAGAAGAAGATATACAAGCAATCAACAGATGTATGAAAAAATGTTCAATATCTCTAGTAATTCGAGAAATGCAAATCAAAACTACCCTAAGATTCCATCTGACCCCAATTAGAATGGCGATTATCAAGAATAGGTATTGGCAACAATAGGTATTGGCAAGGATGTGGGGAAAAAGGTACACTCATACGTTGCTAGTGGGGTTGCAAATTAGTGCAGCCACTCTTGGAAATCAGTGTGGAGATTCCTTAGAAAACTTGAAATGGAACCACCATTTGACCCAGCTATCCCACTCCTTGGCCGATACCCAAAGGACTTAAAATCAGCATACTACAGTGATACAGCCACATCGATGTTCACAACTGCTCAATTCACAATAGCCAGATTGTGGAACCAACCTAGATACTCTTCAATAGATGAATGGATAAAGAAACTGTGATATATACAGTATATACACACACACAATGTGTGTGTGTGTGTGTGTATACACACACACAATGGAATATTACTCAGCCATAAAGAAGAATAAAATTATGTCATTTGCAGGCAAATGGATGAAGTTGGAGAATATTACGCTAAGTGAGATAAGTCAATCCCAAAAAAACAAAGGACGAATGATCTCTCTGATAAGCGGATAATGGTACATAATGGGGGGTGGGAGGGAGGCAAGAATGGAGGAAGGATGGATTTTATAGAGGAAAAGAGAGGTGGGGTGGGAGGGGTTGGGGGAAGGGAAAATAACAGAATGAGAAAAACATAATTTCCCTATGTACATGTATGATTACACATATGGTATGACTCTACTTCATGTACAACCAGAGAAACAAGTTGTACTCCATTTGTTTACAATGAATCAAAATAAATAAATTATTTTAAAAAAGAACAGTTAATAACATGGTTGTAAAATATACAGAAGAACAAAGCAAACAAAATAATTTATTTTTAAAAGAATAAAAGAAATATGGTGGCCAGTAAACATTTGGAAAGGCTCAGAAAGAAGAAATTAAAACTTGAAGAGTAATAATGTCTCAATTGTCAAATTATTAAAGATTTTATCACACAATATTCAGCCTGAATGAGGGGGCAGGAAGCTAATGTTAGACCCTAAATACAAAAAACTGGACAACCTTTCTGAAGGGCAGATTTGCAATGTATTTCTAAAGTGTTTGAAATGCAATGCACCTTGATTTGGTAATTAGTCCTAGGAATTAGTTCCAAAGATATAAGCAGAGATACTCATGATGATTTTATATAAAAATGCTGAGCTCACCAACACCTTGAAATAAAACACTTTTATTTTCTACTTCATACTTTGATACATTTTTCAAAATTTTATCCATGAACCATTATAAAGGTAATATATTTACCTTTATAACTTTAAAATGTCATTTGCACATACTTATTTGACAATTGCTGACATTTTACAGTGACTAGGGATATAGTCAAAAAGGTTTTCTTTTAGACTGAAATGTTATAGTTCCCTGCTCTTCATAAAATAATGCATATGTGGCTAACAACAAAATAATTCAGCTAAGGTGATACAGATTGAACTCAATCTATAATCTAACTCAAAGCCAAAAGGGCATATTCTCAAAAAATGTATGGGACAGGGAGAATTCGTACATGGTTTGGAGCTGTTACATTTCAACAGGAATTTCACAATGCCTATCATATATAATCAATTAATCAGAAAACCAGTATTTATAATAGCATGTTCTAATGTAATGTGTCTGTACAAAACATTTCTGTTGGTGCATACCCATGTGCCTCAAAATAGGGAAAAAAAAAAAAAGTCTGGAAAAAAGTATTGAACAAAGAAAAAAAAAGTCAAAGGATTCATTAGCAGCAGGGCTGGTGATTAAACGTTAAAGGAAGTCCTTCAGGGAACAGGAGCATGACACTGGGTGGAAAGGTGCATCTCCACCAAGGAATGAGGAGCATGGAAGTGCTGAGAGAGGAGTCAAGCGCAGAGCACCCAGCAACAGATAACTGACATTCATTCGGCTAGGTGTCTTCTTTGCATTCAGAGACTAGTGTGAAAAAGAGGGATCCTGTGATTAAAATGCTGATCCGACATAATTCCTCCTGTCTGCCTCAATGCAGAGCACTAAGGAAATAAGAAAGCACAATGCTAGTGGGATTACTATTTTCATTAAAAGAAAATTTATTTTGAAAAGGCTTTTCTCATTTCAAAAGTGATGTATTCATTAAAGAAAAATTTACAATCTGATACACTATAAAAAGTGAAGAAAATAAAAACTACTTTTATTTTATTTTTAAACCATGGGAAAGAAGGGATGGGGGAGGGGGTTGGGGGAGTTGCTATTTTAGGGGCATTTCAATTTATCTTTTTATAGTCAGACTGTGGAATGATTAAAGTGAAGACAAGCTTAAAAAACTAAAAATGAGCACAGGTGGAGAGGCAAAGACAACTGGAGATGAGAGGAACGATGGTTAAAAAGGAAGCAATGGCTCAGGTTTACTCCCACCACAGACTACTCCTACAATCCAATAGATCATGAGCCAGCTGATTATCCCATTTATCGACAGTTATGGTAGGGGAAGTGTCTGACACAGTTTGAATCTCTTCCCCTGTGAGAGGGTTCTTTAGAGTTTTTGTTTGTTTGTTTGTTTTTGTTTTTGTTTTGGTACTATGGATTGAACCAAGGGCGCTTAACTATTGAGCCACTTTCCTCAGCCCTTTTTATTTTTTATTTTGAGACAGGGTCTCCTCCAGAACCTCACTAGGTTGCTTAGGCTGGCTTTGAACTTGAGATTCTCCTGCCTCACCCTCCCAAATTGCTGGGATTACAATCATATGCCTTCATGTCTGGCCAAGGATAATGTTTAGATGCAACCTCACAGACAGTAGCACTAATAATCTCTCTCAAATCTTACCTATAATTAAAAACTCAGAAAAAACAAGGGGCGACTCTTGGTGGTAAAAATTAAGTGAACAGATCTCTGCATCCCAGAATACAAATAATCAGCTCTAGGGATAATCTGGTCTTACCAAAAATTTCCAGAATAGCAGAGGAAATAGTGTGTTTTGCCTGGAAACACTCTACTGGAATGGAATGTATGGGAATGTACCTGACTCAATTCTAAAAGCCATCTCATCATGGTTCTTTCCTCAATAATTTTCCTATACTTTGGTCACCAAAAGTGTGCAACAACACTGCTCTTTAACCTCAGTCTGGTATTTCTGAGATTCCTTGATCCTTCCACCCACAAAACCAGAATTAATGGGTATAAAGCTAATGAAGATATATGTTAGGCTATTCTAAGGGTTTGTTTAATGTTTTTAGATAATTATTTATTGACATGATGTTTCTGGGAAGAGAAAAAACAAAAACAAAACAAAAAACTACCTCACATTATCTCACAGAGCTTATGTTAACAAAGAACCAAGCATGAATGGCAAGGAGACCAGCAGGAGCAACAGTAATGAACTTTGGCCAACAGAGATCGTCCCAAAAATGCTAGATAGTGAAGATTTAAATGTATGAGAAAATACCTATCAATGTAGCAATGTCAGGGTGAAAGCAAAATATTTGACTAGAAGACTGACACAAGAGGGTGTACCCAAAAAGGAAACTTGTTTTGCTTAATAGAATCGTGAAAGAAGTCTGGAGAAAATAGTGTAAAAAAGTGCCCTGTGTGCAATCATATAGTCTACATTAAAGGCAACAAAACTAATGGTTAGTATTTATAATATTATTTTGTTAAAAAAACTAGAACTCAATGAGAAGATGAAATGGGTTATGATGTCCTTTAGATAAATTATAAGTTACCATGTAAGGGATAACTTAGAAAAATAAATAAATGCATTAGGCTCAAATAAATGTATCAAAAGTGATTAAAACACAAGGATTTACTCATGTAAAAACTATTTTTTGAGTATTCCCTGTATTTAAGGCCCTATATGAGAAGGTAAAGGCATGATATCTTGAACAACAACAACAACAACAACAACAACAAAAATATATATATAAGGGAGGAATGTAGGAATAAGGGAGAATCTAAAATGTTTTAACTGCACTGGATAATGCAGAAAGTGAATACTCAGACAAAGTTTTTTTTAAGTACTCAGAGTACAGTTAGAGGTTATGAGCCATTTGGAAGGGGTAAAAAACTATCAAAATATAAAAGTTTATTGTATGGGGGCAGGAAACAAGAAGGGGGATACATTTATATGTACCTATTATAACAGCAGCAGGACTGATAATACTAAGTAAACATTTATTGAAAAGAACTGAGGAAATGAACACTGAGACTGATAAAGCAAAGATCTAAGGTCAGTATAAATAAACGAAACTACACAGAAGAAAAAAATCAGTAAGTAGGTTAATAGAAAACAAATCTAATTTTTAAAAGGAGGGAAAAATAAATAGGTTTATGTTTGGGACAAAAGAAACAAGTGCTGAATGAAAATTTTTCGACCTTTGTGTTTTTAAACAATTTGTATTTTGGTTTGGAATTATAATTCATTCATTTGGGAGAGGAAGGTTCATAACAATTTATAATTGTTTGAATAGTAACTATAAAAATTATTTCCTATCACCTGGAAATGTTTTTTAAAGTTTTCAACAAAGTTAGTGATGAGGTAGATTTTATAAACAAATTATAGCTCACTTAGAAGAAAGGTGTTAAATTAATACCTGAAAATACTACTACCACTATGCAACTGATTCAAGGGTCAAATAGGTTATTTCTTTTACTACTCTAGAAGTAAGACTTATTAAGCTACTTTCAAACACAAAATATTCACATTCTACCTTCTTTAAGTGTGATACACATGCAGTCCCCCGGACATTCACTCAAAAGATCCACTTTAGACCTTCTCTGTGCAAAGTATCAGAGTGAGTGTTATGGGAGTACGGACAAGGCTACTGACTAGAATGTGGGCCCTAAACACACAGAAAAAACACAGAAGGTACAGTGTTCTCTTTATATAAATCAATTTAGTATTCCTGGGAAAATATCTCCACATATCCATGTTTTTAGGATTACAAAAGAAATAATACAACTATGGGTCTCACAGATTTCAAAAATTACTTTCAACATGCTTTATTATTTCTTGATAAGATGACTAAAGCATAGTCTTAAATATTGAAAAAAAAATCAAAGCCTTTTATTCAATGTTCCTAAAAAATAAGATGGTACTTCTTTGAATTTGGCAGTCATATTTGGAGTCTACTTTTCTTTCTATTGCCAACCTTCTACTTTCAGTTTCAACCTGAAACATCATAAGGCTAGTGTGAGGATTAATCAAAATCTTTACAATAAAGATACAGGTAGCCTCAGATGATGAAAGGTAAAACATTAAACAATCATGACCTGATGTTCCGCTACACATCAAAACTATCCAAAGAGGATGTGTTAAGCACACCCGGTCAGAGCCCACTCCTAGCAATTTTAATTGTACAGGTGTGGGTGGTACTGAAGAAACAGCATTTTTAGATAGAACATGTTTAGAGAAGCCCCAATCTCCAGCATTATCATCAATGCAAAAGAAGAATTCCTAATTTCCCTTCTATCTTTGTCATTTTCAAAATTGCCAGAACTATTATCATTTGTTTCAGTATTTCTGAAGTAAAACCACATGCTAACCACCTTAGTACAAGTTTGTCAGCTATACATGGCTTGTTTTTTTGTCCACTTCTCAATAGACAGATAAATGAATGGCAAAATTCAAAGGTAGACAGATACAGATCTCATTTATCTAATATACATTAAAGCAGATATTCTACCTACAAATGAGAAAGTAATTCAAGTGTTCTCACATTTTCTACATCTGAGAAACACTCTGAAATTCTGTCCTTAAGAAAAAAAAATTCTAAAGAAGAAAGATAACACTGAAAGAAATCTCCAGTTAAGTTTCCTAGGATTTTAAGTCACTAAAAACTACAGTTAGCTTACCTGCCATCCCGCTGAGCAGCACCACCTTCCGTTACTGTCTTGACAAATATTCCCAGCTTCTCAAGTCCAGCATCTGCTCCAACGCCCATTCCAATAATACTTATACCAAGACCATCCTCATCTATGAAAAAGAAAAAAGAATGAAACACCCTGGGTTTTACACTAATCCAGCTGATATAACTACTTGGTAAGGCCTACTGCTGCCTCAAATTTTGTTCTTCTTTATGACACATGATATCCTTGCCTCAGCAGAAATTCTTTTCTAAGATAGTGATAAAGACTATCAAATAAGATTCCCCAAAGGGCTCAGGAGTGTCACATCATTTTTTAACTGAGGCTAATTCATTTTAATCTTAGAAAAGCTAATGATTTGGTTACTGAATAGTCAATCTACCTTAAAACACAGAGTCTCCAAATCTATAAATTATTTTAGGCATAACCACACACATAATAAAATGCATGCATAATTTTAAATAAATATGATCCATAAAAATATTTAGAATTTCTTCTTTAATCATGTGATCATATTTTCTATTTATCTATTCAAAATAATAAGACAGTATGTCTGAGTTTTTTCCTCTGTGCTACTATATAAGTACATACATTAATCAAAAGTTAAAATATAGAAACATTCCACACACACACACACACATACACACAAGATTTAGTTTTTCTTCTTTTACATTCCTTTACATAGTCCATTGCAGCTTACTTAAATTCAAGGGGCTGGGGATATAGCTCAGTTGGTAGGGTGCTTGCCTCGCAAGCACGAGGCCCTGGGTTCAATCCCAGCACCACAAAAAAAAAAAAATTCAATGATAACTCATGGATATCAACTTATGACTGCATAATATTTAAGGGTAAGTGATATCATAAAATATCAAACCATTTCTCTATTGACAAGCACTCATCTTTGTTTCAATTTTTTGTTGTTATTTTGGCCACATAAGCATTTATTTTATTTTTAATTTGCTTAATATTCATGTGTTTATGCATATTTCCACTTGTCCTTTCCATGAACATATACAGTTCAACACTGATTAAAATCAAAGACACAATATTTTGTATACTACATGTTTTGGTTAACATTCAAGGTTATTATCCGATAGCCTCAAAGTCTTTGTAATCACCATTTTTTAGCAGCATAAAAAATTGATACTAGCTAATCAACAGTGATAGATTATTAAAGGAAAACTACCCCATATACTCAATAGAATGTTTAATGCTTTTAAAAGACTTTGCAACAATAACCTTTACTATGTATTTATAATTATTAATTCTTTGAAGAGGATTTATCTCATTGATTATTACATATTACCACCTTCTGCCTTAAGTACAACTAACACAACCCTGCATCTTTATTCTACAAAAAGAAGTCATTTGGCAAAGTGTGATTTGATTGCTCGGTGGTATACCAGAAGAAATTTTCATGTTTTCGCTGGAAGGGTTTTCTCATACGAACCCCAGCTGAAGGCACTTCCACACTGGTTGTAGGCACAAGTATCTCTCCAGTGTGAGAACTTTGCAGCTAACTAATGTCTGAGTGATCACCAAAAATTTTTCTCATTCATTACATTTAGAATGTTTACATACATGTGATTTTTCATAGTGATTTCATTGAAACTGCTTTTCTGGTACAAATACTCTTATTCTCTAGCTAAAAATTTCCCTCAGAATGAGTTTTCTTGTGCACATGAGGGTCAGATGTGTGCTGAAAGCTTTCCACATTGTTTAGTGTCCAAGGTTTCTTCTCTCCCATGAGAATTCTCTTGTGTGTACCAATTTTAGCTGATGGCTGAATCCTTGTTCACATTCATTATAATCATAGTTTCTCTAGAGTGTGAATTTGTTCCTGTGATGGTTACTGAAAGCCTGCCCATCATGTTTGCATCCACTTGCATCGCCTCGCCCCTGTGGTTTAAAGAGATGATCACTATAGTTGTTCCACACTGAAGAATGTCAAAGGATTTGTTTCCCGAGTGACATCTCTCGGGTACTAGCATTCTACTTGAATTCCTCTTCACACTGACTATACTTAGAGGGTTTATCTTCATTACAGATTGTTAAAACCAATATTGCGCTTTCGACCAAAACATTTTCATACACATTCAGAAGGCTCCTCTCAAATGTGATATCTCTGTACTGTCATGACAGGAAATTCCAGCAACTAATCTGTGTGAAAATTACTTCTTGGTTTTTAAGTCATTTTTCCTGCCTGGACTTGGGCCTCCCTAAAGCTTTTGTTGTTGCTGTTCTTTTCTTTCCTTCCATAGTGCTTCTCATTGCTCAAATGAGAAAATCACTCAGATTTTCAGAGCTAAAAACCTGGTAGCAGGAAAAGCAAAATTAACATGAGCCATACTGAATTCTAGTGCAGACTAACTACAAGAAGAAGGAATGACTGAAGGGTGAAACAAGGAAGAATGCACGGAGACCAGTGACTGATGTTCCCAAGCATCTCATCTCTTCTCTATTCAGAGGAAATGGGTAAAATTCAGAACTATATACTTGAAGGTCATTGATTGCTGGGGCTGCACTGTCAAGAACCAAGCAGTCCCCTTATCCTCCTCTATACACACTCCTAGGGACAGGCACAGGATCTAAATGCGGAAAGCAGCCAAAAAAAATGTGGAAGACAGTGAGGTTGTGCTACCATGGAAGATGCTTTCGCCACACTGTGCTGCTCAACACTGACTTTCTCAGGCAATAAGCCCAAGTTGGTAAAACATTTCCCTCATGATGACTGAGATTTGGACCTATTATTCATAGTAGTGTAGATCATTAGATTTCCTCTTCTGAAAAATTCCAATTTTTCCATTGAGTTTTACCTGTCTCTCTTGTCCTGATAATTTTCAAAGTTTCTTAGCATATTGTAGACATTGGTTTTGTCATCTATAATGCAGGCAATTTATCACATACCTATTTAATTTTGATGTAATTAACTTTAAAAGCTAAAAATTCTAGACAATTAAATTGGTCGATCTTTTCTAACTTCTGGTTTCCTTTTTGGGTTAAGGCCATCTTCCCACAAGCCTACCTGATAAATGGAATCTTATAAAATTTTTCAAACATCATTATCTCTTAAAATTGAATGAATCTATGAAGAGTTTTTATATATGATATAATGAAGGCATCTAACTTTATATTCTTCCAGATAGATGCTCACTTGTGCCAGAACAGTTTATAAAATATGCTATTACCTATAAGATGTGTAAGCATACTAAATATTGCTTCATACAAACATCTTTGTCTAGATTTTCTATTTTGTTCCACCAATCAATTGTTATATAAACACAATTGGTTCTCATTATAGAAGCTTTAATATTATGTTCTGATATTTGGTAAATTAAGTCCTTCATATTTTTTCCTACTTCCCTTACATCTATAATTTCTCATATAAAATTTAATATTGTCTTATACAATCCCCTCTAGCAACTCAACATTGTTGGCAGTTCTATTTGAACTATACTAAATTTATATCTTAATTTATGGACATGCATTTAAACTGAGTTTTCCCAACCGAGAACATAGTATAACGTTTAATTATCTTAAATCTAATTTTTTCAGAGTTTATTATTTTCTATAGATAAATTCTATTTCTTTGTAATGAATTTAATTACTATTTTATTGTTTGGGTGCCAATATAAATAAAATGTTTCCCATTTCTAAGTTCTTACTGTGAATATAGAAGAAAACACTATTATTTTTTATAGGTATCTTGAATCTGACCTTCTCCTTCACAAATTATCTTACCAATTCTACTATCTTTAAAATAGAATCAATTTGGTTTCCAAGATGGACATGGATATTGTTATGCATTTTGTAAGTGTTCCACAAAAGCCCATGTGTTGCAGGTTTGGGCTTCAGCTTGGGAGTTATAAAACTTTAAGAAGTGGGGCCTAGTGGAAGGAAGGAAGCCCACTGGCGGTATGCCCTTGATGGAACACTATAACTCCATCCCCTTCTATTTTTTTACTGCATTGCAGCCATGAGGTGAGCAACTCCCTCCACCACTTATTCCCTTCATAATGTACTGACTCACTCAGGCCCAAAAGCAATGGTACAACTGACGATGGCCAAAACCATGAGCCAAAAATAAAACTTCTTCTTTTAAGGTTTATGATCTCAGGAATTGTGTTATAGTAACAGAAAGCTAACACAGATATGGATATGGATATATCAGCAAAAGGAGATGCTTTTCATTACCTACTTTCTATTTTTTATACCAATCATTTCATGCAAAGGACATTTGTAATTTGTCTCCCAGTTTTAACTGAAATATTTATATTTCATTCGTAGATAAATGTTTTCATAAGCTCTTATATGCTGTATTTCATACTAAAAGTTATAATAGAAGATAACCAAATGAAATATAATTATTAGAGAGTTTAAAACATTTCTTTCAGAACTAGAGAGATCTGTAGACAGAAAACAAAGATATTTTCTTTGTTGTAAATGTAAAGAAAACATTTATCTATAAAACATTTATGAAATATTTATAGTGTTTCCTCCATTTAAAAATATAATTCTTTATGAATTATACTTTGTATAATATTTAGGCAGTTTTCAACATGTACTAATTTACAGAGTATTTAATTTCAAATGGCTAAATATTATCAAATACCTTTTCATTTGACTATAGACTTTTTCTTTTCAATTTTATGTGGATAAATTTCCTAACAATGAACTACCTTATAACCTCAGACTTAAAACCCTACTTGGTCTTAATGCATTTTTCTCTTTAAATATTTCTGTATTTAGTATTTTATTTCATTTAGAATTTTAAAACATATATTTACAATGAGTTGTACTACAGCCATTTTTGTAACATTTTTGTAGCATTATTAGGTTTTCAATTTTTTTTTTTTAATTTTTAGTTGTAGATAGACACACTACCTTTATTTATTTATTTATATGTGGTGCTGAGGATCAAACCCAGTGCCTCACACCTTCCAGGCAAGTGCTCTACCACTGAGCCACGACCCCAGCCCAGCATTATTAGTTTTTAGTGTTACATGTTATTATTATTATTTTTCCCCCTTTCAGCCCTCTTTATTTTTTGAGACAGGGTATTACTAAGTTCTTAAGACTGTGCTGAATTGCTGAGACTGGCCTTGAACTTGTGATCCTCTTGCCTTAGCCTCCTGAGTCACTGGGATTACAGGGTTCTACCACCAAGCCTGGCTCCATGTATCCTTGACAGAGAGTTTTCCTTCATTTTCTATGGTATAAAATAGTCTAACATAGGTTTGTAGATTCTTTAAACTCATCTGGTTCTGATGAGTTTTTAAATATTTTATCTGTGGTCATCATTCTAATATCTTCTATGGTAATTTGTCTAACTTGAATTGAATTTTAGTAACTCCTATTTTGCTAGGAAGTAATAAATTACTTTTAGGTGTTCATCATTTTTTGTCAAAGAAATTTAGTGATAAAGTATATCAGTCCTTCACAATCCTGAATGAAGAATAATATTAAAAGCAAACATAAAGAAATTATAAATTAGGAATGCAAAGCAAATACATATAATGTTGCTCAGTCAGAATTGTGGGGGGTTGATATATTTTGTGGATCTATTCAATTAAAAAATTGTTATTTGTTTATATCATCCTCCTCTTTTCTAAAATTTTATTTACTTTTTCTGATTTATAAGGCAAATAGTTTTTCTTATACTTTTTCTTAAAGTTACAGATACAACTTTTATTCTGAGTAAGGTTTTCATTGTATGTTACAGGTTTGTTTGTTTTACATAATCCTTTTCATGACAGTTTGGAACAATAATTCTAATTTTTTCTTTGATCAAACATCTACCTCGGAATTCATTTTATAATTTCCAAATTCTCATAATATTAAAGAGGTTTTAATTTTTTAAGGGAAGAGAGTTTTTTTTCCTTTTTGAAGATAGCTTTAAATTGAGTTAATTATATTAATCCACTCAATCTCTTTATCTTTGTTTTCTGTCTACAGATCTCTCTAGTTCTGAAAGAAATGTTTTAAACTCTCCAATAATTATATTTCATTTGGTTATCTTCTATTTTAACTTTTAGTATGAAATACACTGTACAAGAGTTTATGAAAACATTTATCTACAAAACATTATGTTTGAGGAACAAAAATAAGTAAACAGCCACTTATTAACAAATATACAGAATGGTACCAAAACCCCAATAACCACCTGTGTCCTTCCCTGACATTGTAATTCTTCTCTTATTCCTAAATATTATGTTAATCATTTCTCCTTTTCAAAATACTTTAAAAAAAACACCTGTGTGTCCATCCCTAAATAATATGCTGTTCAATTTTTCCTAGTTTTGAAAATTAAATAAATGGAATTATAATTGCATGGCTTCTTCTTTGAATTGCTTTTTAATTTTTCCCACAATTTCATGTTTGCAAAAATCACACATACTGCCACATGTGAAGTGTGTGGTTCATTTTTTTCCCTGCTAAATATGCTACAATTTATAGGCAATTTCTACCACTGATGAACATTTGAATTGTTCTCATTTTTAGCATTTATTACAATACAAAGCACACAGTCAATTCTAGCTGTTATAATGCTTTTCACAATTTTAAATCTATGAAAAAATGTAAGCATCACTCTTTAATTCACTTTAACCCCAAATGAAAGTCTTAATAGGAATAATCAGTCATGCACAGTGTAATGACTAGAGCTCTCACTCACATTTTCTTGACCTGCACAATTCTGTGTTTAATATTTACATAGTTTTCACCTCTATTTTTCCTTACCTTTGCTATTTTGAACAAGTTCTTTTCCTCCCTACTAATTGGGAAGTGAATTACTCGGCTCAAGTATGCAGTAGATGTATTCTTTAAATCCTTATAGGTCAGCACATTTCTTTCTTCCACCAGAACAGGCAACTGCTCTCTGGGATGAGCAGGGAATTCCATCATCCTTCTTATTCTCAGTGACCTATGAAATTATATCTCCATCTCTCTGCTCCTATGGTTGTAAATAAATATGATACTAATCTAATCATCTTATCCATCAGATACCTTTGCTAGTTTGTTTGGAGTTTTTAAGCCTCAAATTTTATAATATTTTAATGTTATCTTTGAAAACTAAGATTTTTCCAGCCTATGCCTAAGTATGGGGTCAGTTCAGGTTTTTGGTTTTGTCTAAGACTTCTCATTCACAACTAAATAAGTCCCTTCTAACAGGAAGTTCAGGTCTTTTTTTCTTTTTTCTATCTTTTAGTCCAAAAAAAGTTTTTTCTAGACCTAGAAAAGTTTCTAATATTATTATTTGTATCTCCTCTTCCATTGTCTTTTCTCCTTCTGTTGCCTATAATTGACATATTGATGCTCCTTCATGATTTTTCTTGGATATTGACTGTCATTTGAGAATTAGTTTGGGACATCTCTTATACTTGATCTGCTAGATCACCAATTTGAATCTCAATTATAACCATCCTTTTCAATTTCTCTAAGTAAGTTTTTTTTTTTTTTTAAATCAAGTATTTTGTTGTTGCTGTAACTTGCTTACAAATGTCTTTTCAAATGGATATCCTGGAGTAAAGTTTCTTTCCTTTTTGTTATTCAAGTTATCATCTATTTGTTCTTTTTTTTCCAAAGCCTTGTCAGATTTGTTAATTTAATGTTCACTGGGTGACAGTTCAATTCCTGGGTGCCCATCTTATATGATGATAAATTCAGCAGTCTCAGGTCCAAAACAGCAGGGAAGCTGTCCTTCCAGTTAGAGAAATCAGGATGAAGCCCCTTTGTTCTTTCTCCTTGTTCCCCTCAAAGAGAAGTTATATAGCCTTACTATTTAAATCTTCCTGAATCCTACTGCCTTCAATCCAAAATGTCGATAATCTTCCACGGGCAATTTCCATACCTACCACATTCTTAGTCTAACCATAACTACTCTCCCTCCACCAAAAAATAGCACCCCCTCACACTCTCACTTATATTAGCTCTCAGTGAGCTCTCTCCAGCACCAGCTCTTTCCATGAATATGGACAAAGCCCTAGGCCTCACTCATACCTCACCCCATCTTAAATACCATCCAAAACAGCTTGAGAGAATGGGTTTCAGTTGGCAATAGGAGGTAGGGAGTTTTTAGATTCATCAACTACTAGAATCCATATCAACAATTTTTGAAATTTAATAGAGATCTTTGCTGAGAATTAAAACTTTATCCAATCCTTAGAAAAAGGCTACACTTTGGAAAAATAATCCTGTATTATTAGCACAGTCACAGGATGATGATGTGAACATTGTAGCACTCATGTACCTTTCTCTAGTTCCACTGGGAAAAGTTCCAGCTTCTCTACACGCTTTTCAAGTTCATACTCAGCAGACGCGGCCACAGGGTCAACTTCATCATTTCGCCTGTCATAGTCTTCATTGGAGTATGTGTTAAAAACCTGTAGCAAGAGATCAAAACCAAAATGTTAATACAGAAAAGACAGTTTTCTAAATTAAAAAAAAAAAAAATTGGCTAGATAAAACTGTGTAATTTTAAAAGAAAACAGTGTGGTGAATTTCTTCTAAACAACTTTTTGTTTTTAAAATTAATTGAGATATTAGGAAAAGGAAAACTAAATCAGAATAAAAATAACTTACTAATTTTAAAAAATTACTAATTTTATCAATTTTAATAATTTCCAAGTCAATAGTCACTAGATAATATATTATTTGAAAAGCAATATGCATCACCTTTTATATAATCAGAATATACCACCTAACTGCAATATACTGCTATAAACCAAGGTAAAAAACACTGAAGCAACCTCAGCAATTACCTACCCCTACACCTTTTTTATGGAATGACCTCTACTAGCTATAGGGGTGTAGATCATCAATACTATGAAATCACTGAACCTGCTTTTATCCTATACTCTCTTGGGTTATGTTAAACTGCTCTTATCTGGCAGCTCTCATTTTATTTGTACATAGATTTAAATTAAAATTTCATAGGACCTTTTCAAAAGATTGCTTAAAAACTATAGAATAAATAAGATATTGACAGATTTTTTTACATATATCATTCAAAAGAGTACTAAATGTGGTCTTCAGAAATTGCCATAAGAGATGTGACTGCTCTTATTTCAGTTAAAGTATTTCTTTTTATTTGAAAAGAAACTGGAGTGGTTATCAAATCATTCTCTGAATACACTGAAGTATATTTAAAAGAAATATGTAGCCAGGCATGGTGGTGCACACCTGAAAACCCAGCAGCTTGGGAGGCTGAGGCAGGAAGATCAAGAGTTCAAAGCCAGGCTCAGCAACTTAGTGAGGCCCTAAGCAACTCAGTGAGACCCTGTCACTAAATAAAACACAAAAAAGGTCTGGGAATATGACTCAGTGGTTGAGTGCCCCTGGATTCACTCCCCAGTACCAGATACATACATACGTACATATATACACATATACAAAAATAAATAATATGTAAGTCATTAAGGGCAATCAATATATATAATAAAAACTGACATTTTCAATTAAATTCAACAATTATTAAGCATCTAAACTGTGTCTGAATAAGCTTCATGAGTATCCCTCAAAATCTGAAAATCTATGAGTGAATAGTTCTTTTAAAGAACACATTAAAACTTCAAAGAAAATATGCTGGTCGTGGTGGTACCCGCATGTAATTCTAGTAGCTTGGAAGGCTGAGGCAGGAGGATAGCAAGTTCAATACCAGCTTCGGTAACTTGGTAAGGCCTGAAGCAACGTAGGGAGACCTTGTCTCAAAATAAAAAGCAAAAAGGGCTGGGGATATGACCCAGTGGTTACACATCCCTGGATTCAATCCCCAGTACCAAGATTGATTAATTAATTAATTAATTAATTTTTAAAAGGTTGGGATTGTGGCTCAGTGGTTATGTTTCCCCGGTTTCCATCTTTGACACAAAAATATCTATAATGAAAATGCAAAATAAAAAGTCAGAGATGAAAGAAATTATGCCTATAGCCACCAAGGTTGGTCAGTCCAGCTTTATGTGTATAACTGGAAAACTAACAATTCTTGTATTTTCTATATGGTAACCTATAAACCAATAGTACATATTACCTATAGAGAAGCAGCTATAGTGTGCTTCCTAATGGTATATATTTGTTTAAAATCATGTCCTTAGAGGATTTGTACCTGAGTAGATACCGTTTTTCTCACTGACTTTCAACATGATTTCATCGCCTTAGATCCTTGATGTACAAAATTTGTTTACCCATAGTAAATGTTATTGCATCAAAATGCACATCTCTATACTACAGTTTATATTTTATTTATCTCATCAGAAAAATATGCTTCCTACTCCCCTTCCATATACTGTTAGACTTACAACTTTCCTTTATCCTTTTTTACCTTTCACTTTCCTTGTAATTTTTGGTAATCACATTCAAATTTATTCATTTAACAAAAATTTACAGAATACCAATTCTATCCTTCTGCTAGACAATGGTGAAGGCACAGTCTCAATCACCTCCCAGTTTATGAGGAACACAGAAATAAAAATAAGCAATTATAGTACAATGTGATAACTGTTTTAACAGAAGAATATACCAAGTAATTTTTTGTCTTAGAAAAGAAGCTCGTGGAGGGGTGAATGTTTGATCTGAATCATATAGAACAGAAAGGGATTTGCATATTCAAATGTAGATGAGAAGCAATGTGAATTTCAAATATAAGACCCTACACCAAAAAAGAAATAAACAGATAGAAGGTATTTTGGGAAAACACTGAGAGTTGAATGGACCACAATACAACATATCCAGCAAAGTAAACTTCAACTGTACACACCATGATGTTTTAAATTAAATATGAGGTGTCCCCCAAAAGCTCATGTGGAAGACAATGCAAGAATGTCTGGGGGTAAAATGGTTAGGTTATGAAAGCCTTAACCTAATCAGTGCATTAATCCACTGATCGGAATTAACTAGGTGGTATCTGTAGACTTGCAGGGTACAGCTGGAGGAGCTAAGTCACTGGGGGTGTGCCTTTAGGATATGTTGCCACTAATGAGAGGAGCTCTCTCTGTTTCCTAATGTCCTGTCCTGAGCTGTTTTCCTCTGTCACACCCTTCTGCCATGATGTTCTGCCTCACCTGAGGCCCAGAGCCATGCAGGTGGCTGTCAGTGTACTGAGACCTCTGAAACCCTAAGCTGAAACTAACTTTTCCTTCTCTAAAATTGTTCGTGGACACAGCGATGATGCAAAAACTGACCCAAACACCCATGCACATACAGACATACACAAAAAAAGCATCTCTGACTCGGGGTCTTACAAGTACTGGAAATCAGTGGCATGAATAACTGAAAATTACTTCGTTAATGTTTGCAACTTATCTACTTTAGCTAATAGTCCAAATACAGGGCTGCAATACAAAAGTTTAAATGAGAGTTGAGTAAATAAGTGTGTAAATAAGTGTGTGTGTGTGTGAGAGAGAGAGACAGAGAGAGAGAGAGAGAGAGATTGTGTGCGAGAGAGAAAAGTGCTTCAAATAAATTAACACCTTCCTAATGTTTTTTCAGAATCCTAAACATTGTTACCAAAATGTTCTCCCTCAGTTAGGCTGATTTATAAAGTTCATTTATGAATATCCTGAAATTAAATTGAATAAAATACTATGAAACTCCATATTGGAAAATGATAACTGTTGAGACATCAAGCAATCAGATTATACCAACATTCCATTCTGTTGAAAAGAAATAACCTAAGATACCTTTCTATCTTTAGCTTGCTTATGTGGGCATGTGGAAAAAGAAGCCATAAATAATTAAAAAAGAAAAGTCAGAAATTTAATATTTCAGATAACACTATTATTTACTTGGAAGATCTTAGAAATTTAACAAAAAAGTTATTAAAACTAATAATGGTTCAGTAAGGCAATATTCATTTTTAAAAGTCAATATATTAAAAAATGAATAACTCAAAAAATAAACCACAAAATACTCTGTATTTACTAGCTATAACTATACAAGGATTTTCTTCTAAATAAAAATTAACTGAGAACACAAGAAGTCCTGAATAAGTATTATGCTATATTATTCCTAAATTAAAAATTTTAATATTGTAAAGATATCCACACACCCAAATCTCTGTAAATGTCAGTCTACACCAATTTATTTTATGAATTCAGGTCAATCAAAATTTAAAACCCATCCATACTTTTTAGGGAAACTAATAAGCTATTTGAAAATGAACAGTAAGGATGGAAACAAGCCCTACTGGGTATCAAAATATACAATAAAACTGCATTAATTAAGGCAATATAGTTTTGGCCCTAGGGTAGATTTATTTTTATCCACTATTCTGTTTCACTGTTTTTTTTTTTCTCTTCAAATTAGTTGCAGTGGTCTTATTTAATAAACAGTATGGAAAGAATTAGATATCCATCTGAAAAATATTCCTATTTTGTATCATAAACAAAAATTGAATTCAGATGAGCTAAGAATAAAAATGTACACATCTGTCCCTCAGTATCAGTATGGGGAGGGTCAGTTCAAAGACCTCTCACTACCCACAGATACAAAATCTGCAGATGGTGAAGCCCCTTACGTAAAATTGCATGCTTGCATATAAACCACACACATATACTCTACTCCTATATTCTGAATCACCTCTAGATTAATTATAATAACCAACACAATATAAATAATATATAAAAAGTTGTTATAGTGTATTCTTTAGATAACAATGGTAAGGAAAATGGTCTGTATATGTTCCATGTAGGCAGGTTTTTTCTTTCCAAATATTTTCCATGTATAGCTGGTTGAATTTATAGATACCCACAGACAGAGAGAATGCTATAAGAAAAATGCGGCGAAGTTCCATATACTAGAGAAAAATTCACAGTACTAGAAGTCCAAAAGGAAATGAATAAACTATCTGGTTAAAACTCAAGTCAGTGCTAAGGAATTAGAGGTTTAGCTGAGTGGCAGGGCCCTCACCTAGCTTGCATGAGACCCTAGATTTAATTTCCAGCATTGCAAAAATAATAATAATAATAAAAATTAATGCTAAAAACTTCTAGGCAGCAAAATATAAGGACAATATAAAAAAGTCACAAATTAGGAGACAACATCAGTATATAAAGAACTTTCTCAACTCAAAGAATTTTGCAGGTATAAGTAGGAAAAGGAAATTAACTGCAAATTCAGCAAAGATATACTGATGCCTAATAAATGATACAATGATGCTCAACTTCATTAAATATTAAGCCAATGTAAATTAAAGTAAGGAGATATTTACTCCATATTCATCCATAAGAATGGTTTTTAAAAACACTGCAATATCCAGTGTTTGTGGGGATATAGGAAAAGAGATATTAGCCACAGACCAAAAAAGCATAATTTGAAAATAGTAACCAATATTTTAAATGTAAATGCCTTTGAATTAATGTTGCCTCTAAGTATTTAGAGAAATACCTGCAAATGTATAAAGATATATGTACAAGAAAGTTCATGGTAGCACTACTTTTAACAGCCCAGAGTGGAAAATTACCTAAATTTCCACCAATAGAGAAAATGGCTTGCTAAATTATAACACGTAAATCAGGATTGGTGATGCGCACCTACAATCCCAGTTACGTGGGAAGCTGAGGCAGCAGGATGACAAATTTGAGGCCAGACTCAACAACTCAGCAAAACCCTATATCAAATTAAAAAAAAAAAAATTAAAGGGTAGGGGATATAACTCAGTGGTAGAATACCCTTGGTTCGATTCCCAGTACAGAAATAAATAAATAAACAAACAAATATACACACATACACAAATATGTAAGTCTATGCAGGACTAAAGAGATCTAGATCTCTAATGACACGACTTACTCTATAATATAAACATTAAACCAAAAGAGCACATTGCAAATGAAGGTATTTCCAATTTCTATGATCCCCTCACAATTGGTATGAAACAAATTTTAGGCTAATTTAAAGTCTTCTCAATTTCTTAGCTCAAAATCAACTTGGTTTTTGCCACATCATAAAGTCAAGTCTCAACTTCCTTACATACAAAATAACTATTATTATAATAATATTTACTCCATAAAATAGTTGTAAAAATGAAATGGGATAATTCATATAATTGCATTTGCTTCAATATAGGAGAGGAAAAATTCCCCAAGGAAATAAGAATGATAATATTTCCCCAGACACTTACATTCACATGCTCTTTTACAAATGGGTTTTGAATATTTCATCTACTATGCTTCTTAATGCCCTTTAAACAAAAGTCTGCTTAACTAATTTTATATTATAATGTAGACTGGCCTGCCAAAATCCCAACCTTTGTCGAGAACAATGCACTACCATTGCACAATGGCTCACTGCTTGCCTTGCTTTCTGTTCTCCTGGGTCAGGAAGAACCTCAGAGGTGAGAGGAAGTTTCACATGGATAAATACCTTCCCTTTCATCTATATTGTCTTAGTTTGTTCAATTTTGCAATTGTATAGCATCTCTATTTATATTTATATTACCTTAGCTGCTCTGCAATAATATAGATAATTAATCAAATGATAATCACAGCCTCATCATGGTATTACTCGCACAAAAAAATTCTCAAGGCCAACAGCATCCTGGGCCCCAATAATCAATGCCATCAAGATACATATATTTTTAGTTCAGTCACCTTCATGTTTTCCTGTGTTATTTCACTAAGAAAAGCAAACAAAAGGATGTTTAAATTTAAGACTTCTTGTTTCAGAGCCAAGAAGTGATATTCTGTTCCTTGATCAAAGCAAACAAAACAAGACCTCATCTACTGCTCTGCAGTAGAGTCCGGCTTTCCAGGGTAACAAGTTTGCAATCATATTTAGCAAGGATATTTCTAAGCCAGCAACCCAAGGCTATGAAAAACAAATAGAACAAAAATTAGCTTAATATAAGTTTTCAAATACAATCATCTTATTTACATTTGTGGTAGTCTGAACTGCAACACTTTTTCAAAAAGACAGCGATACATTTTCAACAATAAGAAAAAATCACTTCCTTTCCTTCCTTATGACACATTTTCTTTAATCAATGCATGTCAAAATAAAGTCCACATACTCTGTAAATACTGACTGGAAGGAATCTCCCACAATGCTTCCACAAGCTTTCAGTTCCGGCAGTAGTCTGGGTTCCGCTTAATCTTCCTGACACATCAAAGATGGAAAATGTCCCAGGTTCTAGCACGCTGAGTTTCAGATGCTGGCTTGGCCCAGTGTACTCCTGGAGATAAGCCAAGCATTCACATGCTCCCACAAATGGACACACTCATCACAAGCTTCCCAGGCAGAACCCTAACTCACCTGCACATAATTTTCATTGCTCTTCTCAAGATACTCTAAACTGAAACCAACAGTAAATCTGAGAAGACAGTCCACATTTTCAAGTTCTTAAAACAAATGTGGCCATAAACCACTACTGGGAAAGGAGGATCTTAATAGTTGTGGAGCAATGTATAATATCAAATTTCTCTTTCCCCCAGAACTAACTGATTTATATCATAAAAACTGCATAGTTTCTTGATGCCTATGCTATATATTAGGTTCCTGCAGCAAAATGAAGCAAGTCAAACTGGAGTTTGTAATTATCAGGTATTCTGCATTCACTGGTAGTCTCCAAAGATCGTAAATAGGTGAGAATTTTAGTCTCCTCCTCTATATTCTTATAGCATGTTACAATGAAAGAAAAATTCAAACTATGACTTGGAAGGTTGAGGCAGGAGTTCAAGTTCAAGGTCAGCCTCAGTGATTTAGTGAGGTCCTATGCAACTTGGTGAGAACATGTCTTAAAATATAAAATAAAAAATAAAAAAGGGATGGAGGTGTAGTTCAGTGGTAAAGCAAGGAGGGAAGGAAACATAAAAGGACTGATAGCTCTATCTAATAAATTCTGTAAGTCCCAGACTTTTATCCTTAAGTTACTCTGAAGAGTAGCTTATATGAAAGTTGTACACAAAACAGCTGCAAAATATCTACTGTAGGTTATATCTAACCTTCTAAATGCACTGGACAACAGAAGCCTAAATTCCAGAATGCAGGATCACAGGGAGGACTACAGTTAGGTTTTGCTCCAAATGTGGTAACTTACTGGCCTTGCCTGACTCAGAGACCATTTAAATAAAATATTTATAAAAATATTAATTCACATATCTTCAACATCATTCATTTCACCAATCATTTGTATCACACCTAAATCAATAAACAGTCTTATGGAGATTTAAAATACCCACAATTAGAATGTAGACTTCTAATTAGGGTCTTTCAAATACATGAGTGTGGACTCATGACTGGGCTACCAGAAATGCTAACTAAAGGCTCCTAAAACAAAGTTATACCCATGGATTATTTTGTGTGTGCTGAAGCAATTTGAAATATGACAACATAAAACACAAATTATCTTTAATTATTTATCAACTAATCCAATAAGTGAGGCAGGAAAAGGGTAAAGTGTGTGTCTATTTTTCATATTTTTACATAAAAAGCATGAGGTTCAAAAGATAATATACATGGCTGAATATGAGGATAACTAACAAAGTCTATAAATGCACAAATCATTTCACTAAACATGAGCCTAGTGTGGATTATGAAAGAACAGGAAGTGAAAAAAAATACACACTACATAACAGGAGTTGGAGCACATGCCAGTTCGAAAGGCAGTACAAAAATGTTTGTATTGTGTCAGGGTTCTCCAGAGAAAAAAGACCAACAGGATGTAGGTAGATACATTTATTTTATATATGCAACATATTTTTATTTCATTCATGTTAAAATGGATTTATTCTAAGAGACCGGCTCACATGACTGAGAGGCCAGCAAGTCCAAACTCTGCAGGACAGGCCACAGGCTGGAGAACTCATAAGAGCTGACACTGACCCTTGAATTCAAAGGCAATTGGTTGGCAGAATTCCTTTTCCTTCAGTGGAGGTCAGACTTCTACAAACGACTTCAACTGATCTGATGAATCCCACCCACATTATGAAGGGTCATCTGCCTTAGACTACTGATTTAAAAGTTAAACTCATCTAAAAAATACCTTCATAGAAACATCTAGAATCATGTTTACCCAACATTGACAAACTTGGCATAGCAAAGTTGACACCTAAAATAAGCCATCACAGAGCCATTCAAACATAATATTCTCTGGCTACAAAACCTGAATGTCTCAGCATTTAACCAGGATGGTCAGAGGAATATACTTTCCTAAAGAAGTGTGTAGAAATAAAACCACAGGTTTATATCTAATATTTATTTAGATTCTCCTGACAGATTAAAGTATTTTACATGGATAACATCATTATCTCCATGGTTAAACATGTAGGCAAGAAAAGAAGAAGCCATCCTAGTTGCAACTGTTGCAGCAGAGAAGGGCGCTGAGGCGAACCTGTACATGGCAGGCTGACAAACAACCGTGAACAGAAAGCACTTGGCCATGTGCACTGAGAACATGGAGAACTTGCAGCTCATACATTTAAGGAGACAGCCTCTGATATTAGGCCTGCTGGGGTCCAAATTCTTCACACTACATATTGCTTTGCTGTGCCACTGCAATCTGGAAAGAATGTATAGTAGAAATGGAGCCTGTCTAAGTCTAAGGACTGACTACAATGAATACAAACAGCCTCCTTCAACTTACAATGGACAGATAGAATGAGTGAAAACACACACGTTAGAAGATACTGGGTAATTATTAGTACAGTATAAATGAGTCTATCTTAATCAGTTTATCATCTAAAAGAAACAATTGCTCACTATTACTAGAGACTGTAAAGATCTAACCTTGGTTAAAAAAACATAACTAGGCTCAAGAACTGAATGTGACCACCAGAAACCTTTCACCTCATTTTAAGTGAAAATAGTGATAAGTCTCAAAAGCACTAAAGACAAGTAGGAACCCTACTATCTGTTCCTATGCCAAATCAGCCATTTCTAAGAACCCAGTTCCAGAGGATCTTAGGAAAGGGACTAAATACCATCTCCCATTCTAGAGTCCTAGGTCTGCAGCCCAGTTTCTCCTTACACGAGACTATAACACTGAACGTGCCTTCCACAAGACCTATCTGCCGCGAATTTCTTTCCCTTATACAATTCAAAGAGGGACAGTTTTCAGAACAAGTTAAAGAGTAAGTAAAATGGTTTTCAGAAGTATGTATCGGAGGCTTGTGTGCTGGCACCTCTGGCAGGGCTTGGGGAATCTGTAAACAGTGTTAAGAGCAGTACAGCCAATAATGATACCTTTCTTCTCAGTACCTACATGAAGTGGGCACAGTTTGCAAACCTACACACTGATGTCCCAAAGGATTTGGCCAAACCTATGATAACCATATCTGATTAAATGGACACATTAAATGAATGCCTGTCAGTTGTACTAAAAGGCCACAAAAGGCTGTACTGAACAGTTATGAATATTTTTCTCTGCTTGCTGTTAAAGAACTTGATATCTCTACTAAAGTACATGAACCTCAAAGGAAAACACAGAAAACACAGTGATTTACTCTTCTCAAATCAGTGCATATTTTCAAGAAGCAGAGTTCAGTATGAAATGAGAACATTTTACAGATGTTTAGAGTTAGAACATCTAACTGGATGCACAGCAGATGTCTACTTGGAATATATTCAGCAAAACTTACCTGAAGGAGTTGCCATGGAAGTAACAAAAAACACAGAACAGTTCCCAGAACACATCAAGGAGCCAATATGGGAAACAGTACCAGAGGAAAAAGAAAAAAGCAAGTCATAATCCCTCAGGGAACCGCTTGTGCCTGGATTTGAAAGGAGAGTGAGCCAGATGTGTATGTTTGAATGGAGTGCCTGCAGCTGAGATGATCTGGAGTCCTGCTCACTGCTCTGTTGAATCCTCTTGCCCAGTTCAGTTAAGAAAAGAGAATGGAACCATAATGACAGACTGAAATGGAGCAAAAGAACCATTTTATCTATTCTTTTATACATGTCATTGTATTAAAAAACATGAATAGCCAGGCATGATGTAGCTGAGACAGGAGGATCACAAGTTTGAAGTCAGCCACATCAACTTGTGAGACCCTGTCTCAAAATAAGAAAAGGGCTGGATATGTGACTCAGTGGTAGAGATCCCTGAGTCCAATCTCCAGTACTGTAAAATACTGTAAAAAATATAACAAAAAAAAAAAAAAAAAAGAATAAGTATGTAGTGGAGATATTGAGGGGGAAAAGTTATGCTGCTAAGTCTTCTTAATTCATATCTTGATAATAGTCTTCTTTTATTAATTAAGATACAGTAAATAATCTTGAAATATATTCATGGAAAGCATAATCAAGAATATATTTTTGGGATCCAAGATGGCGGCCTAGAGGGAGACTGCACCCCCGGTCGCTCCAGAACCCAGGAGTTAAGAAGGGGAGGCATTGAGAGACTCGGACTGAAGTGGAGCCACGGGTGAGTCTGCCCACTGGGTAAAGCTCGGCCCGGGTGGCAGGCCCAGATAGAGGTGGCTTATCGGAGCCGGGCAGGGCAGCTAGAGTCTTCCCAAGGTAGCCTTCCACACTCCGGCAGTGGGCTCTTCCCACACGGCCAGCTGCACGGTGCAGGCCCACATTGAGAGCATTTCCGCACAGAGCCAGTTCCAAACCGTGGAACCAGTAGGGGGCTAGGGGCAGTTTTCTTCAGATGAGCTGCTTTATCAGATTCCTCCAAGACATCAGGCTACTGAAGGCTGGGAGGTGATACACTGGAAATCTACTGGGACACTATAAGCCAATAGTGGAAAACTGCAATGTCTCAGGGTCCCACTGACAACTGACCAATATGAGAAAACAAGGGAAGAAAATGTCCCAAACAAACCTAGATACTACATCAATAAAACCCAATGACAGCACAGCAGAAGAAATGTCAGAAAGGGAGTTCAGAATGTACGTAATTAAAACGATCAGGGAAGCTAATGAGGAGATGAAAGAGCAAATGCAGGCATTGAAGGAGAAGATGAAAGAGCAAATGCAGGCATTAAATGATCGCACCAATCAACAGTTAAAAGACCAAATACGGGAAGCAAGAGATCATTTCAATAAAGAGTTAGAGATACTGAAAAAAAAACAAAATGAAATACTTGAAATGAAGGAAACAATAAACCAAGTTAAAAACTCCATAGAAAGCATAACCAATAGGATAGAACACCTGAAAGACAGAACCTCAGACATTGAAGAAAAATTATTTAATCTTGAAAGCAAAGTTGGCCAAACAGAAAAGATGGTAAGAAATCATGAACAGAATCTACAAGAATTATGGGATATCATGAAAAGGCCAAATTTAAGAATTATTGGGATTGAGGAAGGCTTAGAGAAACAAACCAAAGGAATGAACAATCTATTCAATGAAATAATAACAGAAAATTTCCCAAATCTGAAGAATGAAATGGAAAACCAAGTACAAGAGGCTTATAGAACTCCAAACATACAAAATTACAACAGACCCACACCAAGGCACATTATTATGAAAATACCTAACATACAAAATAAAGACAGAATTTTAAAGGCCGCGAGAGAAAAGAACCAAATTACATTCAGGGGGAAACCAATAAGAATATCAGCAGATTTTTCAATCCAGACCCTAAAAGCTAGAAGGGCCTGGAACAACATATACCAAGCCCTGAAAGAAAATGGATGCCAACCAAGAATCTTATACCCAGCAAAACTTACCTTCAAATTTGACGATGAAATAAGATCCTTCCATGATAAACAAAAGCTAAAGGAATTTACAAAAAGAAAGCCAGCATTACAGAACATTCTCAGCAAAATATTCCATGAGGAAGAGATGAAAAACAACGATGCAAATCAGCAACAGGAGGCGCTAGCCTAAAGGAATAGCCAAATAAAGGAGAAACCAAATCATGTCAAAAACAAATATGAGTCAATTGACTGGGAATACAAATCATATCACAATAATAACCCTGAATGTTAATGGCCTGAATTCATCAATCAAAAGACACAGACTGGCAGATTGGATTAAAAAGAAAAATCCAACAATATGCTGCCTGCAAGAGCCTCATCTCATAGAAAGAGACACCCATAGACTAAAGGTGAAAGGATGGGGAAAAACATACCATGCACACGGACACAGCAAAAAAGCTGGAGTATCCATCCTCATCTCAGATAATGTGGACTTCAAACCAAAACTAGTCAGAAGGGATAAAGAAGGACATTACATGCTGCTTAAGGGAAGCATAAATCAGCAAGACATAACAATCATAAATATCTATGCCCCGAACATTGGCTCATCCACGTACGTCAAACAAATCCTTCTCAATTCCAGAAATCAAATAGACCACAACACAATAATACTAGGCGATTTTAACACACCTCTCTCACCACTGGATAGATCGTCCAAACAAAAATTGAATAAAGAAACTATAGATCTCAACAACACAATCAGCAATTTAGACTTAACGGACATATATAGAATATACCATCCAACAAAGAACGAATACACTTTCTTCTCAGCAGCACATGGATCCTTCTCTAAAATAGACCATATTTTATGCCACAAAGCTACTGTTAGCAAATACAAGAAGATAGAGATACTACCTTGTACTCTATCAGATCATAATGGATTGAAATTAGAAATAAATGACAGAATAAAAAACAGAAATTTCTCCAATACCTGGAGACTAAATAATACACTATTATATGATGAATGGATAACAGAAGACATCAGGAGGGAAATAAAAAAATTCTTAGAAGTAAACGAGAACAAAGACACATCATATCAAAATCTCTGGGACACTATGAAAGCAGTACTTAGAGGAAGATTTATTTCATGGGGTGCATTCAAAAAAAGAAGTAGAAATCAACAAATAAACGACTTAACACTACAGCTCAAAGCACTAGAAAAAGAAGAGCACACCAATACCAAAAGTAGTAGAAGACAGGAAATAGTTAAAATCAGAGCCGAAATCAACGAAATCGAAACAAAAGAAACAATCGGAAAAATTAACAAAATAAATAGTTGGTTCTTTGAAAAAATAAATAAAATTGATAAACCCTTAGCCACACTAACAAAGAGAAAGAGGGAGAAAACTCAAATTACTAAAATTCGGAATGAACAAGGAAACATCACAACAGACACGAGTGAAATACAAAACATAATTAGAAGCTATTTCGAAAATCTATACTCCAACAAAACAGAAGACATCAACAAATTTCTAGAGACATATGAACTACCTAAACTGAACGAGGAGGACATACACAACTTAAATAAACCAATTTCAAGCAATGAAATAGAAGAGGTCATCAAAAGCCTATCAACAAAGAAAAGTCCAGGACGAGATGGGTTCTCAGCCGAGTTCTACAAAACCTTTAAAGAAGAGCTCATTCCAATACTCCTCAAACTATTCCATGAAATAGAAGAGGAGGGAACCCTACCAAACTCGTTCTATGAAGCCAATATCACCCTGATACCTAAACCAGACAGAGACACATCGAGGAAAGAAAATTTCAGACCAATATCCTTAATGAACATCGATGCAAAAATTCTCAACAAAATTTTAGCAAATCGCATACAAATATATATTAAAAAGATAGTGCACCACGATCAAGTGGGTTTTATCCCAGGGATGCAAGGTTGGTTCAACATTCGGAAATCAATAAATGTCATTCACCATATCAACAGACTTAAAGTTAAGAATCACATGATTATTTCAATAGATGCAGAAAAAGCATTTGATAAAATACAGCATCCCTTCATGCTCAAAACACTAGAAAAAATTGGGGTAGTGGGAACATTCCTAAACATTATAAAGGCCATCTACGCTAAGCCCATGGCTAATATCATTCTAAATGGTGAAAAACTGAAAGCGTTCCCCCTAAAAACTGGAACAAGGCAGGGATGCCCTCTTTCACCGCTTCTATTCAACATCTCCTTGAGACTCTAGCCAGAGCAATCAGACAAACCAAAGAAATTAAAGGGATACGAATAGGAAAAGAAGAACTCAAACTATCCCTGTTCGCTGATGACATGATTATATACTTAGAGGAACCTGGAAATTCCACCAGAAAACTTTTAGAACTCATAAGTGAATTCAGTAAAGTAGCAGGTTACAAGATCAATGCTCATAAATCCAATGCATTTTTATACATAAGTGATGAATCTTCAGAAAGAGAAATTAGGAAAACTACCCCATTCACAATAGCATCGAAAAAAATAAAATACTTGGGAATCAATCTCACAAAAGAGGTGAAAGACCTCTACAATGAGAACTACAGAACATTAAAGAAAGAAATTCAAGAAAACCTTAGAAGATGGAAAGATCTCCCATGTTCCTGGATAGGCAGAATTAATATCGTCAAAATGGCTATACTATCTAAAGTGCTATACAGATTCAATGCAATTCCAATTAAAATCCCAATGATGTGCCTTGCAGAAATAGAGCAAGCAATTATGAAATTCATCTGGAAGAATAAAAAACCTAAAATAGCTAAAGCAATCCTCAGTAGCAAGAGCGAAGCAGGGGGTATTACAATACCAGATCTTCAACTCTACTACAAAGCAATAGTAACAAAAACGGCATGGTATTGGTACCAAAATAGACAGGTAGATCAATGGTACAGAATAGAGGACATGGACACAAACCCAAATAAATACAATTTTCTCATACTAGACAAAGGTTCCAACAATATGCAATGGAGAAAAGATAGCCTCTTCAACAAATGGTGCTGGGAAAACTGGAAAACCATATGCAACAGAATGAAATTAAACCCCTATCTCTCACCCTACACAAAACTCAACTCAAAATGGATCAAGGACCTCGGAATCAGACCAGAGACCCTGCATCTTATAGAAGAAAAAGTAGGTCCAAATCTTCAACTTGTTGGCTTAGGATCAGACTTCCTTAACAGGACTCCCATAGCACAAGAAATAAAAGCAAGAATCAACAACTGGGATAGATTCAAACTAAAAAGCTTTCTCTCAGCAAAGGAAACTATCAGAAATGTGAAGAGAGGCCTACAGAGTGGGAGAATATCTTTGCCAACCATACCTCAGATAGAGCGCTAATTTCCAGAATCTATAAAGAACTCAAAAAACTCTACACGAAGAATACAAATAATCCAATAAACAAATGGGCTAAGGAAATGAACAGACACTTCACAGAAGAAGATGTACAAGTAATCACCAGATATATGAAAAAATGTTCAACATCCCTAGTAATAAGGGAAATGCAAATCAAAACTACCCTAAGATTTCATCTCACCCCAATTAGAATGGCAATTATCAAGAATACAAGCAACAATAGGTGTTGGTGAGGATGTGGTGAAAAAGGAACACTCATACATTGCTGGTGGGGTTGCAAATTAGTGCAGCCACTCTGGAAAGCAGTGTGGAGATTCCTCAGAAAGCTTGGAATGGAAACACCATTTGACCCAGCTATCCCACTCCTTGGCCTATACCCAAAGGACTTAAAATCAGCATACTACAGAGATACAGCCACATCAATGTTCACTGCTGCTCAATTCACCATAGCCAGATTGTGGAACCAACCTAGATGCCCTTCAGTTGATGAATGGATAAAGAAACTGTGGCATATTTATACAATGGAATATTACTCCGCAATGAAGAATGATAAAATTATGGCATTTGTAGGCAAATGGTCGAAATTGGAGAATATCATGCTAAGTGAGATAAGCCAATCTCAAAAAACTAAAGGACGAATGATCTCGCTGATAAGCGGATGAGGACATATAATGGGGGGTGGGAGGGGCTAGCATTAGGTTTAGGGTTAGGTTTAGAGTTAGGCTAAGGAGAGCGGTAAGAATGAAGGAAAGAAGGACTGTGTAGAGGGAAAAGAGGGGTGGGAGGGGTGGGGGGGAGGGGAAAAATAAAATAAACATCATTACCCTATGTAAACGTAAAAAAAAATTAAAAAAAAAAGAATATATTTTTGCAGGCATTTTTTTTTTTTTTTTTTTTTTTTTTTTGGCGGTGCTGGGGATTGAACCCAGGGCCTTGTGCTTGCGAGGCAGGCACTCTACCAACTGAGCTATATCTCCAGCCCGCAAGAATATATTTTTGTATTGTCACTGGCACTGACCATCTAATACTTGTAAATAATTAATAACCAAATATAGAGGATATAAACTCCTTAAATTTAGAACAGCTATGGCTGACTGTGGAAAATCATATACATATATGTGTGTTATAAATGGGGATGTATATATTATATGTATTAAATTTTATGTATCAAATAATATTCAAAATAACGAGTTTTATTAAGCTCACATAGACAAATTATCAATGAAATAAAAAACTGGAAGATCCTATATCTCTTGCTTTTAACAAAATAGAGCTCAAGGATAATACTGTTTATCTATAAATACATGTTGTTAAAGTACTTAAACAGTTTTATAAACATGCTCTTGAAAAAACAGTTGATGTGGCTGGGTGCAGTGGCACATGCCTGTAATCCAGCAGCTTGGGAGGCTGAGGCAGGAGAATAGTGGATTCAAAGTCAGCCTCAGCAAAAGTAAGGCACTAAAAGCAACTCGGTGAGATCCTGTCTCTAAATGAAATACAAAATAGGGCTGGGGATGTGGCTCAGTGGCCGAGTGTCCGTGAGTTCAATCCCCAGTACACCACCCACCCCCCAAAATATTAGATGCTACTAAGTAATTAGTTTTAAAATCCCTTCACAAATAAAGTCAGGTCACTCCAACTCTGGACAAATTCTAAGATAATCAAGCCAAAATTAGTGAGTTTTTTCCAGTAAACAGTTTTCAGGGAGAACTAGGAGATCACACTGATATTCACATTTTCCTTGGTGTTTTCCAAATTATTATAAACAATTAAATATATCTGTGAGAAATTAACAATGTTCTCTTTCAGTTCAGCCAGACATTGAGTTTAAATCTGAGACATATGCTTTATAAACTGACAAGTGGTAGCCAGCATGAAATAAATTGATGGCCTTGGTCCAGCTCCCACTGGACAGGTGTCCTCATCACAGAAAATTTTGGCTAATTAGCCCAACTGGCACCTTTTGGGATGAGGGGGGGATTTTCTAGGAGAAATAACTGATTTCTCACTCACAGAAGTGAGTATTCTCATTCAGAAGCATCAGAGTGAGTTAATGAGTCAGTTTCTGCTCTAGCATTTGTCTTAGCAGTTGGTACTTCGCTTCTTCTTCCATTACAAGTGCTGTGTTTCCAAAGGCCCATGGAGGGAGATCATTCTGAATTGTCTGAACAGGAAAACAGATGGAGAGCAGTACTACAGTGTGTGTGTAGGTCAAAGGCAGGAAAGGAGTGTCAGCTGTATCAAAGAGTGTTTGAGAGCATCTCTTGAGCACAGGAAGGGAAGCCTGTAAACTCCACAATAAGGTTGTACTTTCCCATGTGAAACCCCCAAGGGTAAGCACACCTCTGATGGCTATGCAAGGTGTCATGAAAAGCAACACTGAACACTGAGAAGAGCTCCTCAGTCCAACATTTTGTCTGGGAAGAGAATGAAACAACCTGGAAAGAAACTTGATGCTGTTCAGGATTAACAGTGTGAGATAAATGAAGAAGGGCTCTTAACACAAGGAACTTTAGAACTCTCAGTAATTGTGCATTGACCTAGGAAAGTACAAGAGAAGGACAAAACATGGCTGAGGCTGAATTACCAGCTGCTTAGGTAGGATATGGTTTGACTGTATCCCTCAAAGGTCATGTATTAAAAGCTTGATTGCCAGGGTGGTAGTGTGGGGGGAATGGCGCGGAACCTTTAACAGGCAGACCTAGTAGGATGTCCCTATGTCAACTGGTGGCTGCCTTTAGAAGTGATACCCAGGCTCTGGCTTCCTGTCTTGCAATGTTATCTCTCCCTCTCACATGCACTCCAACCTCTGAGATGCCATGCTCCTTGAAAACTTCACCAGAGCCAAGCTGATGCTGGTGCCACAACCTTACACCTTCGGAACTGAGTTGAATAAGCCTCCCTTCTTGGTAAAGTACCCAGCCCTAGGTTATTTCATTATAGTAACAAAAAAATGGACAAATACACTAGCCAAATAAGTGAATTAGGACATCAAGAAAGCAAACATTATTCCAGAGAAAATAGGGAATGTGACAACAAAGCATCCTAATAGTAGATGAACTAAAATTGATTCTGCCTCCTTATATTAAAAAAAAAATTTTTTTTGACACAAGACTCCTCACACCACTGTGATGGTCTTTTGATACTTTAACATGACTAAACTACTGCTACCAGTTACTTAATCAAACATTAAGTGAGGTGTCATTATGAAAGCATTTTGTAGATTTGATCAGTCCAAAATCAGTTAGCTTTAAGTAAGGATAATCTGGTAGGGACTGATTCCATCAGTTGACAAACCTGAGAAACAGAGAGATGAGATTTCCTGGAGATAAAAGCAGTTTGGTGTAAAAGCAACTTTGACCCATGCTTTGGTGTTCCAGACTACCAACTTTATGGCCTGACCTTAACATTTCAGATTTACCAAAGGAATCCATCAAAAATGTGAAGAGAGAGCCTACACAATGGGAGAAAATCTTTGCCATCAGAACCTCTGATACAGCATTAATCTCCAGGATAATATAAAGAACTCAAAAAACTTAACATAAAAAAAAAAATAACCCAATCAATAAACGTAACAGACACTTCACAGAATAAGAAGTATGTTCGGTCAACAAATATATGATTTCATCTCACTCCAGTCAGAAAAACAATTATCAAGAATACAACTCAGGGATGGCACTGGGATCAATTCTCAGCACCTCATGTACATAAACAAATAAAATAAAGGTCCATCAACAACTAATATTTTTTTTTTTTTAAAGTGCAGCAGAAGAGATCACAATACCAGACCTTAAATTATACTACAGAGCTAGTAACAAAAACAGAATAGTACTGGCAACAAAACAGACATGAAGACCAATGGTACACAAAAGAAGAAACGGAGACAAACGACAAACCCTCATAAATACAGTTATCTCATACTAGACAAAGGCACCAAAAACATACAATGGAGAAAAGATAGTCTCTTTAACAAATGGTGCGGGGAAAACTGGAAATCCATATGTAATAAAATGAAATTAGACCCCTATCTCTCAGCCTGCACAAAACTCAGCTCTAAGTGGATCTAGGAATCGAGGCATTAGACTATAGACCCTGTGCTAATAGATAAAAAAAAAAAAAAAAAAAAAAAAAAAAAAAGGCCCAAATTTCCATCATGCTCACTTAGGCACAGAATTCCTCAACAAGACTCCTAAAACATAAGAAGTAAAGTCAATAATCAATAAATGGGATAGTATCAAACTAAAAAGTTTTTTCACAGCAAAAAAACCAATCAAGATCATAAAAAGAGTGCCTATACAATGGGAGAAAAATTTGCCACTTGCACCTCAAAAACAGCATTACTCTCCAGGACATATAAAGAACTCTAAAAACTCAACACCAATAAATAAATAAATAATCCGATCAATAAATGGGCTAGGGAACTTAACAGATACTTCACAGAAGAAGAAATACAGTTGGTCGACAAATACATGAAAAAATGTTCAACATCACTAGCAATTAGAGAAACTAATTAAAACTACCCAGAGATTTCATCTCACTCCAGTCAGAATGGCAATTATCAAGAGTACAAGTAACAATAAATGTTGGCAAGGATATGGAGAAACAGGTACGCTCATACCTTGCTGGTGGGACTACAAACTGGTGCAACCACTCTGCAAATCAGTATGGAGATTCCTCAGAAAAATTGGAATAGAACCACCATTTGACCCAATTATCCCACTCCTCAGCATATACTCAAAGGACTTAAAATCAGCATACTATAGTGATGTGGCCACATCAATGTTTATAGTAGCTTAATTCACAACAGCTAAGCTATAGAACCAATTGAGGTATCCTTCAATAGATGAATGGATAAAGAAAATGTGGTATACATAAACACTGGAATATTACTCAGCCATAAAGAAGAATGAAATTATGGCATCTGCCAGTAAATAAATGGAACTGGAGGTTATCATTCTAAGTGAAATAAGTCAATCCCCAAAAAACAAATGAAATGCCAAATGTTCTCTGATATGCAGATGCTAATACACAATAAGAGGGGGATAGAAGTATTTTGGATTAGACAAAGGGGTATGAAGGGAAGGGAGAGGGGATGGGAATAGAATACACAGTAGAATGAATCAGACATTACTTTCATATGTTCACATATGAACATGATCAATGTAACTCCACAGCATGCACAACCCACAAAAATGGGCAGTTACACTTCATGTATGTATAATATTTTAAAAATACATTCTACTGTATTGTATAACTAAAAAGAACAAATAAAAAGTTAAATAAAAACAAAAATATTTCAGACTTATACAGCCAGCCCCCCCTCAATTTGCATAAGCCAGTTCCTTGCAATAACTCTCTTATTATGCATCTCCTACTGGTTCCCTCTTTGAGTGAACCCTGACTGATAACCAAATGCTTTGATTGTTCACTGTAGGAAAAGAACAGTTATTTAGAGCAATAGTTTTCAAAGTGCTGATCATAACTATAATCTATAGAGCTTATAAATAGATCTACTGGGTTAGGAATGACATTGAGAAAAGTTAAATAGAAAAGGATAGAATAGAAGACATCAGCATTCATTTTAAATATTATACTTAAAACTTTCAGTTTCAAATAAACACATACATTACAGGTTTGTACCATGTCGATGCAAAATAGTGATGATTTAGAGACTGAAGGAATATTAGCACTTAAGAAATAATTTCAAAAGTCAAAGCAGAGAATACAATTGCCTCAGCTACTGAGCCTGTGAATGATGACTGCAGATGCAGAAACTATTATCCTTCACACTTGCTCTCTTTTTGGAGCCATTGAGTCTTACTGAATTTTTACATTAGCCCACTGGCTGGCACTATGCTCAGTACTGGGAACACATTATTAATCTCACACCTGTGGCTGTTACCAACATTAGGACTATACTAGAGGGGTGTAGGCAATGCCATGGGAGCACACAGTGGCACACAGACCTAGGTCTACCCAGGAGACCACAAAGGAGAGGTGAGCAAGAAAGGACTTCCTGCCAGGCACAGTAGAGCACACATATAATCACGGCCGCTCATGAGGCTGAGACAGGAGAATCATGAGTTCAATGCCAGACTCAGCAACTTAGTGAGGCCCTAAGCAATTCAGGAAGATCCTATCTCAAAATAAAAAAATATATAAAAAAGTGTTGGGGATGTGGCTTAGTGGTTAAGTGCCCCTGGGTTCAATCGGAAGGAAGGAAGGAAGGAAGGAAGGAAGGAAGGAAGGAAGGAAGGAAGGAAGGAAGGAAGGAAGGAAGGAAGGAAGGATTGATTGATTTTCTTAGTTACTCTAGAAACAAAGCCCTCACCCAGCTATGATTAGAGTCAGCAAATAATAAATATGGGAAGGGAGATATGAGGATGGCATCCTAGAGGAAAGAGAAGTATGTGCAAGGTAAAAATAAGAGAGAAGAACAGAGGCACATAATAGGAAGCAATTCAATATGGCTGACATTGGAACAGTAAATAAATGTTAAACATTGGACAAAAAGATGGTCAATCTGTGTGAATAAACATCACATGCTATACAGAGTCCCTATAAGCATTTTTCTTTCAGAGAATGGGACTTTATCAAAAGGATTAAAGGAGATCAAAATTATAGAAAAGAGATGAGCAAGGAGCTCTGAGAATCCTCTGTCCTCACCTCTATGGGGCCTTTAAGGGAGGCTAGGCCCTCTGGAGGAAAGAGACTTTTTCAGAAGTGCCCCAGGGTGTGGCCATTCACACAATAGTAGAAGACAGGCGTGGATGTGGTCATAGGGCCCTTGTAAGAGGGACTGAAGCAAAAAGTAAAAGCAGCATCAATCTCAGAAGAACCATGAGCAAAACTAAGCTATTGTGGACCAGAGTGCCCCTCCAGGGCCAGTCAGGTACAGAAAAGGGACATGACTGACAACAGTGATAAAAGACCTACCTTTGCTGAATATATCCATAAAAGTTTAGGGTGAAATTATGTAGAATATATGCATAGTAAAGACCTATCTAAAATTCTGCACTAAAGTAACAAGCTAGTCTCTGGAGAGAATCATACTTGGGTTTAGTATCATCTACTAGGGTTAAATAATAAAAACAGAGGTTGTACTGTTTCCAAACTCTCAAACAGGTCCAAGTGCTAAGAGAGATGAAATAAAATGTTTCTGTAAGCATTTCTAGTACCAGCTGAGATCTACATGTACAAACGAAAATTTTAATTTCAGTAAAGGTCAAAATAAAATATGCTTTAATTTTTAAACTCTGCAAGCTGAAGCCAGACATCACATGGTGGAAAAAACTGATAAACAAGACTGAAGCACAAACAACTGATTGTTAGGGGCTGCTTAAGCACATGAGGACACTGATGCTATGATACAAAGCTGAACTTGTAAACCTAAGACTAGACGCAAAAGGACTTCACTGCACTCAGCAGCTGTGATTTATGTTAAAATTAATCATGTCACCCTACAAAGAAGGAAAAACTCTGCTTTCTTACAAACAAACCACCCCTTCTACTTAGACTTCTCCAAGAACTACAGCAATGAAATTGACCAATTCTGGATCGTCACTAAAAATGTCAATATACAGATAAGTCTACAAATGCTATGTCTCATATTTCCCTTATGTGTAGGTAATACCTAAAAGGCAAGAGTTGTACTGGAAATAAGACAATCAGTGGTCTTTGTCAAAACATGTGGAGGACGATGTTGTCACATCATCCTTCATCATCCTTGATGTGTTTGAAGTGAAAGCTGCCACAACTTCCATTACCATGGGATTAATGGTCACATCTGGGAATCGCTGACCCTTAAATCACACTAACTTTGACCTCATATATCTTGTGATGCAACTGATGGCTTTGTAAATACTGTGAGAACTATTATACTTCTTAAATCGATTGTCTCTACAACCTTAGAAACTTCTTCACAAAAGAAGACCACAGCAAAGCTGGGTGGTAATTTCTTTGTTAAAATAGACAAACACTCTGTAAACAGAAAACACTGTAAACACTGCTACCAGGCTCCTGATTCTGTACAGATAATCCACACTTTTGGACCGGCTCAGTGCCTCAGAAATACCTGAAACCCCAAGTGCCCACAAGGAAAACTATAGTGTCAAGTATACTCTGTCTTCTGAAAGGTCTTTCATGTTTGAGACCAACAGGATCCTTCTGATCACAAGGGCTCAGAAGGGCCATCAATCACATAACAATTCCTTCTACTCTTCGCCCAATACACACGCACGTGAAATGAGTCAGAATCTTATATTGCTTCTAGCTCTAAAAGGAGTCTTATCTCTTCCTGTTCCCCCTTTCTGCTCAGGTCCCCAATAATTAAGTCATTTTGCATTAATTACTTATTGCATTCTGTCTCAAATTTTGAACTACTAATGAGACAACATATCTTAGTGCCACCCCTAAGGTGTAGTTTTGATCAGGTCACTGGGGGTCAGGAAACAACACTGGGAGAAGGGACTGAGGTGAAAGGACAAAGAAGAAAGTTTTGAGTGATTTTACATTTTTCTGTAAGTCTTTTCATACTTTTCAAATTCCATATTGAAGAATTACTTCCTAATGGAGTGGAAAAGACACTCTAAAAAGGCTTCTAATGTGCTCCATTAGCTGGAGAAGAGAGTTTGAACTTTAGAAGAATGTTCATTCAAAGTTCTCCAGGATCTAGCTCTAGCTTGAATGGCTGCCCGTCAGGTAGTCTTATTCATCTTTCAATCACCTACCATTCAAAGTACAATATTTTTAAAGCGATGGGTCTTTCATAAGTCAGTCAGCAACCTTTATATGGTTGGTACCCTAAATGAAAACTGTTTCTGAGCAAAAGAATAGTACCCTTCAAAGGGGGGGGGGGAGAATTTAAAATAAAACATACAACTTCAAAATAAGGGAGCTCTCATATACATACAGTATGGGATAATATTATATGGAAATTCACTAGCCAAAAAAACCTACTAAAATAGCCAATTAGCATAAACATTTGCCAGGCTGTACTGCAGAAGAGGTAACTACATAACATGGTCCTCATGATTATTTACATCAGGGATCAAGTATTACTAAAAAAGGAATGTTTGTTGCTAAAACTAATTTTATGTCCTATTGTAGAAAATCTGTTAAGAAAATCTCCTAGGCTCCTTTTTTTAAAGGACTAATTTGTTCCTTTTATAAGAAAACTTATAATTCTCCCATCTCCCTCCCTTTTTGTGGGGAGGTATAAGGTATTGAACCCAGGGGTGCTTAACCACTGAACAATATTCCCAGACCTTTTTTATTTTTTATTTTGAGACAAGGTCTTGCTAAGTTGCTTTGGGCCTCGCTAAATTGCTAAGGCTGGATTTGAACTTGTGATTCTCCTACCTCAGCCTCCCAAGCCGCTGGGATTACAGGCATGTGCCCCTCACCAGGATCCCTTCCCCTTTTATCAATTTAGTGTAAACAAGTCAGTTTAGTAGAAACTCATAATTTGTTCAATATATTTTGAAATGTTAAAATCATATTGTTACAAATATTATAGGCAAGTGTAACTAAATTTATTGATTATAAAAGTATATCATTTGAGGGACATGATATTAATATTGTGATTTCTGACTGAAATGATGAACTGCTAGGAAGAATTTAAATGTTTAAAAGCATTCCATTGCTTGCTAGATAGTGGACTTATATATGTAAACATATAAAAGTAGTTTGTTCCCTTTGTATCCCTGAGGGCAGCACCTGTCCCTAAGAAATAAAGGGTCAGTTACAGCCTTAATGCCCCACAACTGTGACAGATTTGCTGATTAAAATACAGCAGTCACTTTTACTGTGTTACATTCTGGTCATGGTAGTTTGTTCCTGAGAAACTCCATCTGCTAGTGCCTGTCTGTCCTCTCCCAAGTCAAACAAACAGTCCAGTGTATAAGACCCCAGGTCTGCCAAAACCTGTACCCATGTCATCTCCACATGCCATCCTGACATTGGGAGGGTAAATGTGTTTCCCATGTATCTTAAAACCAAAGTGTAAATGTGCTCAAATATCGCTTTGCCCCTTACAAATCTCCCTGACACAGCCAAAGCAATTAGGAACAAAGTTTAATACAGAGAAATTATGTCTCACCCTTTCACTTTGGGAGAAACCAAAATCACTTCCAAAATACAGGTTTCATTTTCTTGAATATTTTGGAATCTCACTATGACAGTATCCTCCACTATTCCATGGCTTTTCTCTTCTCCAAACTCCTGGAGTCCTTCATTCAGTACTTGGTACTTATGTCCTGGCACCTTTAGCCACAGGGATGGTGTTTTATTCCTGTAGTATCTCCAGCACTTGGCACTGTGCTTGACACTGGGTGTCTTCTCAACAGATGGTTGTTGTTAGAAGTGTCTTGTAAGAAGGACTGCCCAATAAATGCAGTTCTTTTGGAAATACTGTAACTGAACTCCTTTGGACAGGACTCCATTCATTCATCAAAACAGTTGTTCAAGTTTTCAGATATGCTGGCAATATAAGTAAGGCATCTTCCTCACTGTCTGATTTACCCTGCTGGCTTTCACTCTACAAATTGGTATTAGAGCGCCTAAGATTTGAGCCACAGCTGTACCCAGCATAAAAAAGCAACACAGAGCCTTAAATAATAAAAAAGTAAATAATATCAGACACAGGACTTAAAAAGTTGCTTCTCTGAGAACTGGCCTATTCCACTGCTAGTTTTTCCCACTCCTTTCTCATTGCATGATATAATGGTAAGACTTGAAAGGAAGATTTCAACAGTGACCATTAGGTAGACAGAGGAGAACATCCCCACTATGTTTACAGGCAAAGAGTAGACAACTGATTGGACCCTTTCTTTAATTCTATTTAAAAAATGCCTAAACAGAGAAAACATAGGTAGGTGATAATAAGAAGTTAAAGAGGAGCTACCTACCATTCAAATTCTTCTGGGACAGGTGTCCCTTTTAAATCTCATAATCATTTTATTTTGCAGATCAGTGAACTGCAAGCTCATAGGTGACAGGTAGTTTGCCCAAAGACAGATGGAAAATATTTAAGTGCAGAAGAAAAGGAAAATACATATAGGTGACAACTGAAATTCAAGTCCTGGTCTGGCAGAAGGAAAAGTTCATGCTTAGCAAACAGATCAGAGGAAGGGCAGAGGAGAACAAACAGGAAGGTACTGGAGAATGAGATTGATCAAATTATGTTATAAGCATATATGAATATGGAATAATGAATTCCATTATTATATATAATTATAATGCACCAATTAAAAAAAAGTCCACACTTGAGCTTTGAATGTAGCTCAGTGGTAAAAATGTAAACATAGCAGCTTAGCATGTACAAGGTCCTACGTTCAGTACCAAGGATGAAAAACAAACATTTTTTAAATGCAAAAAAAAAAAAAAAAAATCCATGCTCTATCTTTTGTTCCATACAGCTTTATTACAGGAAACATTCTTACAATCACCAAAAAAAAAGCACCCCTATGCTGAACAAATACACACATAATCACACTCTCCTTAGCTGCAAAGGGCTAAAACTTACTAGTTAACTAGAGAACTGCAAATTACATTAAGTCATTTTTTTACCTATAAAGATTTCAAACAAGGCAAGTAGACAGATAAACTATCACTCTAATATTCTGTGAATGAAATTTACACAGATGTAAGTTTCTAGGAAGTAATATATTAAAAACCTTGAAAACTGTAGGATCAACTGATGTAATAGATGCTTATGATTTAATCAAATGAAAGTATAGATTCACAAAAATATTTATGTTCACAGACATTAACCAGTGTTATTTGCAAATGGGAAAATTATAAACAATCTAAATTTTCAAAGAAGGAAGAATAGAAAATATAGTATATATATATCAATGGTATATGTCATGTGTGGAATTCACTGTTTCTTATACAGAAACATACCATAAAAGCTATGTTTTATAAAATTATTTAGTGACAAAATTTTCAAATACATGATTTGTGAAAGATTATAAAACAACACTTGTATGTATACACACACACACACACACACACACACACACATATATATAGGATAGGAATCATTTCAATTATACATATAGACAATTTCTGGGTGCTAGGATTATAAATGATTTACATCATTTATAGTTTCCCAGCACTTTTTTAAATATAACAATTTGGTTGAAAAAAGGACAATTATAAATGATATCTTAAAAATGCTTATTATAAAACTTTGGTCAATGGGCATAATTCTTCCCATACTGTAAAATCAAGTGTGTCTGGCTTTATGTTAATTTAAAATATATTTTAATAGCATTCCCAAAGCTAAGCTATATAGTGATAACTGATGCTTACAATGATGAGCCAAGGAGCAAAGACTTATATTTTATAAATCTTAAATGCAAAATAAAATCACAATGTTATTTTTAATATACTAAGCATATATTTGGTAAGCAATTTAGAAACTGCTTAAGTTTAGAAGTGACATTTGAACTGTCATTGAACCCAAAAAAGAATTAGTGAATTTTGACCTTGCATACTTTAACACCCAAAGGCTTGATCCTCCGTAACAAAGGAGATCTAAGATTCTACTTCCTATTCAAGAGAGTTCAGCTGCTGGGACATTTTGATTTTAATTCTGAGAATATGCTATAGGAAAGTCAACTATACTTTCTCTTTCTGACATCTGGCTGAGGGCCTGCTCAATGGAAAATCACTGCTCATGCTGAACAAAAATAAATAAATAAATGATACCATGCTTCAGCTGAAGTTTTCTGGGCTTAGGGCACAACGGCTTTTTGTGTTCATGTATTTATGTGAAATAATTTTATCATCATATGAAACAGAAGTAGTACTGAGTTACTTCTATAGATAATTATGGCACATTGATAGGTCTGAAGAATTTAAACTCAGCAATATTATAAATTAGTTTAGCTCTAAAAAGAAGTGGCTTCTAAAATATATAATTGCAAACTTATCAACCAGATGGGATCATTGCCATCTCACAGGCACTTCTACTCCTTCTTGTGGTAGACTGTCCAGGTGAAGAATAATACTAGGTCAAAGTAGCCAACTTCCTGCATGATTTCAAAACAGTCATTTCTAATTAAACAGGACAGGAGAAAGGACAAAAGAAACATACCTGTCATATATGATCTAATTCTTTTTTTAATTGGTGGGGGTTCAAGTTCACAGTTATTCAAAATTGATATTAGCAAAGAAATTTTCAAATATGTTACAGAATACTCTTGACATTTAGCTTGTAGTCCATTAGAATCATTCTCTGTAAAAAAGCCAGGTGGCAAAATAAATCCTTTTACATGAAAAAAAAAAGTAAAACTGAGCCCTTTTCAGAAATAAGATTCCAATTTGGATGTCACATATTAAGTTGTATGTATTAATAACATTTGAAAAGAAACATGTACAAATGATGGTAGTTTCCTTAAGGTGGCTGGATTATTAATTTGCTTTGTTTTTAATATTCTCAGATTTTGGTTCTCTACACAAAAAATGCAAAGAAGTAATATGTCCAATTTTCTATGGAAAAAGCAATCCCTTAGCATTCCTACTTATAAATAGATGTGGCATGGTGACTCAGAAGATCTGCTCTTCCACTTGTGTTAAGTTGACCTTTTTAGGCCCACATTTTTCTCATCTGTAAAAATAAAGAAAGTAAAGTAAATGGTCTCCCAGATCACGTTCAGCTCTGAAATTTCTAAAACTCTACCTATTTAAAAACAGCAAGATATTGATTGGGAGAAAGAATCACTTTCCCTAGGCTTTATTTTTACTAGAAAGGGACATCAATTAGTGCTTGTCTTCAGCTCTCATTCATGCCAGGTAAGGATTTCCTTATCTGGCTGGTCCATCAGAGATAAGGAACGGGGCCTGTAACATCCTCTTACCTAGTCTTTCACAGGGCATACTTTGATCTCTACAGCTCTACCTTTTGTCTTATTTCTCAGATGGGTCAAAATTAGAGAAAAAACTATCAAAATCCGAACTCTAAACAGAATCAGTCATTCAGGTTACACAAGCATTTGCAATTATGACTGTAGTGGGTTTTATTGCTTGTTGTTTTTTGTTTGTTTTATACTAAGATTTGAACTCAGAGCTCTTTACCACTGAGTTATATACCCAGGTCTTTATATTTATTTATTATTTATTATTTTGAAAGTCTCCCTCTAAGTTGCTTAAGGCCTTTCTAAATTGCCAAGGCTGGCCTCAAATTTACAATCCTGCCTTAGCCTCACAAGTCACTGGGATTTCAGACACATGCCACCATACCCAGCTGTTCTCTAAGTTTCCTTGATTGTGTAGTATTTTCTGAATGTCCTGACTTCAGTCAAATTTCTTACTTCAGTTAGAAAGCATACAGAATACAGAATATCATGCTCTTCGGGAAAAAATAAAGGAAACTCTTGTGGGGGCACTACCATCCATTAAGTCTCTCCAAGTAGAAATCAATATAAAAAACTCAGAATGTCACCAATAGGTTCTGTATATTCCACCTCCTTAAAAAGCTTAAGTTTCTTTCCTCTTCTCCAAGGTCATAAATGCTCTTCTCATCGCCAAATTACATTGATTTTGACATCTCAATTCTCAGCTATTACTTACAGCCACCTTCATCACCATATTGTCATTAAAGCAGTCTTCAAAAAGCACAAATTTCATTAGAAGTCTATTTTGCTTAAAGAGTCTTTTTTTCCCCCCTTGGTTTCAATTTCAAAACTTCCCAAGGTTTCTTGACATGGTTGGATTTGGGAGCTTCTTCCAGTCAACTTCTACAATATACTCTATCTTACAATCTGGTGACCCCCATCCACCCCATGCAGATATACAACTGGGAATACAAATATACAATCTAGTGATCCCCCAGATATATGCCTGGGAACTATTTAAACACTACATTCATTAAGCCTCACGGAAGAACCATAACTACAAAACAAAACAAAAAATGTTCTTAAAAATTTTATAAACTCTATAGCATTGGCTAAATGTACTTGAACATGTTTCCACTGGTTACCTGTAACCATTCTAAAGAATTTCATGGAAACACCAAATAAACATCTATCCCTATTACATGAATATTTCATCATACTTCACTTTTGCCCATCAAACTATGAGTCTTCCAAACATTATATCCCATGATCTATCAAAGAGACTGGCTTAAATCATGAATTCAATAGTACTACGAACAAAGTACTATGTATTTTATTTGTAGTTTAAAATAAAATTAGAATAAGGAGCCTAAAAGTTCTAATGAGTCACAGTTAATTTCAAGAAGTAATGTATTTTTCTTTAAATATAAAAACCATGCCTGATTAGAGAATAAGAATTCAAAATATGTCAACAATTTCTCAATGAGATAAAAGCAAACACTTAGGTACTATACATTCACACCTGAATTATGTTTATTCCTGTGACTCAAAGAGTGGGAAAATTTTCCAGAAGGCAGATTCATGATCTCAGCACAACTACAATAAATGTGTTAGTGGGTTCTCAAAATGGAATTACAATAATTGAAACTCTCAATACAATGGATCAGCCTTGTGCTTTCAGTTTTCTCAAATTGCAAAATGTTTCTGTACCAAGGTAACATTTTCATGAATTTCACTGACTCCCTGTCTAAAGTATCAACTACTTTATAGATTGTTTGCTATTATGTACTTGTTACTTGCACTGATCTTAAACTAATTTGAAATGTATTATATAGCCCTCAAATTTTAATGGATATATTTATTAGTGAGGTGCAGTAGAAAAGCATAAACAACAACAACAACAAAAATAGATGGCCTGGTGCAGCAAAACTAGAGGTAGGTTTTAGGAGAAACCTTTATTCCCCACTCTGGTATTTAGAACTGATTATAAAGGGCCTGCAGTGGTAGGTAACTCCTTATATAACCAAAACCTACAGATGAACATGCTACAAAGAAATTCAAAATAAGTAATCTGGCCATACACCTAAGGGTAAAAGTACATATAGTTATAACCTGGCTAGTCTACGTTAACTGCAGTAGGATTTGTGACAGTGATCAAATGTAAACAATCAGTAACTTCCATGAATAAATTCTAGACTATCCATATAATAGATGTACTAACTACATATATCACAACCAAGTATATCAATAAGAACAAATTTCAATATAATAAACTCAGAATGTCACCAAAAAGTACATTTATCTTACACCATTTACAGAGTGTAAACAAGTACTATATGTTTTAAAAGAATACAAATGCTTGGTAACTAAAAGCATCAAATTCAGGAGAATAGTTACTTTTGGACAGTGCTAAATGATTATTTTATATAGGGTAATGGGCACTATGGACATCTAAATGTAATATTCAATTTCTTTAAATTAAAAAAAAAGCAAATATAACCAAACATTAAAATTTAACAAAGCTGAATGGTGGGTACCTAAGATGTTTCTATATATTTTCTTTATGTTCAACATACATTATCATGAAAATGTGTAAAGATAAATCTTGGCAGAAATAATTTCTTCATGACATTTAGTCTCTTTTCCCAAGTTTTCTTTAAAATTCCATCTTATTTCATTGTGTCATTTTAATTATTCTCTGCCCTATGTACATAATCTTTCACATATCTAGCAACAACCAACTGACTTCTCTGTCCAATCTGACCTTTAACAACACAGAATTTTGCCTGAACTTTTAAGATAGGCAGTAAATTTTGTGTCAGTGTACCAGTGAATAGTAACACATTTTTCTTTTCTCTTTTAATAAGGTGAAGCCTGTGGCATATACATGCTACATAGCATGAACAGTTTTTCTTTAAGGACTTTAAAAAGATGTCTTTGCCCTGTTTTCTAGCGTACAATGTTTCTGAGAAGAAAGTTGCTGTTATTTTTACTTTTGTTCCTTTGTCTGTGATTGCTTCTTCTATCTCTGGTCACTTTCAAATTTTTCCCCTTATCACAGATTCTAGTCAATTTGATTTTGATGCACCTTAGTATAGTTTTATTTTTCTTTTAGTTGGGTCCATTGGAATATCTGGATCTGTGAAGTCAGTGTTTTCATCCATTTTTTTTTTAATTTAGCATTATTTCTTCAAATATTTTTTTCATTCCCTGCTCCTTTTGGAAGACCATGTTTCTTGCTGCCATTTGTTGGGGTAGTGATAGAGATTTGTTTAGACTTCTAAACTAACTCTGGTATGTGGTTACTCAAGTCCACTTAATTAGCTTAGTAGTCAGCTAACACCTGGATAAGATTTCCCTAACTACCCAGGAGCACTACATCTTCCAGTCTCCACATCAGAGTTCTGCGTGTTAGGGTGAGCTTCTAACAACGGCATCTTGGAAACGGCAGAAGCAAGAAGGCCCCTCACCATTCTCTCTGAAGCAAGCTGCAAAACCTAATCAAAACCTAGGAAGGAACTCTTTGACCTTCTCCCTTGAAGACCTTCCTGTGAGGTGTCTTGTCCTACACCTGCAGGAAAGGAATGTCACACAGGGATGCAAGAAGAATCTGACCAAACAGGAACTGCTAAATTCCCCCACGTCTGCTACACCCTTTTGTTTCCTGATCTCCTGTTTGCACAACTGGCTAAAGAAAGACACAGATTCCTGTTTCTTTGAGTCTTCATTTCTGACGGTTTGCAGGTCCTGTAACATTTATATTAAATAAATTTGTAAGATTTTTCTCTTCTTAACATGTCTTTTGTTATAGGGGCTTCAGCCATGAACCTGTGATGGGTGAGCAAAGAAATATTTTCTACTCTCTACTTTCAACACACACCAAGCAGTAGACACCTCTCTGCCTTAGCCTTCACTTCTTGCCAGTACAGTCTTAAGGTCAGCCAAGGGAGAGAATTAAAAGGGCCTTCTAAATACTTCCTGAGCATGCCCATAGCCTTACACAGCATGTGATCTTCTAAATTCCCAGGAACATATGAGAGCTTCTTCAAAACTCCCTATGAACATCTCCTTTCCCAGTTTTACCACTGAAGATTTTGGTTATATTGTTTGTGTCAACTGATTACCTATCACTAAGGCAGCAGGAATGTTAAACAATTGTTTTTTTGCGACAATGTCCCCCAACTCCCACAAAATAACCTGTTTGTACCAGAAGAGCTCTAAGTCAGGTCAAATAACAACCTTTGTGAGTGGGAGCATCCAAGAGAACCACAGGATCAGGCAAAAAATGGCAATTCTACAGAAAGGGTGTTCCAAAGGAGAAGCAACACCAAATGTCCTCTACAGTGGATGCCAGTGTGCCATTTCCGCCATTACTCCAGGCTGTTGGTTTTCATGACTACCACAGCACCTGTGGGTCTGGGAGGGGCTAGGGTGGAGGTACCACAGAGTAAGTTAAAACGCCCCCAAAGCTGTTCTTTCTGGGATTATAATCATTTTCCTTGAATCAATGCTTCACAATAGCTGCAAACCTTTGGTTAATTTCCAGGATTCGGAAATTTGATTCTGACCAGCTTTCTTAGTGTCACTTTTATGGAAAACTATTTTCAAAGGCCCTCAACTCCATCACTCTCAATGATGTACATGAACACCTGTCCACTTAAAGTTATCTCAGTTACTTACGCATTTCTGAGGACTTTTTCTCCCCCAATCATTTTTTTTTTTCATTTTGCTAAGTTTCAATTTCTTTGTCTTCAGTTTCACTAATCTTAGTGGTTCACTGTGTAATGTGCAGTTAATTCTATTCAGAGCATTTTTCATCTGGTTTTTCATTACTGTGCTTATCTCTAGAAGTTTGATTTGAGTCCCCTTTTTTATAACTTTCTTTTTTTAAACTTTTGCCTTATTTGACAACATCTTTCTAATGCTTTTTTCTTTGGCACTTCAAACGTCAGGACACAGGCAAACTATTTTAATATATTTATACACTAATATTTTCAATTCTGTCATTGCAGAGGCAGTTTTGATTGATATTTTCTTCATTACAAATGGCTATTTTTTCCCTATCCCTGCTTCTTAAAATGATTGAAAATTTCTTACTGAAAGCTAGATTTGTGAATTTTATCTCATTAGATGTATTTGTATTTATACAAATATTCTCGAGGTTTTTGGGGGATGTTGTTATGATTTAGACATGAGGTATCCCCCAAAATCTCATTTATGAGACAATGCAAGAAAGCTTGCATGTAAAAGTATTGGGTTATGAGAGTCTTAACCTAATCAGTGGGTTGATTTCCTGATACAGATTAACTGAGTTGTGACTATGGGCAAGTAGGCTGTGGCTGGAGGAGGTGGGTCACTGGGGGCATGCCTTTGGGGTTTATATTTTGTGAGTTGAGCTCAGACTCTCTGCTTCCCAGTGCCACATATCCAGCCACTTTCCTCCACCACACACTTCAACCATGATGTTTTGCCCCATCTCAGGCCCCGAGTATTGGAGTCTGCCATTTATGGACTGAGACCTCTGAAACCGTGAGCCCCAAATAAACTTTTCCTCCTCTAAAATTGTTCTTGTCAGAACCTTTGGTCACAGCAGTGAAAAAGTTGACTAAAACAGATATGGTTACACGGCCTCAAAATATTTAATCCATTCAGGTCTTAATTTCAAACTATGTTAGGGAAAAATTATGCTACATTTTGTTTACATTTACTTTTTAGCCAGGTCCTGTTACAATACCCTAACTGATACCAAAAGAATTCTGAGGTTTTTCACACTGACTGCTGAGAAGAGGCAGTACTCACAGGGAATGTAGCTCAATGGTAAAGACCTTGCCTAGCATACCTGAGGCCCTGGGTTCCTTTCTCAGCCCTGTGGGAGGTGGGGGGGGGGGCACTACTCAACATTGGTTACAACATTTGAGCACTGCTCCTTCTAAATCTGCTGGTCTTCCCTTATCAGAGCTCCAGCTATGTTTTTCCTCTGTGTGAAAAGATCAGTATGCATCTTAGATGCTCTGGAGACCTCAGGAGTTCTCTCTTTGCAGCTCTCTCCTCATGGGTACTCTGCCCTGTGTACTTATTGTCTTGACTTTCTCTGACTGTCATTTCATCTCAGTGAAAGTTCCAAGCACTACCTGCGTTTCGCTTAACTGCACCATGGCCTTACAATTTCCTTCAGGTAAAGCTGGAGCAACTGTGAAGTTGTTCCCGAGCCACCCCCCAACCCTGCCATCTCTCAGGAATCACTGAGCTTTGCTGCCTGACACCCAATGTCTTTGCTGTTACTGTTTCATACGATATGCCCATTTATTTGATGTTTCAAGAAAAAAGTAAATTCATCCTTCATAGTATATAATGTCTAGAAACAGAAATTGAATTAGTCTTCAAATGAACTTGGATAGACCTCTCTTCAACTTTATTACTGTTCTAAAGTTTCTACAGGTAATGCACCCTGCACTGCCAGTACCAGGGCACATCACACCCACTGCCCAGCCTCTGGTGTACCAAGTGAATCACGCAGAAGCACTGAGGAACACTCAGAGACCAATGGAAAACAATGACACCACACTAATGAGTGTTCTCAGGAATTATGTGTGTGTTTGTGTGTATATATTTAAAAATGAGTACAGTCAGCCAAGAGTTATCAAAACAAAATCCTCAAGATTTAGAAATGAATGCTATGAAAAAACTGGTGGCGAAATTCAAATCATTTGTAATCAGCAGAGGTCAGAAAAAATATGGCCAACGGCTTGTTTTGGTACAGCCCACCAGCTAATTATGATTTTTACATTTATGTAGAAGTACAGAAAGAAAATAAAATTAATAAAACAAATAATATATGATAGAAACTGTATGTGTTCCACCAAACCTCAATCATTTGCTATCTGGTCCTATACAGAAAAATTTTCCCAACATCTGGTATCAGAGAATGAAGCCCAAACAATGCTGGAGATTGCATTGTATAAAATAAATGTCATAATCATTCCTGTGTCAACATAGCATAGAAAAAAAATTTTCAGGGGAAACTATGTATGTTACATACCATAAACCTTTAGGGTTAATAATTCCAGTCCTGTTCACTGTCTTTGAACAATCTTATAACTCTTTGTAAATGATAGCTAAGAAATATGTAAATCTTGACCTGCCTAAAAGTGTTTTAATTGACACCCCACCTCATAATGAAAAACTAGTTTCCATTTACAAGTCCTCTTGACATTTTTTAACCTCACATAAATCTGTGCTGTTTTGATTTTCTCTAAACCTATTATAACATCTAGTTGGTTCTGTAGGGAACCAGAACATGCCACACGAAAATATGCCTCTTTTGCATGAGGATTATTTTGAGTTGATTATTTTGAGAAACAGCAGACATAGAAGAAATTCTGAAAACAGTAGAAAATCCCTTTTGTAAAGTAAACCAACATTTTTAAAGGAAAAAAATCTATTTGCAAGAATGTCTGTTTCTGTGTCCCAGGAAGAAAAGGATGACCAAATCATAAGAGTCTATTATAATTTAAGTATGAGGTGTTCACCAAAGGCTTGCATGTAAGACAAAGCAAGGTTTAGAGGTGAAATGTTTGGGTTATGAGAACCCTAACTCAATCAGTGAATCAATGCCCTGATAGGGATTAACTGAGTGGTAACTGATGGCAGGTAGCCTGTGGCTTGAGGAAGTAAGTCATTGGGGGCATGCCTTTGGGGTATATATTTTGTTGCTGGAGAGTGGAGTCTCTCTCCCTGCTTCCTGGTACAATGTCCCCAGCTGCTTTCCTCTGCCACTCTTCTGCCATGATGTTCTGCCTTACCTCAAGCCTCCAAAAATGGAGTCTATGAACTAAGACCTCTGAAATTGTGAGCCCCCAAATAAACTTTTCCTTCTCTAACTGTTCTTGTAAGGTCTTGGTTGCAGCAGTAAAAGCTGACTAAAACAAAGCCTCTTAGAAATAGAGAAGACACCAACTGTGCCTATCAAACCTTACTGCTGTTTAAATGCTTTTCCTGGACACTTCTACCCTCCAACTCATAACTGGTGCTGCCCACAAAGTCCTTTCTTTCTTTGCTAAAAATGATTATTTAAACCTTAATTCAAAGTCACTTCTTTGCAATTTACTCATTTTCCCCTGGGAATCTTCCATGCATACGTGAGGTACATGTTAATAAACTTCTGCTTGTTTTTCTCTTATTAATCTAGCCTTATTATAATGGTCCCAACTAAAAACCCAGAAAGGTAGAAGTAAAACTAAATTTTCCTTTGCTACAGATAAAACATTCTATGCATGTTCATTTTTAAATCTATATAAAAGACATGATTTTACCTTTTTCTGAAAATTATCTTTGAATACACTATACTATGAAAATTAAAAAGATGTGAAGAAAGTCAAGAGGTAGAGAAATGAAACTAAAATCCTCTTAGTAACATATTGGTAGTAGTATCTACTTGCTTTTTTTAAATCACAGATTATATAATTAAATGCTTAAAAATCACTACTCTAAGGAAAAATAACAAAAGCATACATTGTAGAACAAAAACCAGGAAGCAAAGGAAGCATTAGAAACAAAAAATATAACAAAGTAAGATGGTAAAATTAAGTTTAAACAACTGTAATAAAAACAATTGTTTACTGGGCAAAGTCAGTTATTTAAAGGTAAAAGAATTAGAAACTGGATTAAAAACTAAAAACCAACTATTTATTTATATTACAGGCTCATTTAGAATAAAGTCACTCAAAAATGTTGAAAATAAAATGGTACACTTTGGAAACTACTGCCCTACATAATGAGACAAGAAAAATAAATAGAAGTATAAACATTGGAATAAAGGCATTAAAATTGGAAAGAAAAAGACAAAACTAATTTGCAAATGATATCTAAAAACATCAACTGGAAAATATTAGTAACATTATAATTAAATAAAGAGTCAGGTTATAAAACCAATATATATAAACTGAAAGTCTTCTCATATATAATAAACATAATGACAGAAAATCTGATAGAGGAAAATCTTTATGATTACTTAAAGAATTAAGTTCCATTAAGAAGATAGTAAATCTCACAGAATTCAAAAACTCAATGAATTCTCACTTAAAATAACTTATGAACATTATTTTTATTTAAAAAAAATGATAAATTAAAAATACAAATATTACTTTCATTTTGAAATACGACAAAAAATGCTTAAGTTCAATACTTAACACTTAAAACACTTAAAAAACACACTTAAAAAAACACTTAAGAATTAAATAGAAATTTCTGAAGAAAATAGTGTTGAGAAAAAACTTTTAGTAGTAAAGAAAACAGTGTTGAGGAAATTTTAAAGTATTTTAATTTTTAAATTTTAAAGTCAAGATTGCATACTAATAAAGTTAATAGTAGACAGATTAATGAAACTAATAGAAAGACCAGAAATAGCCAAGTCAAACATATAATGCCCCTATCAAGTACCAGGAAGGTATTTTGCATAAATACCTTACTGAATGATCCTTGTCTGCTATACATTTTCTAGTTACCTTTGGATGTGACAGCTCCACACATACCTCATAAAAGCCCCAAACCCCCAACCTCTGTCTAGCTGCTTCTCCACACTTCATCAGACATGTAAGTTAGCATACAAGCCCCAAATTCTAACACCCTCCTTAAGTCATATTTCTTTGTAAATTTCTACATGCTTATGCCTAATTAAATGTTTTTCTTCCTTATGTCAATCTATCTCTTATTAGTTTGGCTTGTGGGTTCTGTTCTGTGAATTTAAGAGAGTAGAAGAAGAGTAATTTTTTCCTCCCCTACAAATTTGCAATGGGTCAAAGATTCAAATGTAAAAGTAAAATTTTAAAAACACTAAAGAAATCAATTAGTGAATCTTTTAAAATGCAATCCCATGTTGGGAAAGACCTTTTGAAGAATGGCATAATATTCTGGAACAATAACCAAATAAAAAAACATATGAAGCTTACAACATTAAAATGAAATAGTCTGTAAAACAGCCACAAAGGGGGAAAAGCAATAAAAATACTGTTCAAAACTCAATAATAAACTGAAAAAAAGGTTGTTTATACCACAAATGAGCTGATAAGTGACTATTTTAAGATAAAGCATTCTTTAAAAAGCAATATGAAAAACATTGCGACATGGGAGGCTGAGACTAGAGGATTGAAAATTCAAAGCCAACTTCAACAACTTAACTTAGTAAGATCCTAGGTAACTTAGCAAGACCCTCAAAAAAAAATTGGGGGGCAGCAGTTGGGGGATGTGGCTCAATATTGATAAATACCTCTGGTTTCAATCTCTGGTACAAAAAAACCCCACTGATAAAGCATTAATAAAATTAACCAATTACAAGGACCTATAGTTCATGGAGGAAAACAATATAAAAGTCCTTAAAACATGAATATTCAAGTCCACTGTAATAAAATAAAAATTAGCTTTCATCATCTGTCATATTAGGAAAAAGCAGCACTACCTAGTGTTGAAGAAGACTGGAGGAATAAAGCAGCCTCACAATGTGAAGGACTATTTAGCAGTAACTGTGGATACTTCAAATAAAGTAGATTATGACACAGGATACTTTTAGCATCTTATATATACTTACTTTCTAAGTTCAAAATTATAAGAATAAGGACAATCTTGGCAGTACTGTTTAAGTAATGTAAATGAGGGGAAAAATAATAATCCATAATGGGGGACAGATCAATAAATTATAATAATATTAAAATGGGATATTATAAATATATTAAATATACAAAATAAATTTACATATCCTTAAATGGAAAGAAAAGAACTAATGTATAATGGCTCTGAAATTGCCAGGAACTGTTCTAATACTTTTTTTACATAATCTTGATAAATGCAACTAAGTTGATACTTATAAGTTGATACTTATAAATTGATATTTATAGGAGATATAATGTTCACAATTAATTAATTAATTTCCAATACTGGGAATCAAAACCAGGGCCTTATACATGGTAGGGCCAGCACTACTACTAATCTACCCTGGTCTACCATTTTAAATATGTGGAAACTGGGACAGTAAGATGATGAGTAACTTGCCCAAAGTGTCACTGACAGCAAATGCTCAAATTGGGGGGTTCAACCCCCAAGTATTTACTTGTATAAATATATTTATATGTACATATAAAATTTCTGGAGAAATGTAAAGAAAATTTATCAGTTGTCCTAAAGGGGAATAAGATTTGACAATAAAGGAAAGAGCAGAATAGTAATTGGAATAGGCATCAGTTGTTTTTAAAGAAAGGTAGCTATGAGTGTTTTATTCAATTACAAAAGAGACGTGAACTTATTAGGAATCAAGAATTTTTTTCAGGGAAGCAAGTTTGAAAGAACTACATCACAGTCAAATCCAAAATTTAATCTTATATTATGTTCTCTGTATAATGATTAATACTATTAATTTTTAATATAAACCCTAAAACATCAAAAATTATTATATGCTTTTTATATTTATTTGGATAAAAAAATGCATTTTAAATATCAAAAGAAAGGTTCCTTATCCACCCACCCACCAAAAAAAATCCCTAATTGATAACAGGATTAGTTAATATATTATGGTTTTAACATAAACATACATATTTCTTTTATAATAAATCTAGTTAATAAAATTACTCCTATTTTAGTAAAACATGAAATTATGGTTCACCCATACAAAGTCACAGTACATAGCCATTAAAGTTATATTGCAGAATATTTAATGAAACAGAATGCTATTTAAAACATTAGGTAGAGAAAGATTATAAGGTAGATAAAATGATCCTTTAAAAAAAAAAGTCTAAAAATCTAATTTCAAATTACAACAGTAATTAACACTGAGAAATTATACAAAAAATGCTTATTGTTCTTGCTTATATTATTTCTGTATTTTCTACAATAAACACATTCTTGCTTTTATCATAAAATATATTCTTTTAATATCAAAATTATTAGATCACAGCTATTTAAAAATCTTGAATACAAAAATGATACAGCTCTAATATTTGTGTTCATTAATTTGTATCACTTTAAAATAAATTAAAATAGAAGGTAAACTGACCTAATAAGCTTTTTACCCTATTTTGCCACACCTTGATACTCCTAGAACTGCTACAGAAAAAACACTGAGCTAGATAGTGTACCTGCAAAAATAAAATTTAAAAACTGAAAAATTCCCAGACAAGGTTCTGAAACTATTTACCTTTGCAAAGAACTCTGAGAAGAGATTAATCTACATGATATTACCCCAATCTCACTTCTTCCTAGTTGGTCCTGCTATATTACAAATACTTTTATGCTATAGCTAATTCACAACAAAAAGGATAGGCTTGTTATTCTCCAAATCCTAAAAATCTCATAACTTTAGTTTAGTTTTACCTTTGAAAAAGAAAATTATGGCTGCCTGAGAATAGAATCCAAGGCCTCACACATCCTAGGCAAGCGCCATATCATTGAGTTACATCCCCAACCCATCATGACTTCTTTTTGTATACACTTAATATAAGAAAATCAGGTAAAATTCTTTACAGTCACAGTTGAAAACCAGCTTACAGTTTGAGATAAATCATAAACAAATGTCTCTACCTCCTATTTTTCCCACTTGTTATTTGAAAACAGAGTTTTCTCCATCTTTCTCAGCCATCTATCATTATCCTGGTCATATAAGGACATCCTCCCTTGCTGTTCAAAGTTTCCAAGTAGAAGTCATTATTTACTAATGATTCCGATTTTCATATAGATGGAATTTGCATAAAGATTTTATAATGCTTTGGGAAGAGCATAAATACTAATCCTACAAGAAGAAATGGGTAATAACAATAAGTGGGGAAGGGCAGATATAAACCAAGACCTGATCAAATGCTCCAAAGAATCAAAGCATTAGTAATCATGATCCTGAATTTACTATTTCACAGATACATGAGCTCTGAGAAAACAGTTCTACTTCATAAACAAAAACAACATCTTATACTTGTCTATCGGAAATTAAGATGATTGAAACTTAAATTTAAGCATTAGTCAATCAAGTGGTGTGCTTTGTCTGAACCTATGAAATAGAAAACCCTGACAGTTCATTTCCTCTCTTTGACCACCAGTGTTCAGTAACTGCCTAAATTTGCTTTAATTGAATGGTTTCACAGGAAACTGTTATAAGGTCATGGTGGTCTATGTTTACTCAAGCAATTATTTCAACATTTCTTTCTTAAGCTGTACCTCCACTCAACAATATTCTTTTCAAACATAATTAAACCAAAAAATCAACCCTAATTGACATAAAAGGTCCTTCCGTGACATATAATGAAAGAAAACAGGCTTGCAAGGATGTGAGGTTGACATGTACACACTTTGGAATAATTTCTAGACAAACTCAGGCATCACTGAACATTATATCAAGGTTAACAAAGAGAACCAGGCAAGCCAATAGCTTGGAAAACCATGGTATGCAGACCGCCTGGAAAAAGCTCTCCTGCAATAACAAAGTATTTGTGCCCAAAGAGAAATCATTATGTATAAAAACAGAGCGTGAACACAATAACAAATGGAAGGGAACTTTATGGTTGCAGCCTCAGAAGAGTAAGACAACATTTTGTTGTGTACTGGCCATGGGGACAACATATAATATTTCCTGCACTGTCAGTAAGAAAGTGAAAGACTACTACATAATCTTACTTCCTTTCATCTTGGTTGTTTCTCAGTTATTTCATCAGTCTCTAACAAGAGGATTCCCAGGTTAAAAACAAAACAAAACAAACAAACAAAAAAACAAGCCCTTACAAATAAATTTGTGGTAATGCAGAACCTTGACGGCTACTAATCTATGTTAGTCAGCTTTTTGTTGCTGTGACCAAATACCTGGCAATAAAAACTTAAAGGAGGAAAAGTGTATTTGGGGCTCATGGATTTAGTGGTCTCAGACCATGGAAGGCCAACTCTATTGCTCTGGACCTGAGTGAGGCAGAACATCATGAAAGAGGAGCATGGTAGAGGAAGCTACTTGTATCCTTGGTAGCCAGGAAAAAGAAAGAGCACCAGGAACAAGGGACAAAATATATAATTCCCAAGGCATGCCCCCAGTGACCTACCTCCTCCTGCCACACCCTACCTGCCTACAGGTACCACTTAGTTTAGTCCATTCGAATTACTGATCCATCAAATGGATTAATCCCCTGATTAGGTTACAGCTATCAAAATCCAATCATTTTATATTCCTTCATTCCTCTGAATATTCCTGCATTAACACAAGCAGCTTTTGGGGGACACCTGATATCTACACCGTAACAACACAGCGATACTGAAAAGAACACAGGCTGACAAGAGAGCAAATAACTATGACAAAATAAGGTTGGGGCATATCACTTCCTACAAAATCCAAAATAATGAAGGCCACTGGTGGAGGATCTCAATTGTGCCCTGATTTTTTTTCCTTTCCTCTCTCTCCCCATAGAAATTCAAGAGCCCAGCCTGTGCTTGAGGAACCTCCTTCTTCCACACTTCTGAAAATATTTTCCTCATTCAAAACATAGACCCACTTCTTTTACTATTAAGATTTTTTTGCCCAAAGACTATAAGTATAAAATATAAAAGCCAAATATAGCATCGATGTATAGCAAAAAGCAATCCTCTGCCCTACCTCCCCACACTCCTGAACCCTATCCTCTGCTGCCTCCTTTTAGGCAGTCACACACTTGTCACCCTTCTCACATGCTGAGCAAAATCAACATTAAGGAGTAGTATTTTATTTTTATTATTTATCATTATTATTATTATTTTTAAAATGCTTATGCCTGAGTCATTTCATGTGTATAATTACCTTTCTTTTTATACCTTCAATACGTGCCTTCAATTTTTGTTAACTTTTTTGTGAGTTTTCATTAATACAGACCCAGACATTATAAACAGACTACAAGACCTTCCTCACTCCAGCATAATATCCCTACTATCTGCTAGTGTGTTGACCTTACACACCCTCTTCCAGTCTATCCTACTGGATTAATCTGGACTACATGCTCTGTAGGCATTTAACCCACTATTTTCCTAAACTTCATGATTACTTTGGGAATCCCTTCATGTCTCTCCTATTTTCTTGAATTATATATATTCTTTCTTCACTTATTAATTCCCTTAGTTTTGCGGTCCAGAACTGCAGTGACTTTCTGAGAAAATATAGAGAAAACATTTTTTTTTAAAGATACTGTATGTGTCAAAATATCTTCATTCTACTCACAAAGAATTGAAAGATTCTGTAGAATTCTAGGTCGGAAATTTTTCCCCCTCTTAATTTTGAAGATTTTTCTGTTATGATTTGAGACTTCTTTGTTATAAATAAGCAATCTAACGCCATCCTGATTTCCCAAATAGGGATATGACCCGTTTTTTTCCCCTGAAGGTTTTCAAGTTCTGTTTAGCTCTGCTGCATTGGAATCTTACAAAAATTCCTTCTTGAAAATTTTTCTTTCTTCACTCAACGTTTAATAAATCTGTGTACCCCAATATTCACTTATACCAGTTCTAGGGAAAATATAAATATTACTGGTAATTTCTCATCCTTTTCCTCTGTTCTCTAATTTGCTGGACTCCCAAGAATTAAAATGATGTACCTCCTACAATATCTTCTAAAGCCCAACTTTTCTTTCCTTTTTCCTAATCTACTATTTCTATTCTTTGGGAAATTTCTCCAACTTTATCTTCAAAATCTTATAGAATCTTAAAATGTTCATTACACTTTTAATGTCCTGTTTATTTTTTGTCCTTTGAATATTACTTTAGAAAACTCTATTCTTGCTTCCTAAATATAATATCATCTCTTATGTTAGTTATAATATTTTTAAAGTTTCCTTGTTCTTTCTACATTATCACCTGTCTTTTCCATTTTTTCTTTATCTCTCATTTGGCTCTACACACTTATTTAAGAGAACAAGATTTTGGTTATTGTTGTTGTTGTTTGGTTTGGTTTTTTGGTTGTTGATCTAGTTTGGTTTTTGCTGTTTTGTTTTGTTTTGTTTTGTTATTAGGGCTTCCATATCGAAGTACAGATTGAGTACACCTAATCCAAAATGCTTGGGTCACATTTGTTTTAGATTTTTGTTTTTCAGCTTTTGGAGTATTTGAGTGAACTTTACTGGTTCAGCATCCCTAATCTATAGAGTTTCTACATATCGGATATTGAGTCATTTCAGATTTGGGATATCTAGATTAGGGATGTGGAATCTGTATCACAGATTGGGTAGCTTAAACAACATATATTTATTTCTCACAGTTCCAGAGGGCTAGGAATCTTAGCCCAAGATCAAGGTGTCAGTTTCTCTGTCTCACATTTGGTGCCCTTGCTGTGTCCTCCCATGGTCTTTTCTCTGTGCATATATGCCCCTGTTTGTCTTTGTGTGTGTCCAAAATTTTCTTTCCTTATGAGGATGCCACTCAAACTAGATGAGGGTCCACCCTAGTGGCCTCACTTTCACTTAACCACCTCTTCAAAGGTCATATCTCCAAATCCAGCCTCATTCTGAGGTGCTGAGACACAGGGATCCAACACAGATTTGGGATGAGGGATAAACACAATCCAGATCATGAAAGTATATCTCTGCAAAGCAGAAAGTAGAAAATCTATGTCCTTCCAGAAGGCTTATTAACTGATGACTCTCATTGTAGGAAGATAAAACAATAACCAGATGAACCAGGTTTAGCTCCCATCTCTACTTGAACGAATCTGTTTTTCCTTGGATTTCAGTATACTTGGATGCCACCAACCTCAGCTCTCTAGTGGATATTTTTTAAATGATTTTATAGCTATCTATGCTTAACTTGTTCAGGTGGAAATGATACTCTTACGAGGTTTTCTATAGCCCAGTCTAAAATAGAACCCAGTTATGCATCTAAATTAAATAACTAGTTTTAATAACTTCTGTTATGGGTGTTTCTTGGAGGATAAAAGTAGTTTATTTTCAGCTTCATCCAGTAGTGGCTCTAATTACAATACATAATACCTTTTTCTTGGCATAAGTCATTGAAAACCTAACAATCTTGAAATTTATTTTTTTAAGTTAAAGTCTTCCAAAGTAATTTTTACATGACTATACTTGATAAGCTGTATACATCTAAAATAATTGTGAACTAATTAATCTAGAGAGAGGGGAAAATAAGAGTGAATTAAGAATCAAAACACTGAGCTCTAGTTTAATTTCCAAAACACATAGTAGAAAGATCAACTGTGAAAGTCACTTAATGTGTGAGTATCTTAGCTTAAATAAAAATCAAATTGATGATATATTTGAAGTACTATGAAAATTTTATAAGGCACTCTACCAATGTGTTTAATTTGATTATTTATAGGCAAGATTCATTAAAATGTTACACTGCCATCAGAGTTCTAATTAGTTCTGAAGATTCTGTGACTGTTTTCATGATGACACAGGTAATACCATAATTACTAAAACTATTTACAGTCAATTCTCATTTGCAAGTTCCATATCTGCAAATTCACTTACTTGCTAAAATTTATTTCTTAATCCAAGATCAGTACATGAAACACTTCTGTGGTCATCTGAGAATAGCACCGAGTAGCAAAAACTTTCAGTTGCCCAATACACACATTCCCAGAGGAGGTTAGATAAGGTGCACTCTGCCTGCTTGTAAGTCTCAATACTCTAAGCAAGTGTCCTTCTTGCACTACTATTAATGCCATATTTTTTGCTGGAGGGGGTGTATGGGGTTTTTTTGTTTGTTTTGTTTTGTTTTGGTGATTTTGTTGTTTAAAATGCATAGTGTTGAAGTACTGCTAGTGTTCTTGAGTGCTCTGATGTGTGTTCTAGAGAAACTATACTCCTCAGAGCATGTGCTATGCTTGGGCATGAGTTGTGGTATTGTTGGCCATAAGTTCAAGGTTAATCAATTAACAATATACATTAAAGTGTTTTTCAAAAGAAATACACATGGTTTCATAATGATTCAGTGATGAAAATGTGACCAGAGGCTCAGAAATCAAATAGACCACAACACAATAATACTAGGCGATTTTAACACACCTTTCTCACCACTGGATAGATCGTCCAAACAAAAATTGAATAAAGAAACTATAGATCTCAACAACACAATCAGCAATTTAGACTTAACGGACATATATAGAATATACCATCCAACAAAGAACGAATACACTTTCTTCTCAGCAGCACATGGATCCTTCTCTAAAATAGACCATATTTTATGCCACAAAGATACTGTTAGCAAATACAAGAAGATAGAGATACTACCTTGTACTCTATCAGATCATAATGGATTGAAATTAGAAATAAATGACAGAATAAAAAACAGAAACTTCTCCAATACCTGGAGACTAAATAATACACTATTATATGATGAATGGATAACAGAAGACATCAGGAGGGAAATAAAAAAATTCTTAGAAGTAAACGAGAACAAAGACACATCATATCAAAATCTCTGGGACACTATGAAAGCAGTACTTAGAGGAAGATTTATTTCATGGAGTGCATTCAAAAAAAGAAGTAGAAATCAACAAATAAACGACTTAACACTACAGCTCAAAGCACTAGAAAAAGAAGAGCACACCAATACCAAAAGTAGTAGAAGACAGGAAATAGTTAAAATCAGAGCCGAAATCAACGAAATCGAAACAAAAGAAACAATCGGAAAAATTAACAAAATAAATAGTTGGTTCTTTGAAAAAATAAATAAAATTGATAAACCCTTAGCCACACTAACAAAGAGAAAGAGGGAGAAAACTCAAATTACTAAAATTCGGAATGAACAAGGAAACATCACAACAGACACGAGTGAAATACAAAACATAATTAGAAGCTATTTCGAAAATCTATACTCCAACAAAACAGAAGACATCAACAAATTTCTAGAGACATATGAACTACCTAAACTGAACGAGGAGGACATACACAACTTAAATAAACCAATTTCAAGCAATGAAATAGAAGAGGTCATCAAAAGCCTACCAACAAAGAAAAGTCCAGGACCAGATGGGTTCTCAGCCGAGTTCTACAAAACCTTTAAAGAAGAGCTCATTCCAATACTCCTCAAACTATTCCATGAAATAGAAGAGGAGGGAACCCTACCAAACTCGTTCTATGAAGCCAATATCACCCTGATACCTAAACCAGATAGAGACACATCGAGGAAAGAAAATTTCAGACCAATATCCTTAATGAACATCGATGCAAAAATTCTCAACAGAATTTTAGAAAAAACTAATGCTGTATTTCACCTATAAGAAATGGATCCATGTTCATTCAGTGTTCATTATGACTTTAGAGAATGTAACTACAACATAACTACTACAAGTAACAGTACTGTACTTTAAAAGATAATACAAAAAAAGTTTCCTGAATGTACAGAGTTAAATAGTTTAAGAAATCCTAGTGAACTATTACCAAGATGAGTGGATCTCAAAAGCCTCCCTTGTTGTGAATTTTGTAAGGCCCTTTTTACTCTCTTGAAATGAACTCCCCAGATGAAAGCTAACCCCACACATAATTTCAAAACAATAAATAGTAGGCCTTTCCTGTAATATAAAGGAAAAAGAAGAGTATAATTTATGATAAAATAATATGTATTTCATCATGCACATACCTCAGACGCAACTACAAATCCCCCATAAATTTCCAGAGCTCTACTGATAAAAACCATCCATTTATTCACCTCATTCTTTTGCAGTTTTAAGAAAACCGTGATTGTAATGTACAGTGCAGGTCAAAATAACATCCAATATGCAAACTTAGCACATTCACACTTTATCACATGCACACATAATAATCTGTGGCAAATGAGAAGATACAGGTAAAATGTACTTTTAATTAAGTAATATACAGGACCATATAAGATTACTTTGGGAAATGCAATGTCCTTACAATAAATAATGGAACTGCTTTCTCTTTCATCAAAATGCTCTATTAGTGACACTTTTTTCCAATCATTCCCTAGAGTCCTCTCAGGGTTACAGCCCACAGATTCCCTGCCAAGAAGCCTCATCAACACTACACTGCTCTGCATAAAAGTTTCCATGGCTCAGATAAATGCTTTTGCTCTTTTTCACATTAGACTTTTAGCTCTGCTTCATCACAACGACACTCTATTTGACCAGTCAATTTGCAATGGAAGTTTATTTTAACAATATTTGCAAGATTGCAGCTGCAGCCCTGCAATCCCCCATCTGCCATCAAACACCCACTGATGCTACTGCTACCAAGCAACACTCCTCCTTTCATAAAGGAGAAATAGAGAGGGGTACTCTGTGATGCAAAGCCTCTTGTGCATGTTTTTCTTTCAACCATTAAATGGATCTGGTAGAAACCTTCAAAAAGGGGGGGGTGGGTAAGAAAAAATATATATAGTTTTATAATACAAACTGAAAGGAAAAAGTCACTCATCTATGAGGTGGGCTCCTTTTATTTGAAGAGGAAAGAAAATGTTTTTATTCTACTTCACACCATCCCATAGGGAACTGGGGAAGCTGGGGTTTGCAACCCCCTTCTTATGCCCTCTCAAATGTTAATTACCATTTGCTTTTCATAAAAACACGATGAGACATTGAGGCTGAAGACCCTGGTTTCTGAATCTGTATAATAACGATGGCATGGTAGCCAGATTGCTCCAATCACCCTGGAAGGTCACTTAATTCAATCCCTGACTCCAAGCACTCTGTCAGATGTGCAAAGGAGTCTCTCTTCCATCAGATCCATACAATTGCCCTTGTCAAAGGAAAACAAGAACTGAAACAATTACTAGGCAATGCAAGCTAAAGAAATTATCTTCTATTAAATTGCCTGAATGGCTTAATTAAAAGAGAATTTGAGGCCTTGGTATAACATCTTTTCAAGGTAACCAAGGTTTGTTCAAATTGCTAAAGTATTTTAAGTAAATTCTACATTATCTAGCCTAATATATCACTATTTTTATTTTTAAAGCCATTAGTTCACAAGCCATTTTCAAGTACACGGAGGTGTATTAATAAAGATTTATTTTATCTTAGGTAATACTGATATTATTCTGTATGATGCTGCTACAAGACAAGATCATAACTTATCACACATCATTCAAAGAATGGCAAGTCATATTTGTAACTTCTCTAACTCCTAACTTTCGTGGGTCATCTAACTCAAACCAGGAATAGCTCCCTTTGTTTATTCAATATCTGAGTTATGCTGGAATTAATGGAATACTTATGTTTACTCCAGAGGCCACATCTGGAGAGCATCTATTCGAGCGATGTATGTACACTTGTTGACCCACAGTGAAAGTTATTATGTTTAAGTGGTATCTAAATTGGAATATAAACCCCCTACAGCTAATCAGGTAATACCCAACTCAAGAAGGTTTACAAAACCACATGTAGGTGGATACCAGCACCTAAATCCAGTTATAACTTGTGAGTGAAAGTTTGGGGGCTTCTGAGCCTATTTCTTTAGCTGGGTAGGTAACAAACCAAGACTGATTCCACTGTCTAAGATATGCACACAACACATCTCAGTTTATACTCCTACTCATGAACAAAATCTCTCATCCAGCACTGGGGAAGGGGGCCGTGGAACATGATCACTTCAACTTTCTCTGTATTTGTTCCTTATTAGTTAGTATCCAAGTTCAATTTCTAATCTGTACCTTGGTCCTTTACACCATGTGCTGAATTTAAATAAATCCCTGACTCTGCCCGCCTCCTTGCCAAACTGCATGGTTGCCTCTAATTTCCACTGCTGGTGGTGTCCAGCATGGGATATTCACCCTACTCAGACACTTATTTGTAGGCCTCCAGTAACTATGTGGTAAGAACCCTAGATTTCAGTTTCCTAAGTCTTAACAAATGAAAGGCAGGGCTGTAGCTCAATTAGATCTGAAGATACTACAGCATTTACAGAGTTGGTGTTTTAGAATCAGACACATATTCTCTCCTGTGTAGAACTGGGGATGGCAGGCCTTAGAGAACCACCAGTCTATATCCAGGAGTTTATCCATTTTCAGGATCACTGCCAAGTTGTCTGCTGAATCTCTCTCAGCCTGTAGTTTCTCCTGCACCATTAAACAATTCTCAACAGAGGCAAAACATCTGGGCCACACATTTTTCAGAATCCTTGATATTCCTATGTCCCCTCCTAGTCTTGCAAGACAAGACCTAAAAGGCTAAAAGAGGTCTAGATCAGGATCCCAGGTCTCTGCGATCACAAATGGCACAGTACACATTTGGAACAAAGGAACCTAAATAAAATTCAAATTTGAGTCTAGGAGCTGGTATACTGAGCTACAAAGTCCCCTTTGTCCTTAAAAGCCATACTCAATGTATATGTATAATATCTGTTATGTTCAGCCTCACACAAACTGTCAATGGCTAATGTTCCAGGAAAAACAGATATAGAAATACTGAAGTAATAAAATATGAACTTTAGGACTACTTAAAGTGCTTGACATTTAAGTAATCATACAGTCAGACAGCACAAGGCTTTCTGAATTCTGAACTGAGACCCTCAAGCCTGCTACTGCTTTGTTATTCTCTTGTATGTTAGCTTCTGAAAAGTGTGAATAAAGAAAGTGTGGGGTATTCACAAGATCAAAGTTATTGTGAAGATTTCCCTGGGACTCTGTATAAAGAAACAAGAAAGAATACAGAAGATACTAATGAGAATGACTGTTTATAAGCAGAAGAGAGGTGAAAGGGATAGAAGCAGCCAGGGATGATCATTAAATGAATTGCAGCAAAAGCACCTTTATGTAAAATTTTTATTATTTTTAACTATGTTTATATCACCTAAAAAAAAAATGACAGAAGAGTGAAAATAGCATGGCAACTGGAAACAAAAAAATAAAACCCCAGAAGTGAAACATGAAAAAAGCTCAAAAACTACCACTTTGGTATCAGAGGCTTCTGCCTTGCTCAACCTGCCTACTGTTTTTCTTTTTTGTAAAGCCAATTTTCTAGTGCTCCTCTTACTTGACCTCTTATGACAACTTCAACAGTTGACTGTGCCCCCTTGAAATGTTTTGTGGCCCTGAACATCATGATACATCTTTTGATGAATCTTTCTCATCTTCTTTTCACCTGTCTAATGACTGCTTCATATTTCCCTTTCCGACCTTTCCCCTTTAACAGAAAGCTATGGATGTACTTCCTGAGCGCCCTAGGAAAAGACATCCCCTCTCCTCCTGAGCACCCCATGGTACCATCCTCTCCCCTCCCCAGTCTCTAGTCAACAGTTGGTTCAAATTGGCACAAACAAGCTTCCACTTTAAATCTGTATCTCCTGCCCAGATATATATCTTCTGATGTTTTTTACTTTTTCTTTTCACAGGTGAAACACATTCTAATTATTTGAATTCTCCACCTTACCCAGTATAACATCTAATACCCAGGGTCTGTAATTAATGTTATGTTAATTTAGTCCATGCCATCTTCTTTACATATAAGCCACCAAATTGTCCAACTAAAGATAGGACTTTGAGGGAAGAGTGGAGATAGTACTTTGGAGAAGCAGATCTAAAGAACAAAAGACTTTTTCTTTAATCCAATCCTTGAGAGTATTATTGGAGGTGACTTGAAACACCACTGTTGCCCATTATTTACACTATTCCATAGCCACTCTGAGCTTACAATATCAGTGTCTGGGTACAAACTTGAGAATACATGTTTCCAAATGCTCTCCAAGAATCTCAAGTACTCGTAAGACAGGTTTATAACCATTGCTCTAGGTATCTAACTGGCAAAAATGATTATTCCAATTATGCAAAACAAAATCATTCCAATTCCTAATCTATTATCCATATCTAAAGTTCAAAGTGAGAAGAAAAATGAACAATTAGGAGAAGGTAAGTGAAACAAATTGAAGAATATAATTAATTTCTCTTCAGTAATATACTAAAAACGTACAGGAAAAAGGAATCAAATGGATATTCTCACAGAAAATTATTTCAAATAGAAAATTTGAAATAAAGTAGAAGGGATAAAAATGAGTAAGAAGAGGGCACTTTACAAACAAGGTCAGAGAGAATAAAATAAATAAAACAGAAGGGTGGATTTCCAAGTTTTAGAGGTTGTGTAGTTTTCAGTGTTTGCTTCTTTAATTTACCTAAATTCATCTGCTAGTTCCTTGCTGGGAAAAAGGCCTTGAGTTCACAGAGTAGACCCAAATTTAACCTCTCTACCATGACCATAAATTTCTCACAAACCATCCTAGAAATGTAAAATATTCCATGTCTGTGCTAAATGAGAAACAAACCATTAGCACTTGATGTCCCGTTAAAAGCAAGGTAGTTACTACTGCACTACAGGCATTTTGGTTGCATGAATTACTAGATTACTGTGGAGACAGTTTAAATTTTCCCTTTTCTTTTCTGTGTTCTTGCTTTTTCTCCAGACTCAGGGGAAAAAAATCAATTTTATACACTACAATTTGTGCCATATCTAAAACAGCTGTGGTTCAATGATACGGTTTCTGAAATCCCTCAAACTTTGTGAGTGCAAAATTAAATTTCTTGGGAACAAACAATAGCAAAGGCGGGGGGGCAGAATTAAAGCATGAAAGCCAAATACATTCCCTAATGAGACTTTTGATGAAGTCAAAGATTCCCCTTTTTCTTTTATAGGTGAAATCTCTAAACAACAATACTTGTCTCAGAAAGAAAGGAGGAGACAGAAGAAGAGAGATCAAAATTCACCAATGTTTTAAATGCAGTAAATCATACTAATAATACAAGCGTTTATGTAATTTGAAGTTGTCTCACACATTTATTAATGATGTTTTTGATTAATTTTAACTGCCCTGTCTGAATTACATAGTAAATGTCCAAAAATAAATAAATATGTCATTTAGATTTTGGTCTTTTCAAGGTTATTTTTCATAAGAGCTGCTGCTAACACAAATACCTGCTAAAATATTTGGTTTAAACAGATCAGTGATAAGTTTCATGAGGTGAACTGATATTATACACAGCTGTAAATACCATATGTATTACGTCAGGCAAACTTGGCTATCACCAAGCAACTTCTGGGAACATGGTAAAATAATGCAGGCAGTATTCACAAAGTGAAAACTGCAGCAAAATCATATGATGGAGGGGAATCATATGGCAAGAAAAGCCTGTTATTCTGTACACCATAAGCTTACCATGGTTAATAAGAATGCAACACTTCATTAACCTCAGACCACTGTGAGCTCAATGGTTTGAAGTAATCAGTATTAAATGAAAAAAATGTATGCTGTGCTGCTCAAAAGTATTCCAGCATTATAGTGAAATTATCTTTGCATGACTACAAACTAGTGTTGATTTGTTGGGTGGAAGGGTGAAAACCACATAAATCCCATGGCTATAAACTTGTTCCTGAATAATGAAAAATTGCAAGGCAATTAGCAAATTCACTGAACTTTTTTCATTCTGATTTAATTGTTGCGAGAAGAACTTCTTGGTACATTAAAGTCCTTTAGCACACAAATTCATAGGTATTAAACATGCCAATAATAAGAAAAGATGGTCTTTGAGAAATGTAAAATATACATGTAATTTCAACAAGTGAAAAATTAATCTTGCTAATAGTATATGCAAGTGGGAAGAAGTATAAGCCATAGGCCACACCTGTAGAAAGCTTTTGACGAGCACTTATCTAGCATGTATGAGGGCTTGGGTTCCATTTCCAGCATTGAAAAAAAATTATTTAAAAAAATTTTGAATTTTATAATGAAAATATATTTACATACAACAGTCAAATAACAATCGGTTTTAGTAAATAACTGCATTAACACTATTTTGGGTTACTTTGTATTGATTTTCCAATGCTCAAAATATTTAGTATATTATTTAACATATTATTCCTGGAATACAGTGGCACTTAATAGGCAGAAGTTGGAATAGGTACACAAGGTATCAGAAAATAAGTGGAAAAAAAATTTTTAGATGTTGAAATCAAATGCAAAGTGTCAGGAAGGGCTTTCTAGAGGATAAGATACTTGAGTAGAAGGACATTCTGAGGTAGAAAAAGAACCAAGATGGAGGGGGGAAAAAACCATATAAATGAGGATACTAGTAAGAACCCATGGAGCTAGACATGATGCCCAAAGGTTAGGCTTAAAACTGCAGATACTACCAAATAGGCTGTGGGGGATCACTGAAGGTTACTGGCAAACATGATTTTTAAGGAAGGAAAACAAACAAAACATGCTGAATGTTATCTTAGCAATCTAGGAAAAACATGAGACTAAAGTTGGGTGTTAAGTAGTAGCAATAAAAACTGAAACTGGAGATGTTTCAAAGGAAGAATTAACAGGGCTTGGAGACTTAACTCCTTGTCAAGAATGAAAGCATGGGTGGAGTTAATTCTAAAGCTTTTAGGCTGGAATTCTCAAAAGAAATGGGAAGCTGGAAAACAAAAGTATTTTAACTGTGGGACAAGAAGAAAACACATAGTAACATGACTAATTACAAAATGTCCTCTATCACTTAGTATGGTCCTTTCCCAAATATTTATTTCATGTTAATATGGATGAAATGAGAAATGTTTAAGTATTATCCCCACTTAACAGATCTGGAAATTGAGGTTCAGAGAGGGAAAGACAGTCAGTGAAACTTGAGGCAATACAAGGAATAAGATCCCTTAACCTTCTATGCCAAAGTTTTTTCCTTCATAAAAACTTTTGCTTAAAATACTATGATACATAACATCAATAACTGTTCATCTAAGTTGTAAGAATCAACCTGATTTTTCATTCAACAAATATTTTTGAACCTTACAAACCAGGCATTGTGCTAAGCACTATAAGCAGGGTCATGCACAAGATTAACATAGTCTTTACTTTTTATTTTAGAAAAAAAGAAAAGTAAACAAACATGAAAAACAGTTCATAGTGTTGAGTGCTACAACAAGCAATGATTGATGTGCTGGCAAGAGTGAGGACTCACTCAGGGGTGGACCCGGAAGGTCTCACTGATGTGGTGATATCTGTGCCAAGAAATTAATGACGAGAAGTTAACCGTGTGTGGAGACAAGAGCAAAGTACTTCAGGCAGAAAGAAGAGAAAGTATATAAAGGTCCTAAGATAAATACAAACCTAAGCCAGTGAAGAGAAAAAAGGCCAGTGCAGACCTTGGCGAAAGTGGTAGTTGATGTGAGATAGGCAAGCAGAGACCAGAAATTTAGGATTCATGGGATTGTACAGTTCAAGTAACCATACATAAGAATTTACACAGGTCAGGACGGGGTACTCCTGTTCTTTAAGTTTTAGTACTTCCTTTCACTCTGAAGAGACTTCTAATTTTCATAATAAATCAGTTGGTCACCCTACTTCAGACAGCACATAGTAAGGAGGTAGAACTAAATCCAAAAGACAGTGAGAAACCATCAGAGAAAGTCACAGTGAACCACTCTGCCTGGTCAGCATGCACATTCTAAAATATGCTTCTCTACACACCCAATGTAAGCTCTCCATGTATAGTTATCACATCCATTTTTAACATGCACTTCCACTATTTTAGACTACACATGTTTTGTGATATCCCTGCAGGACTTTCCTTTCTTCAATGCCTACCTCAGTTGAACTGTCCTATGCTTCTAGAGAGCAGTCTATGATGTATTTTATTAGGGACATTCCAAAACACGCCTTTTCATTTCTCTTAAGCTATTGCCAGCTACCCACGTAGAGCAGCTGATAAGGCTTCCAAAGTTTGACAAAGGCAGCAGGAGCCTAATGGGGAAGATCCTATGGCCTACACCACATACTAGCACACAGAGCAGTGTGACAAGTGGCTCACAGATTCTGGGTTCAGTGGACATTTTAAGAGCTGTCTTTGTCCCTTTAAATAGAATTTTTACTTTTAATAGTCTTGAGAAACTTAAAAACTTGAATTTCATTGCAATATCTCTTTCATGTACATGAATGAGATTCTCCCAGAGCCAACTGTATCTTGAGAAAAAAGTAGATCTACTTCCTCAGTGTGAGGTTTAAGCTCCACCACTCTACCCTCACTTCCCTCAGCTTTGTAAAATAATGACAAGCACATAGTAACACCTTATTGGTAAGAGCCATAACACAATTCCATTCCCTTCCCTCAGACTTGATCTTGGCATGTTTTGTTTGCTCTTCTTTAAACAATGAGTCCCTTCACATCCATCTTAACACAAGCCCCCTTCCCACAAGTGTGGTGGAGAGTTGTCTCACCAAACCTGCCACAAGGCAGTGACACACAGCCTCTAGGAAGGCAGCAGGTTTCTCATGCATGAGATTGTTCTGGGGCTTAGTCAATGAGCTGGAAAAGGGGAGACTAGAAGCAGCAGACAAGTCAGTCTTCTGTACTCTTCAGAGTAGAAAGGAGAGCAGAGAGCATGACACAGAGAAGACATGGTAACAAGAGAAAGTAGTGGAAGTAAAAGAGAGACTGCACATGTAGAATTGATGGCACTTAGCAACTGACAGGACACAGAAGTTGAGGGAAGAGCAAAATGGAAAATGACTCCAGGTTGGCTTTCATAAGTTCCTGGTTGTTGGTTGATGCCAATAACTGAGAAAGCAGAAGAATCAGACTTCAGAGGTCTTGAGACATTGGCAGAACACCTTTTCAGGGATATCCAGCAGAAGAGGGAAATTGAATGACTTAATATTTTTAAATTCTTTGACATAAATGCTAAAATAGGTCCACATCCTTATAGCTTCTAACACCCACAGTTTGAGAATCAAAAGACAAAAGTCAAACTTAGAAAATTGTATGCAACATAATATTTTGAAAATACAGCCCCTGCCCCGCAAAAAAACAAAACAAAACAAAACAAAACAAAAAAACAGGGATGCTAAATCTGAGAATAAAGTAACTATTTAATGATCTGGGTATTTTGCTAGTTCAAGTATATCCAATAGGAAAAGAACAAAAAGGGAAAACGAAGTAGCTGAAACACTAAATCCACGGTAAGCTCTGCAGCAATTTGCTATCCTTAGGCAGGCTAGTGGAGTTTCTAGATTAAAAGGAAATTATACTGACTTTAATATCTTTAATTTAGCTATTTATCAAATATTAAAACTATTGACCATTCTTATATTGTTCTAAGAAACATAAGCTGACTTTTATAAAAGAAGCAAGTAGTTTTTTCATAAAAAATAAGACACTCTATCCATCATTACCAAATAACATATTCTGATAAATATGTCCCAAAGAAATTTCTTATGTGTACTTCTAACTCTCCAAATGCCAACGCAGTGACATAAAATCATTAAGCAAATTAAAACTATTGCTAGTTTCCATGTACCGTTACTTAAAAAGGCCTCAATGTAAAATTTTCAGAAACATTAAACAAACATTTTTCAGAAAAATAAGTTTTTAGTTAGACTTTTATGAACTGCTTTTACTTTGAATCAGTCAAAAATGTTTAATTTTTAATCATTCAAAAGGATCTTATTTCTTTAGAGCAAATATAATTTGGGTTAATAAGATGATACAGGCTGGTATCATAATAAAACAGAGATAATGAAATGAAAATCCTTTGATGAAAACACAAAGGTAGAAAGAGCCCATGCTGAAAGCAGCTGGTCACTATGATAATGACAGAAAAACTTTAATTCTGAAAGAGAAGTCACAGGAAAGAAAACATTCTGATCATGATGTGAGAACACATAAGATAAACTCTTTGAGAAGTAATCTAGAAGGAGCTTAACAGAAATACAGAAGAAAGCACTTGATGGTAGACACACTTTAAGCATCAGCTGACTGAGAGGGGGTATAATGTTCAAAAGTTACCATGAATTTGTTAACTGTATAAATGCATTTCATTGAATTGGACAGCTTCTAAAAAGTTCCAGAAAAGAGCAATACATATGTGAGTCATGTATGATTAATTTAACCTAAGTCAACACTAGGATTTATAGAACCCTTAAAATTATCTACCACCCACATTCATGGTAGAAATCACTGATGTGTCTTCTTCCAATAGGTTTTCTGAAAAAACAGAGATATAAAGTGGGCTATTGGCTTTAATTCATTTCTTATTTTCCGGTATACCACTGCTTCATATAGGGTCTTCTTTCATTATCATTTGTATATATAAGTTATAAATTAGTATTTTTAAAGAAGTGTGTGAGTTGCCAATATCTGTTATAAAACTTCTTCAGCATGGAAAGGATGCATTTAAAAAATGCTAATGGAAGAAAGTCGAAGAGATTCTTATATTCATATGCTAGCCAACCAGAAAACAGGATGGTATTCAGATGGGACAAGGATTATAAGGAAAAGAAACAGGTGCACAAAAGGGTTTTAGTTTAATAATGTAGTCCAGTTCAGAATGAAGAAAGTAGGTTATAAATGGAATTAGTGAAAATTGTTAGGACAAGGCTAGGTCATAAATATTTATTATTCTTTTCCTTGAAGAGGAGATTGAATACACTGCCCACTGAGATTGACTTTTAGAAGTCAAAGAACCTGGATTTTAATCCCTACTCCACATATTAGCTTTGAGCTCCAGAGGAAATAATTTAATCTCTGTAAATCTCCATTTTCTCATCTGTAAAGTGGGACTGCTACTGACACCTTCTCACCAAGACTGTGGTGAGGATCAAATGATGCAATATATATATGACTCACATTTTGTACAACACCTGACACAGAAGCCAACATAAAGGGTCATTATGACCATTACCATACTGGCCAGTATTAACCTGATTCAGTTTTCCACTTAGTGGTAAATCCAAGAAAAATCTTATGGCTGTTAAACACTGCCTAAAATTCAAAATATCTGTAATAAAACTTATTATCTGGGCTGGGGTTGTGGCTTAGTGGTAGAGCACTTGCCTGGCATGTGTGAGGCACTGGGTTCAATCCTCAGCACCACATATAAATAAAAAAGGAAATAAATAAATAAAATTAAAAGGTCTAACAACATTAAAAAAAAAAAAACCCTCATTATCTCCACTATACCTTGACTTCTTTTGCTTATGTTCTTTTTTTACAAGATGCCAACACTATCCAGAGGACTTTCCCATCTGTGATTGTTACCCCCTAATTTCTAACCATTGGACTCATTCCACCTTGTAATTAACTCTTCAATATTTTCACTTTCCTCCATTCCCTCTGTTGCTATCTTACATCAGGTCATCCTAATTTCTTATTTGAACTTACTAAAAATAGGTTCCTAACTTGACCACTTTCTCATTCTTGTTTTATTTGAAACAACACTCTACACATTTGGTAAAATAATTTTCAAGTCAGTTCACAAGTCATCCTGATAAAAAATTCTTCACTGCCTGGTTCTTCCTTAATAATGAAGAGAGGCAATGGATATAAAATGCACCTGCTTGTACAGAAGTTCAATGAATAGCTGTGGCCACAACTGAAATATTTTTGTTTTGACATCTTTGGTAACTGGGTTTCCAACTACTTCCAATTACTTCTTCAGTTTCATCTTTGGTCCATGAACAATATGTGTTCCAATAGTAAAACATCAGGTAACACCAGAAAACAGCATTCTTATCACATGTCAGTAAATTTATACATAGTATTTCCTTTGGCTAAAATGATTTTCCCACCTCTATCCTACTTGAGAACTTCAATCCATCTCTTCAAATCTAATATATAAAGGTATCAGTTCTTGATACCTTGACACTTGATCTACAGATCAAGGTAATCATTATTTCTGTATTTTTTTTTAAGGAATAAACAAACTGAGACTAAATTTATATAGAGAGTCAAAAGACCCAGAATAGGCCAAACAATATTAAAAGAGAACAACAACATTGGAGGTCTAACACTACCCAACTTTAAGACTTTTTATAAAACGACAGTCATCAAGACACCATGGTAATAGCTGAAGACAGACAAGGAATCAGTGGAATAGAATAGGGAGCCCAGAAACAGACCCACATGAATATACTCAACTGATCTTTGACAAAGGGGCAAAATCAACCTATGGAGAAAAGTTAGTCCTTTCAACAAATGGTGTTGAACATCTGCATTTCCCCCTTCAAAGAAAAAGAAAGGAAGAAAGAAAAAAATGAGGCACAAATCTTACAACCTTCAAAAAAAAAATAAAAACTAACTTAAGGTGGAACAAGATCTAATATAAAATATGAGATTATAAAACTCCTAGAGGATAACATAAGAGAATCTAAAGAACCTTAAGTGTGATAATTATTTAGATACACCACAAAGGTACAAGTCATGAAAGAAATAATAAGTTTAAAATTAAATGTAAAACTTTTGCTCTGTGAAAAGACAGCAAGAAAATGAAAAGATAAGCCACAGTCTAGCAGAATATTTGTAGAAGCTCTAACAAATGACTGTCTAAAAGAAAACACTTGAAATTCAATAAGAAAATGAGTAACATATGAAGAAAAATTGAACAGATTCTTCACCAAAGAAGTGATACAGTTGGCAAGTAAGCAGATGAAAAGATGCTCCACATCATATGTCATTAGGGAACTGCAAGTTAAAACATTGAGCTACTACTACATGTACGAGAATGGTTGAAACCCAAACTACAACCACACCAAATGATTTTAAGGACATAGAACAACAGGAACACTCATTCAGTGCTGATACAGCCACTCTGGAACAAAACTTGGCAATTTCTCACAAAACTAAATACACTGTTACTTTAATATCCTGCAATTATGTTCCTTAGAATTTGTACAAATGAACCAAAAAATTATGTGCACACAAAAGCCTGCACATAGAGGTTTATAGCAGTTTTATTCTTAACTGCCAAAACTTGGAAGCAACCAAGATGTCTTTTGGTGGGCAAATGATAAATAAACTGTGGTGTATTCAGACAATAGAATATTATTCAGAAATTTTTTTAAAAAAGAACTATCAAGTTATAAAAAAAAAATGAAGAATATTTAAATGTACATTACAAAGTGAAAGGTCATATACTGTATTATTCAGATTATAAGACATTTTGGAAAAGGTAAAACTAAGGGAAAAGTTTTAAAAAAATCAGTGATTACCAGGGATCAGCAGGGAGGAAGAAATGAATACACAGGGCACAGAGGGTTTTTAGGGCAATAAAACTATTCTGATACTGTAATTATAGACTCATGTCACTGCACATTTGTCAAAACCTACACAGTATATAATGCCATGAGAGAACCCTAATATAAACTGACTATGTGTCTTAAGATATATCAGTGTAGTTTCACTGATGGTAAAAAATGGAACAATCTGATGTAAGGTGTTGATAGTGGGGGGGAGGCTGTGAATAACTGGGAGAAGAGGATATATGGCAACTCTCTTAATTCTCCATTCAATTTTACTGTGAACCTAAAATTGTTCTAAAAGGTAGAGGAAGAGGAGAAGAAGAGACAAGCGGGAAGAGGAGGAGAAAGAGAAGGAAGAAGAGGGAAAAAGAAGAAAAGAAAAAGAATTTTGTCATTCAAGGACTTCCCAAATTAGTGGTCCATCCCCTGGGAATAGAAATTGACCTCTATTCCCCAAAATAAATTGGAATGATTCTATCTGATCTTAATTCCTAAAATAAAAAGTTTTCATTTCTAAAGCCTGGAAACTGTATATAAGGTTAATTTCTCATGTGGCCTTCTGCATCCTCCTATGTAGGTCCCTTTCCTGCATGGCATGGGGTTGAGATGATACACGAACAGCCAACAGTCACAGTCAGCCCAAGGTCTGACAAATGTCTTCTTGTGTTTATTTCTGTGTGCTTCATTTTCTTTGGATTTCTTTGCCAGTTGTTCAAAACATTGTAAGGCATGATTTAGAATTGCCCTAGACGTGTTAACTTTTAATATTTAAAAACTCATAGAAAAAGTATACTCTAAATAACTGATGCACATATCAATAAAAACAAAATAATTAAAATAGCTTTCAGGGTGAAAAAAAATTCTCATGTTACTTTCATTTCTTCAGGAAATCTTTCCCTTAACCTCTGAAGCTGGTTACTTTTCTCCAAGATACTGCTATAATAATATTTTTATTATTTTATTTATTACACAGCATTTATCCTTCACATCCAAGTTCCTCATGTTATCTCTTTGTGGGTAAAGAGAATCCTATTTATCTTGAAACTCTATCAGTTATATAATTTTTGAATACTTTTTTAATTAAATTTTTTATTTTTTTTAATGTGGTGCTGAGAATCAAACTCAGTGCCTCACACAAGTTAGGCAAGCGCTCTACCACTGAGTCACAACCCTAGTCCCCTTTATTAAATACATTTTAAAATGATAAATAAATGGGTTATGATATAGGAAGTCCTAAATTATATTTAACGAATGCCAACAATTAAGAAAGAAAATGCTCCTGAATTTCTATCATCTTAGTCAATGAGAAATAACTGTACTATAACCAGTTTTGTGGCAGACTTCATTTACTGTACATTTTAAGTAAAATTAGATGAGGAATAAAAAAATAAAATGAAGTCCTTTTTCCATTCTGTAAACAACTTGTTTCTTTTTAAAATAGATATCCAACCTGAGAAAATATAACTTAGGCCTTATTTTAGTTTAATCACACACACCAAAAAAACATACTCTAAGCAAAAACGAAAAAGATTTATTTACCAGCAGGCCTTTTATACTTATAGTTTGATCCATTTGTTAAGTCAACAGAATAGTTGAGGTTTTTTTTAAACCTTCAATGCCTTCTGTATGAATTGCTTCCAATTGCAAAGGCCTAATAGAATAAGTTGCCCCAAAAATGTCCCCCTCTTAAATGTGTGCCTCATACTATAAGGTAAAAGATAAAATACACCCCAATGAATCCATCTCCATAGCTGGTCAAAGTCATTGCAAATCCATGTGGAAAACTTAAGGAAGTTAAAATAACCTGATGAGGCAGAGAAAAGACCTCACAATCTCCTTCCTCAGTTTCAGCCAAGGTAGCCTAAGGTGCACTCAGAAATGTCTTCAGGGTTCAACAATATTTATGACAAAACAATATCACAATCATTCTCTACTGTGAATAAATAATGAGCTTATTCAAAACAGGCACAAGGAGATCCCGAAGCTATTAAGGTCCGAGAAATGAGTTTTGAACAAAAAAGGTTTACAATGAGTTGGAAAATGAGACATAAAAGATTATCATTTGAAGACCGAAACTGTACTGGTGGCTCTTTATAATTGACATAGTACACAACTAAAAATGTATTCTAAAATAGTTGTTCCAAAAAAATCCAATAGTCCCTACTAATTACTTCATGTATTCTATTGAAGTAAAAAGCCACTAAAGACAATGAAAAGAGATGGCATGCTGACTTTAATGTTGAGGCTGGAGCCACCATAAACCCCATGGAGGTTAATGTGAAGTAACTCTCAGTGACTGCCAACAATGGTGTGTTACACAGCCTCTGGAGGGCTCTAATTGGTCCCTCTCTACTCTCCTCAATTACTCCATTGTTGGAATCCACAAATCTGGGAGAGGAGCCAGCACCACAACCAAGACATACAAAAAGCTTTCAATTACAAATATCACAATACATTTGGTTCAGTGATCACAGGTGGCTGCAGATCATTGTTTCTCTGAGACAGAACAAGGAAAGAAGACTTTATGAACTAAGGTGTTTATAAACATTAGACAATAATTTTGGAATGCAGGAATCAGAAGACCAGAATATTTGCTTTTTAAATTTGAGGATCTGTGGGCAAAAGCCCACACTGGTCTCATTTAATTAAAGAGGTAGATGATTACAAAAAAGCAATTGAAAACTTGTAAATGCAAAAGAAAGAACTGAGAAGTTTGTGCATTAGCTCTTGGCCTTTTGGCTAAGATCAAGTGGAAAAGGCAATAGCAAATAAAAAGTACCTGATACCCCCCCAAAATTAAAATTCATGACAGAATCCTCTGGACCCACCCCAACTATTACCCATGCAGGTCTCTGTATTTTCTAAAAATGTATCTTAGAAAATGTGCATATTATGAAAGAATTTAAGTAAAACATAAGAGAAAAATAAGTGCTTCATGTGATGGTCCATGATTCGATGTTATAAAACAGCAAAATTCAAAAGGTCATCAAGTCATCTGCCTTCAGAAGAATATCCAAGAGTATTCTACAATCTCCTTTAGTAGTAGGCTATTACAGTGTTTAATATAAGCCCTTTTAGTTAAGAAATTAAAATTAACTATTTTCTGTGGCTTCAATTAAAACCCATTTTCTCCACTTGATTTTTGAGGAGATAAAGCAGTTTTATCAATATATTATTTCATATGCTTGAAGAAGTTAGGAGTTAATCATCCTACCTAATTTAAGTCTAAAGCCTTTTCAACTTTGCCCTTAATACCCATTTCTGTTCTTCTCATGATTTTTGTTGCTCTTTACTGAGTCCATTCAAATTTTGCTACAACCCTTTAAACCAAATTCATTCCAACAAAAATTAACTCAAACTATATCAAAACCAAACAATGGAAAACTTATTTATTGCATAGTTCTTTACAATCCATTTCCACATTTCTCTCTTTTGTTAGAAACTTTCAGATTGACAACAGAAAATGGAGGTAATATTCTTGATCTTCCAAACAATACCACAGGAGCCCATGCTTTTTCTTTTAAACCACAATTATTTACATATGGTAGAAAGGAAAAAAAAAAAAGTATGAGTGATGATACAGAGCAACAGCTAAGGTGGAAGAGAAGGAAAGAGGGAATTCACTTCAGGTGGCCTCAATCTTTTAGTAAATAGGAAGTGAGGATGATGGATAAAGTGTGCTTTCAGGACTTGAGGAGAGAGGAAGCAGTTTAAAGCAGTCACTGGGGAATCCAGACGGAAATTAACTACAAACAACTAAAAGGCAGTAACTTTCTCATTTCCCCCTCACCTAGGCTAAGGTTTCTTTTGATTTTTCTCCTTTTCAGTCAGTCTGAAACACAATGTCTCTGACTTATTTTTCTTTTAAGTGGAATTTAAATCTTGGTCAAGCTAAAGACTGATCCACTAAATCTTACCTCTAAATTAACTGAAAACTCATCTAATTTAGTGAATGAGAGGCTTAGGTATTAAAGGACAGAAATGGGGAGAATTACTAAGATACAAAGTAGAATTAGGAGGAGAAAACAAATGGCTTGGGGCAGCCAGTGGGTGGTAAAAATGTTACCCAAGTCTAGAAATTATGTTTTAACCATTTATTATTAGAAAAATACAACACATAGTTTTCTATTCATGTGTGCTGTATATTATGTATATACTGTCCAAACTAGCTTAATGTTATAGGAAGCACAAAAAAGAGTAGTTAGTAGAATGTGCCTCTTTTTTCTCAGAAGTTATTCAAGGCAGAAGTAAATCCTACCACTCTGCCTCCATTATCTTAATGAGGCACCACTAATTACTTTATAGCATACACATACCTAAAGTGAAAGAAAACCCAAGGGGAATTTAAGTCTCCCTAGAATTTAATTGGAAATCCCATTCCCTTAAGTGATGGAAATATCACAAAAGAACACAAAAATATAGTTTTAAAGTAAGTGAAGAAAAGACCTAATTTAGCAGTCTTAAAAAAAAAAAAATACAAGTTACTGTGACCTAAAGAAGCTAAATTTCTGTCTCTTACCTTTGTAGTAAAAAGAATTTTAAAATATGGTCTTTAGTGAAATTGTGTAGGAGATATATTATGGGGGGGAAAATCTGTCCTAAAATCATCTCGGGCTCAGAAAACAAAGCATGGCATGCTGACTACTTTGCACTAAGAAGACTGAAGGGCCTGAGAAGCAGCCTAAGAACCAAGTTCTCTGGTACTTCCTCCTAGGCTCCTATCTTGCCCTTCCTTCTCCCAGAAAGAGGAAGTGCAGGGAGGAGATGTCTTGGGAAAAAAGACAGATTCTCCAAACAGGAAAGCAATTATCAAGATTCCCCTCCCAGGAAATCTGACCAAGGAGAAAAGATTCCAGAAGAGACTGAAGATCAATCAACACCACAAAATTATCACAGGTCATTGACTATTTTCCTGAGGAGTGTGCCGGACAATTTGTATTACCTGAGACAGTGATCTGCATAACAACAACAACAACAAATCAACAATTTAATTAACCCATACATTTCCTCCCTCACCTTTCCAGAACTTGTAATCACCTCCCCTAGAGAAGCCCCCATGCCCTATTCCTTTCTGTGGCTCAGGATGCTATTATAAACTTCAACCATCTGCTTCCTTTGAATGTCCTATTTTGTAGGGCTCCCATGCATATGCACATAGTTAAAATGGCTTTTCCCCTATAAATCCGTCTACTGTCACTTTATTTCACAGACTCAATTATACAATCTTCAAAGGGTAGGAGTTTTTCTCTCCTAACAGAAACATTTTTCAGCAAAGTATATTTTTTATGTACCAGAAAATACAGTAATTCCAAAATTAGTTAATCAACTGTTATTTCAACATGGGGATTATTTCAACATGAAATTTATTTCAACAAGTGGATCATGCTGAAATTATTGTTTTTTGGAACCTTGATTACCTTTGTCTTGATCATGAAAAAAACATGAACAACCTACTGACTGAATTCAACATTAAAAAGAAATTTTTATTTCAGATGAAGACATCTTGAGGTCCCCATTATTATATACTGTGTAGAACAGGTATGTGGGACAGAAGGAGATACCTGGAGAAGGCAGACTAAAAAGTAAAAATACAAAAACAAAACAAAAAAAAAAAACCTGACAACAGTCTGAAATGTAAATAAATCACAGTATATGGATTATTTTTCAAAGTGTCATAAAAGAAGCATGGCTTTACCCAATTGTGATTATCTCATTTGATTACTAAGTGGTATAGACATCTTCATACAAAGCAATATCATAAGAAAGCATTCTTAAACTCATGTAAAATAAAATCTCTTATTAAAGAGACAGGTTTTCTGACATTTCTAATAAAGCATAATGATTTCAAAAAGTAGTAACATAATAGTAATTTCAGATTTTTAAGCCAAATTTCAAGGGGGAAAAAAACTGCACATTTGCGTTTTGGATTCCCTAAACACATCTACCTCCATGTCCATGCAGATGTTATATCTTCGTAAAAGTCAGTCCTTCGGGTATGATCTTAAAGTTAGATGCTTAAGCATTAGGTACATTTCACACACAACTAGACTGGGAGCTCCCTGGGGATACCTAGCTACCTGCCTTCTCTAATATTCCAGGTGACAACTGTTACCCACAGGTTCAGCAATACACAAGCCTGCAACCACATGGGTGTTAGGACCCTCTACTCCCAGACAGTTAAGCCTAGAAATGGTCTTCTGATCCTACTGAGGTCTCACATGATGTGCCATGTGTTTTGTCCCTAACTACACAGAGGTCTCATGTAAAGAGTTATCACTTCTACTTGTACCACCCAGTATGAGTGGTCAGCCTCTGAAATTGGTCTAGTAGCACAGGTTCTGGAAGTCTTACCAAAATAAAGAAATGAAGAATTTTAAATTATTATAATATACTAACTAAAGCATAATATATAATAATCTAGAGTTAACAGTTTTGATGTGCCATAAGTTGCTTCAGAGTAATACAGCACTTCTTAAGGACATGACAATGAATATTCAATTTTCCCTATTTCAGTAAAACAGTGATTTCCAGTCTAAGAAATTACAAATAAAAGAATACTGAATGAGACAGAGCTTTTGTGATAGCTACACTACCAAGTATACATTCATATTTCAGTGACAATTGGATCAATGTAAATAATGTTTTAGGGAGGCTATAAAAAAGCAGCATAAAAAATTCATAAGAAATGAAAACACATTATTCTTCTCAAATTTGCCAAATAATCCTACACTCACACTGTCAAGATGAAATATAACTATAAATGAAATAAAACTGAGCTCTCTGGAAGAGTTTAAATTCTGCCAATCCAAGTTTCCAGAAACATGGTTAAAATCTTTTTTCTCCTGAGATTAAGAGCGGAAGGGTTTTTCCTCCTATTTCTCTGCATGACAGAGTCTTTGCAGATTATAAACAGACACAGGGGATCACTCGAAAAATCTTGGAGAAGAAACCAGCATTTTGAGGCTTGTCTACTAATGTATGTCATGACCTCATATGCAGCTGGCCTATTCTCCATGCTTATTACTACTGAGACGACCTTAGTGATGCATTTCCCTCCTGTTCCTGCTTCCAAATGTTCACATTCTTCTTCCAAGCCCAGCATTTCCCAAACTACTCTGCAAAACGTTAGAGACCCAGGAGACATTAAATGGATATTTCTGTCAAATAAGTTTGGAAAATATTTCATGGGATAACCTCTCAGAACTCACAAATTACAGTTTGGGGGAGAAGATGAAGGTCCTTGAAAGAAAAGCTTGAGAGGTCGATTTTGTTCTATAGGCAATGTGAGAAGTAGAGAGGATTTGAGGCAGGGGGGGATGGGATTAATCTCCTTCATGAAGAATGCATAGGATGCTGAGAAAGTGGTATTGGGAGAAAAAGTAAAGGGATCATCAAAATAACCATGCAAGACAAGCCAGATTTGAGGCGGTAACTACAGACCAGAAACGGAGAAACACATCAGACAATTTCTGCAGAAAATGAAAAGTGTCTGGTGAAAACTAATGTGCATGAGGGAAAGGGTGGAGATAAAGATGGCCTAAATTCTTTATGGTCACTATTTTCTCAATGAAATAATACTTATGTGACGGACAAGTGACAAGTTTAAGAGATAAAAGGAAAATGACAAATCATGTCCTGTGTGCAAGAGAAAAGGAAGTTGATTGCTAATAAGTAAGATAACTGCTTAACATCATTTAAGATCTTCCTGAGTCACCCAGTCATGCTTTTTTAATCCCTATATAACACTTTTCTTTTTGTACCTCTCTGTGATGCCTTATATTACTATTTATAATATTATTTATATTATTTTCTTACTTGCTTTTACTAGATTTTAACTACTTGGCTATGGGAGAAGGAAGGTATTATAGATCTTATTTTTACTCTATCACCTTTCTTAAAACATGCCATATGGCAGGAATCTAAAATATCCACTTAAAATTTGAAGCATAAATATATGTCATTAAATATATGTACCCTTCCTTTATAAATCACCTTCTTATTATTGTCCCTCTATATGTAAGATAGATTCTTTTCTCCCTCTTGCTTATTTCAAGATTTTCTCTCTTTAGTCTTTGGCTACTTGAGCATGACATGGGTTGTTGGTTTGCTGTTTCTGCTTATTTGTCTACTTGTTTTTGGTGTTTATGCCACCTGGTATTCTCTGGTGGTTTTCTGTCATTAATGATAGGAAGTTCTTGGCCACTATCACTTCAAATATTTTTTTTCTGCTCCTTTCTCCTTTTTTCCTCCTTCTTACATTCTCATTATGGGTAGGTAGCAAGTCTTCAAAAACTGTCTCATGGTTCTTGAATGCTCTGTTCTGCTTTTCCTTCTTTTTCCCCCCTTTGCATTTCAACATGTAAGGCTTCCATCTACCTATCTTCTAACTCAGTCCCCCTCAGCCACATAACCATCTACTGATGCACTGAAGGTGTTCTTCATTTCTGAGACAGTTTTTGATGATTAGTATTTCCTCTTAACTCTTAAGAGTTTCCATCTCCATTCTTATATAACCCATCTGTGCTTGCATGTTATTTACTTCTTCAGTTAGGACCCTTAACATATTAAGTTATTTTAAATTCCTGTCCTAAGACCATTCTAACATATTATCCTGAGTGTGGTTCTAATAGTTGCTTTGTTTCTTCAGACTTTGGTTTTATCTTTTGTTGCCTTTTGGCATGTCTTATAATTTTCTGTAGAAAGCAGACGTATTGTATTGGAAAACTGAAATGAGGTAAACAGAACTTTAATGTGAAGATTTATGTTCAGTTGGCTATGCAATAGATTGTTTACTGTTTGCTGTGGCAATAGGTGCTAGACATGTCATTCCTCCAGTGCCCTATATGTCTTCCCTCTTCACTCTTCCTCAGAGGAGAGCTGTGTCCTGCAGTTCTTCTAGCTGTAGTCTGCAAGACAAGTCTGCTGCTGCTATACCAGAGCCCAGTTAGTATGGTAGTGAAGTGTGGGCACAGAGAAGCATTCTACAATCTCTGATTAAACCTGTGTTTTGGTAGCCTGTATCATCATGGATGTTTATCCCTTCTTCCTTGAGTGAGGCAGTAAGGTTACAGAGAACATAAGAGGAATACCCCATTCCTATGGCATGGGACAAGACTCTGATAGTATTTCTCCCTGGAGAGTAGAATTTTTATGGATAAGGTTGTGAGTATATTTTAGAATGATTAGTCGACTACTCCTCTGTGGCCAGAGCCATGTGGAGAGACCATTCTCAGACCTTCACTTTGAGAACACAAAAGGGTCCTGTAGGTAAAGGGAATATGGTAGTGAGAGGGCAAAATTACTCTCACCCTAGTGCCTACTCAGCCTCCAGCAATTTATCAGAATTTAAGTGCTCCTCCTAGTTTTGGGCTCTAGCAGCTTCTTCAGGCAAGCTAATCTTGGCTAATACTCACTGGATACACCTCTATCTCTCCAGATTTCAAGGTGGTAATTTGCTCTATAACTTTAGTTCTCTGGTAGGTCCAATAAAAGTCAATGATTTTTTTTTTTTTTAGTGTATCCAACTTTTTTGTGTTTTTGTAAGGACTTTAATACTTTCAAGGTCTTGAAATATCAGAGCTGAAACTAGAAGTCTCAAAATCCACTTTTCATATTAATACAGTATTGAACACACACACACACCCCATTTTTTTCAGATCTTCATTCTCCACAAGGGGTAAGGGAAGAAAATGTATAAATAGAGAACATTCAGAGGTGTTAATGACTGATAACAAAGTAAGTATATTACCATGGTGCAAATCTAGTATTATCCAGCGTGGAGATTTCTCACACGTAATACACTGCATCCATCATTTAACCCCCCTAGTCCTACTTCATTCAAGTAGATGTGAAATCACTTTTTGGTAATAACAAGTGGGTGTCAATAATTCTTACTTTAATCCCAGGTAGCAGTTTCAAGGTTTTATGTTTGTGAATGCAGTGACTAAAGTAAAAAAAAAAAAATTCAGAAAGCAAGGAGAATCAATGCTCTTCTTTGTATGGTTATTGCTATGGCTGTTTCTTTGTTTCAATTCTCCATCAATTACTTCTTACCAGAAATAAAATCCAGTTTTTATTCGTTAAAGAAGCATGAGCAAATATGTACATTTATGTGTATTTTTTAAATTTTAATTATGGAAAATTTCAAACATATACAAAAATAGAGAAAAATAATGTGCCACTAGTTGTAATTCAATCTCAGTAATTGCCAACATTTTTGCCAGAAGTCTCTCTTTTTTTTTTTTCCCCCCTTTCTTCAAAATAGTTCATTTTGTTTTATGTTTGTTTTGATTTGTGAGATAGGATCTCACTAAGTTGTTGAAACTGGTCTCAAACCCGGGATCCTCCTACTTCAGCCTCCAGAGTTGCTGGGATTACAGGCATTAAAGCAAATGCAAATACCACAAGTGTCTCATCTCTTCTGCAGAGCAAAGTCTATTCCCTGAGTCCAGTGACTTTGCTCTAACCCACTTTTGGGAAGAAATGAGCCCATTTTCCTATGTGTGAATGACAGCAACTTGTTTCTGCTACTATTGTTATTGTTGGAACACTTAGCATGAGTAGAAGAGTATATGTGAATGCAGAGAAATCAATTGGATGAACTGAGTTGAATATTGTACAGATTCTTTTATCTGCCCTTCTACCCTCAATCTAGACAGCTGGAGAGGTTAATAAGCCAAAAACATTTCTCTTGCACTTAGAATTCTGGATGAGAATTAGGTTCTGCAAATAGAAGCAATTCATTTAAGATGATGAAAGCAAAAGTGAAATAGAGTCCACTTTCCTGCACCCTCTTGGCTACTCCAACTGCAGACAATGACAAGGAAATGCGAGGTTTTCCACATCACTGCTTATTGTGGCACTCTCCAATTTTCTCCGTGTCAAGGGGTATTTGGGACCACAGAAGCACCAGTTTAATTCTGGTTTCCTGATCATTAGACTGCAATCAATAGGTGTATTCTTAAACTCACAGCCCAGAATCCATCTTAGGCATATGCAGTTCTTCAGTGTTAGGTTAGTTTTGTGATCTCTGGAAGTCATTCCGGCAGTAAAGAAATAGAAATCATATTTTAGACCTTCAAACAATTATAAAGACACAATTCCCTTTTAGTAAATATCTTCCTGTTTAAAATGCATGCAGTTTGTTTCCTGGACTGAATTCCAACCTATTCACTATTTGATATATCTGTATGTATCTGTGAACTGATACTAAATTCATGAATACTTCCTTTTACTATGTGTGACACACTAATTTTCCTTACCTAATTTAAATTTTTCTTAAATTTATATATACATATATATTTTAAACTCATTTCATATTATTATTTATCTCTTCATTAAATAAAATGCTGATTGCAATGATATGAATCTATCTATGACTCACCAATGGGCTACAAGCTCAGTTTTTAAGAACATTGCTCATACCATGATCTTATTAAGAGAGTTGAAAGTATACAGCAGAATATCACAACTACATTTACTTATTTTTCTTTTATTCCACCCTAGACTTCAAGACAAACAATCTAGAATATTTTCAACTGTCATTTTTTTGACCTTCACCTACGTAGGAGACAGCACTCAGAAAAGTCTCCACATAGCTAAGGAATATTTTTAATAAATAAACAAAAATGGAGACTAAATAAGAAGAGAAAAAGTAGTATGAATGACATTAAGATTTGGGGAAAAACTGCTCTGGATCTTAAAGAATACAAGTTTTTTCATAAAACTATTTTCTGAAAGCTTTCATTGACTAGACTTGATTTTGTTAGTAAAACATACCTCCAGAAACTATATGCAGTGTTTGATTTTTTTTTTCCCCTCCATCTACTCATTACTCAAACAGAAATAAATCTAATGGGGACCAAAGGAACTTTTAAAAACTAAACATCCTTAAATCTTGTTATATGAATAGTGAACTATATTCAGTTTTTAGTTCTTGATTCCAAAACCAATAAAATCACAGCAAAATGTTAAATGAATCTACAGATCTCAGAGGATAACAGATCATAAAACTCCCACAGATTTGGCAAGGTGGCAGTCACTAACAGAAGGAGAAAAGATATATAAATATAAGCTAAAATTTCACATTTTCTATCCTGAAAAACTGAGCCCTATGTAGAAAGTAAAGTCCTTAAATATAACATTTTATTTTAATATATACCATTAATAAATACTACATTTATGCATCGTATATATTTCCTACTGTGGGAAAAAGCTTTTAATTACTTTGATAATGAAGTTCAGAAAACTTAAACTTTATTTAATGTTTTGAAAGGAAACTTTTACAAAATGTATTATCTACTTTCTTGTCTAATAAAACAGAAGAAAATAAACATTCATTAATTAATCAGTATTTTGGTGCTTTGGGTTTATTATCATAATCAATTCTTTCCCATGCTGAAATACTGTGTTGCCCTCATAGTTAGAGACACGACAAAATGGTAGAATGAAAACATCATAGTCAGATGAGGCCTACTTCAAGATAATCACAAGACTTTAGCCCTGCAATACTGGGCACATTACGTTAACATCTTTGCATTTAAGTTTCACATGCTATATGCAACAGGAATCATAATGCTGCATTCATAAGACTGTTGGGATGATTAAATAAGAGTTATACAAGAGAATATAGTAAAGCTATCAACATTATAAAACAACTCTATAAAATATCTTTCTTCTCAAATCAGAATATTCCATAATTCTGAATAACTGACACAACTACACAAGTAACTGGTACATGGGACACCAAAACATTTGTAGAATCAAATATCATACATAAGTGTTTACAGTTTAAAGCACAAAATACAGTAATTAAAACTTAATTTTAAACTTATTTAGAATAAATGTCATTTCAAGTTCTTTTTATGTTTTGTTTGCTGCTATGACATACAACTTTTATTTTAACATTGTATATCAAAAATATCTGCTAAACTGGGATACCTCTACCAAAAGATATAGACAACCTTCTAAAGACACCTTTATGAAATTTTGAGACATTAAGAAGACCTAGATAAATGAAGCTATGTACTATTTATATGAACAGAAGAATAAACATTATGAAGAAGCCAATTCTCCCCAAATTGCTATGGATTAAATGTAATCTCAATCTAAAATCACGAAAGAGTTTCTGTGGAAATCGATCAACTGATTCTAAAATGTACATGGAAATGCAGAAAGTCGAAAAATAAAGAGAGTGATCTTAAAGGTGAACAAAGTGTGAGTACTCTGTCAGATATAAATGAAGAGTTATTACAAAGAGCCATTAAAATTAAGCAATACTGGTACAGCAACATAAAAAAGACAAATAGGACAGATTAGAGAACTAGCAGATTGTCCACCATAGGTAAATTAATTTAGGACAAAAGTTGCACGTCACGGAAGTAGGGGAAGGACAGACTTTTCAATTAACAATTCTGGAACAACCAGATAACAATAGGAAAGAAAAGGAAAACTGAAACTGGCCTCACACTGGCCATAAAAAAAAAAAATTTTTAAAAAGACACTAACTTCAGGTCAGTTTTCAGGCCTTAACCACAAACACAGACAAAATAATAAAGCATTTAGAATACAGAAAATCTTTGTAATCTTATTATAGGGAAAATTTAGAAAACAGCATTTTTTAGCAATAATCATAAAGGAAATAATTGATAAATTTGAATAAAACAATAGCATAGCATGGTGGCAAGTGCCCATATTCCCAGCTACTCAGGAGGCTGAAGCAAGACGGCTCACTTCATGAGTTCAAGACCAGCGTGGGGAACACAGTGAGACCCTGTCTTGAAACAAAACAAAAACAAAACAAAAATCTTTTCTTGAATGTCAAACACAGAGTGAAAAGACAGTACTGACTCAAAAGGATATGGTGACCTATAAATGCCACAAAGAGTTTCTGGACAAAACCCATGCAAAAACTGTACAGATTGATAAAAAAAGACAGACTTGTAGAATGCCCCCCTACCGCAAAAAAAAAAAAAAAAAAAAAATGAACAAAGGACTTCAATACATACTTTAAAATTGGCAAGTCAGGAGATATTTGTATTATTTAGAATTGCATAAAGGAATTGAAACTACTTGTATTAAAAAGGAACAAAGTAATTACCATTAAGGTCAGGAGAATGGTTAACTCCAAGAATACTTCCAAGGTGATGGCAGTATTCTACTTCTTGACAAGGAAGGTGGTGGGTAACATGGGTATTTATTTTATAATTGTTCATATATATGTATATATATTATAACTGTTTCACACACTTTTGTATATGCATTATTTTGCAATAAAAACAGGTTTTTAAATGTACTGAAAGACAAGATAGTAACAATTTTCCAGATAACCAAGGTTATGTACCCCAAAATACAGATTTTCCTTAAAAATGTAACTTCTAGATGGGTATGGTGGTACATTCCCATAATTCCAACTACTCAGTAGACTGAGACAGGAGGATTGTTAAGTTCTAGAAAACTTAGCAAATAAAAAATAAAAGGGTGGGGGTTTCTACCCCAAGTATGGGAGGTTAAAAAAAAAAAGGAATTCTAGATTTAGATTTGTTGTTACAAAGTTGACCACTGTAGGCAGAATATAATAAGATATATTTCTTTCTCCAGAGGTTACATGGAATTGATGGCACTAGTCTGAGTCTTACAAGATAAGATTTAAACATGGGTAGTCTGCGGAAGGGATTCAATTAGTTCTACTAATCCTACTGTCAGTTTAATGAGGAAGTCTTCCTGAGTGAGCTTACTTCCCTGGATCTCAGGTTTCTCATTCAATTTTTTTAAAAGGGGATTACACCATGGTAAAAACACAAGTATCAAGTTTTCTCTCCCTGGTGATATGCTTTTTTGCAACCTGTACATTTGAGCCGTCGTTCACAACTCTGGCCCTTCTATGAACTGTACTATGATCTTTAAGCAATTCAGAGAAATACAGAAGATCTCTTTGGTTGGTTACACAGGGACAGTGATAAGCAGCATCTTTAATATCAACTAGCATAAAGAGTGAAATTAGATGGGGACCAGGAAATTCTGGGCCTATATACGTGAAATTATGAACAGAAATAAAAATTATCTTGAAGGCAATATATCATTATGATGGTCAAATGATTTGAAGAAGACAAACTGTAAAGACAGTCATTGCTTCTGAGCAAAAATCGGGTACAGCAAAATCACAGAGACAGGAGTCTGAGGTCCTGGCTCAGCCATTTACCAAATGAATGGCAGACTACAGATGAGGGAGACCAATCTGTAGAAATAATGTAAGGTTCTTTTCCTATCTATGAGTACATGTATATTAGTCCTTCTAAAATTATATACTATGTAGGATCCTATACTCTCAATATTGCTTTTTTAATAAACCTAGTAAAGAAAAATCCAATACTACACTTAAGATGAGTTAAAATCATCACTTTATGAAAGGATTCAAAATAGGCTCTTATTTTCACCAGATTCCATACTTCTGTTTTCCCAAGATAACACTTTATACCTTCCTAAAAATGTATTTAGTGTTACTATATGTTATTTTCAACTGTCTCCTATAGTTTATTTTTTTAAAAAAGGAAGAACATGTTTTAGTCAAACAAAATTGAAAATCACGTATAATGAATCTGGTTTTAGACATATACTTTCAGGTAAATTCAGGGTTGATATTCAACAGCCACACTTGGGTTTCTGTACCACCTGGCCAGCAGTCGCTATTTAACAGAGGGCCCAAATACCCCTTTCCCAAATAAACTTCCAGTCTCCTCATGAATGGCCCACCTGAATGGGTCACAGGTCCTCGATTCCCTATATCTTACAACTAAAGATCCAACCTTAGTCGGACCGGGCAAGTCCTATATGCTACTCCAGCCCAAACTCCTTGATGCCTGTGCCATAAAAGTTGTTAAATATTTGGAATATTACCATTGGATAAACTGAAAGTAAAATAAAGTAGCTCCCCCTTCCATGGGAGATACATTCCAAGACACTTCCCACCATGATGTCTGAAACAGCAGAATATTAAACTCACATGAACTGGGTTTTTTTTCTCCTTTACATACATACATATGATAAGGATTTATAAATGGGCACAGTGAGGAGTAACAATAATGAGCAATAATAAAATAGAACAATTAAAACAACATACTGTCGAGCATTATATATCTATCACAAGTTTCACATTCACAGACTCAACCAGATACCTAAATCAAAGATATTCAAGAAAAAACTGCATCTGTATTGAATATGTATAGTTCTTCTTTGTTTTGTTGTTGTTGTTGTTGTTATTGTTTTGTTTTTCAGTATTGGGGACTGAACCCAGGTCCTCACCTATGTTAGACAAGTGCTCTACACTCAGCTACATCCCCAAAGCCTCTTTAATACATCCTAAACAATACACTATAAAAACTATTTATATAGCACTTACATTGTATTAGGTACCATAAGAAATGCAGACATGATTAAAAGTATACTGGAGGATATGACTAGGATATATGTAACTAGTATGCAATTTTATATAAGGGACTTGAGCCTCCTTGGATTTTGGTATCATCAGGCAGAGGAGGTGGCGGTCCTGGAACCAACGTCTAAGGACACCAAGGGAAACTGTACTGTAATACAAGTTATGGCAATGAGTGTTCTCTCCCTCCCTCCCTGTCTTTCTCTCTCTCTAAACACCTAATTGTACTGTACTTATAGGTACCCTTGTTTTTCTTGTGATGAGGTAAAATGTTACAATGACACAGCACTGTGATGTAGCATTAGGCTACTAGGTAAGAGTGACTTAAACAAAAACCTGAAATACCGAGATAGTAGATCTGATCGTGGAGACAGCTAAGTGACTAGTGGGCAAGTAGTATATAGCATATATGGCATGGGTACACTGAAAAAGAGATTAATCACATTCAGAGTGGAATAGTGCAAAATTTTATCATGCTACTCAGAACAGCACACAATTTTAAACTTATGAATTCTTTAAATCTAGAATTTTCCTCTTAGTATTTTCAAAGGTAAATGAAACCATGTGTTCTAGTCAGTTTTTTGTTTTGTTTTGTTTCTGCTGTGACCAAAAGATCCAACAAGAACAATTTTAGAGGAAGAAAAGTTTATTTGGTGGGGCTCACAGTTTCAGAGGTCTCAGTTCACAGATGGCTGGTTCCATTCCTCAGGGCCTGGGATAAGACAGAACATCATGGCAAAGGAGTGTGGCAGAGGAAAGCAGCTAGGAATGTGGCATCAGGAAGTAGAGAGAGTTCTGCTCAACAAAGACAAATATATCCCAATGGCATGCCCCCAATGACCCACCTCCTCCAACCACATCCTACCTGCCATCAGTTACCACTCAGTTAATCTCTTATGAAGAGATTAATTCACAGATTGCATTAAAGTTCTCATAACCCAGTCATTTCACCTCTAAACTTTCTTACATTATCTTACACATTGAGCTTTTGGAGAATACTGCGTACGTAAACCATAACACCTGAAGAGTATTAACTATAGTTAAGGGGGGATACTACTGTACATTCTGCATTCCAAAGAGAAAAGAGAAGCTTAGTGGTTCTAACTTCAAAATTTTGTATCATGTTGACTGAACTGATCAGATGACTGGTAGTTTTGTATGAGTAGATAGTCAGAATCATTCCTTGCCCTTTTTCTGGGTTATCACTTTTTCTCCTTTGTTATCATTACAATGAGAAGAATTTCAGAACACTTGGACAAGAAAACAGAGTAAGGACAAGTCCTTTGCTTCTAAGAAATTAGACATTTAAGGGATGTGTCTCTTTTCCTAACTTCAACTTGTGATAAAAAATTACAAAAAATATTTCTAACATCTCATGTTAAAATATATAGTTTTTCCCTAACCACAGTTTCAGAGGAACATAATGGAATATAGGTTGTACATTCCTAATCTGGAAATAGGAGATACTCTAAAATCCGAAGTTTTTGATATTCAACAGTAAAGTCTATGCAAATTTTCCAAAATTCTAGAAATATTTCTGGTTCCAAATATTTTTGCTAAATGATAATAGTACCTACTGGCTACCTACATTACCACCAAATGGTGAAAAGGCTATCAGTTCAACTCAATTTCCTGATTAAACTGTGAAATAAGAAAAATAACATTTGAATAGTGCTCTTATGAAAGATTTTTCCTAAATATTTGGATATTAATACATTTTTTAAAGAAATATTCCTCACTTGAACCTAACCACTTATCTTGAAATATATTCTGTCTCTATTTCAAAGATGAGGAAACAAGATTACTCTGCTGGTAACTTGACTACCCAGGGTTGGGATTTAAACACTGAAATAACAACATTTTGAAATAGAGCACTAACACAGGGTGAGGCACTTTGTACAGTACAAAAGAAGTCTAGAATGCCCCCCCCCCAAAAAAAAATATAGCATTCTAATTAATGGATAAGTTCAAAGGATAAAACAAAGAGCTTGGGACAGGATGTTCTGATGGAAACTCTCCTGCACTGTCCATTATCACTACATCCCACTACACAGCAAGCATCTGAGTGAGCCCTAGGCCCTGCACCAGCCACCATCCTAAGTCTAAGCCGGCTGCTGCTTCAAGACTACAACAGGTAACCACAGGAAAGGTACCCATCACTTCATAAACAAAATGCCAACTAAAATGGTAACATGTCAGTTCTGATTCAGTAAAACACGCATCCGAAAGAAATCAAACACATCTAAAATGATTTTCCAAAAAACAATGAGTATGATAGAAAAGACATGCTTCCAAATGGGATTTTCTTCCCCTGAGACGTGTTGATGAAACTCACATTTGAAATTAATTATAATAATTTTAGTAGTAGAATGTTTTAAGTCAGCTATACCTAATAGCTCTTTATCAAACTAATTAAGAAAAAATTTTTCACTTTGCAAACACACATGGCTCCTTTGTTATTACTTCAAACTAAACAGGCCTTTTGGCTCCCTTCACTCACTAATAGTTAACAGATGAGTACCATTTCAGTGTGCATTTTACCTAATTGCTTAGAATTTTAACATCGTAAACTATCATCTGATATTATCTCAATTGCAATTTTCCTAACTTTTTTCCTGGACACATCTTCTAAATCAAAATCTCACCTACTTTCAATGGGCACAAAAATTGCTTTCATTTCCAGAATACTAGAAAGTTCCATCAATGTAGGACTTACAAACAACAATAATAATAACAGTACCATTACATTTTAACCAATGTTTTCACACCATCTTAAAAACTAGCTTGGTCATCCATAAAATATTTCTTCGCCCTATGAAAAAGATTTGTGACAGAAGACTGTGAGGAAGGAAAGCATTTGGTGCAAAGAACACACAGAGCCTGTGTATGTTAACATTTATCAATGCCACAGTGTCTAGGATGGAGTCTAGAGCTTACCCTCCAAAAGGCAGAAAGTACTAAATGAAGTTCTTCAAACAGAAAAGCTCAGCTGTGACATATGTACCAAAAACAGGAGTTCTATTTTCCTTGGCTTTTTAAAAATAACTTCTGAGAATTTCTTCTGAGACCAACCCACAAATAGACTGTTCACATCGACCTCCTTGTTTGTCCAAGCATGGTCTAAAGAGTGAAACCACAACGTTTGGTCAGAAAAGCTATCTTCCTGCTGCAGGTTCCACTCAAAGAGCGCTATTATGGCAATGCAGCCCAGCCTCAAACAACTGTTGTACCCTCTCATTTCTGTCACATCTGTCTGTGAAATTTGTATGTATTAAACAGGATGTTCTTCATGTAATACAGCATATCAGGGTAGAATTTATATGCATGTTCTAAGAACATTACACTTCACAGGCTTTTTTTTCCCTAATCCTAAAAAAAAAAAAAAAAAAATTTAAAAACCTTCTCTTGACTCTTGCCATTCATTTTCCTCATTCTACTCAGCCAAGTGAACACATACTCTTTCCTCCAGCCCTAAAAAGTTAATCTGATATTTATCCCATCACATAAGTTTACCCAGATTAAGTACATGTTGGTATGTATAATTATATGAACAATATATTAATAAAATGTTTTATTAACTTTTATTAATTTTTAATTTCCCTTCAGAGCATTTGATATTGCTATTCCAAATACACTCACTAATAGTTAAGTGTATGCAGTACAAATTCAATTTTATCAAAGAAAATTTCATTTATTTTTACATTTCATTTATACTACTGATTATAAAGTCCAACTAATCCAGACTATATTTTCATCTTTCACCAGCTTTTTTCTAGTTATCCAACTTTGTATTACTAGATTGGATCTAAAATTATCAAAATATTATCTAAGAAGATTAAACATGCTCTGTATGATTATTCTTTTTGAGACGGGAATGTCATTACGTTGCTCCAACTGAACTGAAACTCCTGGGCACAAAAGCTCCTCCCACCGCCACTAGTTCTAAATAGCTGGGACAACATGGACACACCATTATGCCTGGTTTGATTTAGATATTCTTGATCTCTCCACAATGTTCCATTATAAGATGATTCTGAATCCCAAAAGACTAATTCATCCACAATCACAATACAGAACATAAATGAAGGAAAAACCTTTGGTAATCTAAAATGATTCTAAATTTACAATTGAGGAAAGTGGGGCCCTCTGAAATACAAATGCATCAATGTTATTCTAAAACCAAAACATATGACACTAAATGGACTAAAAAGCTAGAAGTCAACAACACATAGATCATTCATGAAAAATACATGACAGTAAAAATATATGATACGAATCGAAACGTTCTTTCGTATGAAGTCGAACCTATAATATTCTAAATAATAAAACATTTTATTTAAAATTGTCTCTCTTTTCAATTTTATTGAGACAATTCACATACACTGACCTTTATATTTAAAGTATTCAACTTGATGAGTTCTGACCTATATATACCCATAAAACCAATTCCAAATCAAGAGGACAAACATTCCTACCAGTCCTAAGAACTTCCTTGTGACCCTTGATAGTCCATTCCACTCTATCTCTGTTGCCAGGCTAACACTGATCTGCTTCATGTCACTACAGATTCATTTGCATTTTCTATAACTGTATATATAAACATAATTATATATGCCTGCTCTTTTCTAGTCTGGCTTCTTTAAGTGTAATTATTTTGAGATTGATGGATAAGGTTACCAATTATTCCCTTTTTACAGCTGAGTAGTAGTCCACTGTATGGGTGACTTATCCAGTCATCTGTTAATGGCATTTTGTTTGTTTCGGGTTTTGACTATTACAGATCAAACTGCTACCAACATTCATGTGTAGGCACACAGTTTAACTTCTCTTGTATAAATAACTAGTAGTAGAATGGCTGGCTTAGAGGTTAGATGTTTAACATTTTATGCATTTGCCCAACTGTTTTATACAGTGGTTTTCATTTACATTCACATCAACGTAAAAAAGTTCAGTTACTATTACCATTATAATGGGTGTGTAGTGGGATAAAATTGTGGTTTTACTTTGCATTTCTCTGATGACAAATCATGCTCGACTTTTTTTATGTACTTGCTTTTATGAAGCATCTGTTCAAATATTTGCCCACTATTTTTGAGACAAACTGTTTAGTAATACAACTTACCTTTATCCCTTATCTGAAATGCTTGGGACTAGAAGTGTTCTCAATTTGGGAAACTGTTTTTTGTTCAGTTTGTTTGGTTGTATTTTGGAATATTTGCAAGTACATAATGAGATACTTTGGATTTGCTTCATATATATCTTATACACATAGTCTGAAGGTAATTATATATGATATTTTTAGTGTTCCTGAATTTTGACAGTGACCCATCACATAAAGTCAAGTGTAAATTTTTCTACTTGTGACAACATGTTAATATTCAGAGTTTCAGATTTTGGAGCATTTTAGGTTTTCAGAGCAGAGATGCTCAAGCTGTCTTAAAAGTGAAAGTGCATTTCAAACATCTGGACATTAAGTCCTTTGGATGATATATGTTTTGCAATTGTTTTCTCCCATTCTTGCTTTTTTGTGTTTCATGTCTGAGGGCACAGATTTTAAGTTCAACATTATCTTTTCTAAATACTATAGTTTTAAGTTTTACACATTAGTTATGACCCAGTTTAATTTTTTTATCTGCTATAAGGTAATGCACATTGTTTTCCAGAGGGGCATCCAGTTGGTCCAGGGCCATTTCTCAAAAGATTTTTTTTCCTCTACCCTTTTAATTACCTGGGTTCTATCAAGAACTATGAAGGATTTAAGATTCCACCCTACTTGCAAGCTACAAGTTAGCCTGCCATGGCTTCCCTGGCACTGGCAGAAGAACCAAAACACCTAAAATTAGAAACAAAAGTACTTTATTACTCTCAGCACATTAAGCAGTAGGAGCCTTGCATTGGCATTGGTTCCCCTAGTCCCCAAGTCCCACAGGAGAAATGCAGGGGTGAGCTCAGCTGCACACACAGTGGGTCAATGTCAGAGACAAGGAACTACAAACTTCACAAATCCTTACTCTGAAAAAGGGACCCTAGCAAATCTGCCCAAGCTTCACCTCAGTGGGAGACATTTTGCTTACTATGCTGGTGAGGAAACAAAACCAACCTTCTTCCCCAGAGAAAGGCACCATCTTGATCTCCCAAAGTCATTTGCTATACAAACATCTTTGGAAAGATAATCCAAAGATGTCATTGCATCTTGCTCAAAAGATGTGCAGAAATATCAGAGAACCATGAGAAACTGTCTCACAACAGGAACCTCTTCTAAAAATAAACTGATCATATATGGGTAGACCTATGTCTGCATCCTCTATTGTCCATAATTTCATAATACCAAATTGAATTAGTTATTATAATTTTATAGTAAATCGTCAAATCAGGTAGGATAAATTCTCCAACTTTGTTCTTTTTAAAAAAACTTCTTCAGTTATTCCAGGTTCTATTCTTTTTTAAAAACTTCTTCAGTTATTCCAGGTTTTTTGAACTTACAGAAGTTATAATTAACTTGCCAGTTCCTACTCCACCCCTCTTCCCTACCCAGAACAAACCCATCTACAACTCTGAGATTATATGGCATCTATAAATCAACTGTAGGATAGTTGCTGTTGTAACAATATTGTGTTCTCCAGTCTATGAGCATGGCTTCGTCCCTCCATTCATTTAAGTTTCTTTAGTTTCTCTTAGAAATACTACGTATTTTTCAGCATATGGGTCTTGGCCATCATTTGTTGTATACCTAAATATTTTATGATTACTGATGCTACTATAGATGTAATTCTTATTAGTTTCATTTTTCAATTACTTGCTGTTAGGATATAAGAGCACACATTTTAGTATATTAACCTGATAGTTTGCATTATGGAGATTCACTTATTAGTTTTAACAGTTATTTTTATAGAGTCACTGGGATATTTTTTCACTTAAATAATCATATATCTGTGAACACTGATACTACTACTTCTATTTCCAATTTTCATGCTCCTCATTTCTTTACTTGCTGCGTTAGTTCCTGAGGGCTGCAGTAACAATGTACCATAAACTGGTGTTATTAAAACAACAGAAATCCATTCTCTCACAGTTCTGGAAGTTCGAAGTCCAAAATCAAGGGGCTGGCAGGGCAGTTCCCTGTGAAGCTTCTTGGAAAGCATCCTGTCTTGCTAATTCCAGGCCTTCCTTGCTGTGGGAATAGTACTCCAATCTCTGCCTCCATCTTTAAATGGCCATCTTCCCTATGGTCTTTCCTCCTTTTCTTATATTGAAAATGAGTCATACTGGATTAGGGCCCACCCTAAACCAGCAAGACCTAATTTTAACTTGATTACATCTACCAAGGTCCTCTTCTCAAATAAGGACACAGTCATACAGAGATTAGAACTCTCATCTTTTTTGGGGAAACTAGTTCAATCCATAACTCCTGTCTATTACAATGACTAAAACCTCATTAAAATGTTGAACAGAAGTGGTGAAAGCAAGCATCCTTGCCTTGTTTTTATTCTCAGGGAAAAAGAATTCCATTTTTCTCCATTAAGTTGTAGTTCTTCAAAGACATAAACTGAAGAACTTACTATTTATTCTTCAACAAATGAATATTGTCACATGCTTTACAAGCATCTACCAAAATATAATGTGATTTCTCTTATAAAATTATGCTAATTGATTTTAGAATGTTAAATAAATTTTACTTCCTAGGATACCCCCTACTTAGGGATCTATTATCCCTTTATATATTATCTGATTGCTCATATTCTGTTAAAATTCTTGCATATATATTCATTATAGAGTTTTGTAATTTTATGCTTTTTCAATGTTTTTATGTGACTTTGGCATCAGGACAATTCATTTTCTTTAATAGATATAAAACTACTCAGGTTGCTGCTTTTGGCATTAATTCCAATAAGGTGTACTTTTGTATTTCATCTAAGTTGTTCAACTGATGGCATTGTTTGTTGATAGTGTTTTTTTTATTAAATCTTTTTAAAGTCCATGGTACTACTGTGATATCATCATTTCTGATATTGATAATTTTTGTTCTATCTCTTCTGGCCTCCATAATCCCCAGTGAGAAATCTGTGGTAATTTAAATTATCCTTTCATTGGATATAATGAGTCATTTTTATCTAACTGTTTAAGATTTTTTTCTTTGTCTTTGGTTTTCAGCATATTGATTACAATTTATCTAGAAAAGATCCTCTTGGAATTTATCCTGACTAGTTTCATTAAGCTTCCTGAATCATTAAATTTGTCTTTCTCTAAATTTGGCAACTTTTCACCCACTATTTCTTCAAACATTTTTTTCCTCAATCTCTTACCCATCTGTTTCAGGGGTCTCATTACAATAACATCATACCTTTTGATAGTATCCAGCAGGTTTCTAAAGCCCTGTTCATTTATTTCTCAATCTTTGATGTCTATTTTTCAGACTAAATAATTTCTATTGATCTATATCCAAGTTCACTGACACCTCCTCTATCATATCTGTTCTATTATCTCTCCAGTGAGTTTTTGTTCAGAATTCTATATCCTACAGATTTAAACTTTAGAAATGAAGGCAAAATAAAAACATTTTAGATAAAGTTTCATATAATTATTGTATAGCAAGTAAGATATAGCCAATGAGAGTATACACTGTAGATTTTAAAATACAGACAGATCAGTACAAAAAAATTCATATGTATATGTGTACATATTCTCTGTTTACCCACTGAGAGCACATAGAAGCAAGGAGACTCTAATGTAAATTTTCATATGAAGAACAAGATCTTGGTTTCTAAATATCATGCTCAAATAAAAGAAACTATAGCTTCTTGGAGAAGCATATGATTCCTGAACAGGGACAGATCAGTAACAATGAGTCTGAAACATTGTGTGCCATAGGATAAGAAAAAGTTCAAAGAATGATGGGTATTTCTGAAAACAAAACGGGAGCCATCCGGAGGGGATTCAACAGACAAAACCTGAGATAATTTGGGTCAGAATCTAAATAAGCACAGTAACAGATTGTATCTCATAAATGAAAATAAGAATTCATGCATTTATGGATGAGTTTAGTAGTATTCACTAATTAGGTATAGAGAAAGGAATTGTTTTTCCTTAGAGTATGACAATTAATATATACGGAAGTGATAGAATTAGAAAAATAATCGTATGACAACTATCATAATAATGCTTGATTCAAGCAAGAATATATGGATGTTAAAACTAGTGTGTTCAGGTTTGATGAGAAATGGATATTCACAAACTCTTAAAGTATTTTCTCACAAAACATTTATTGAAAGGTAAAGTAGCAACAACATAGTGAAGAGAACTGACAGAAACCCCTTTAACAAAATGATCAAAGTTTATGTCATCAACAATGGAACAAATTTTTATCATATATCTTTAGGTATGATGCATTATAAAAAAAACAAACATCCATGGTATTCCTGCCACTTTTGTATAACCTGAACTCCAATCAAGAGAAAACAGCAGACAAACCCAAACTGATGGAAGTTTTGTAAATCAACTGGCATATACATTTCAAAATATATCAACATCATGAAAGACAAAGAAAGACAGACCAAGGAACGGTCCCAAATTAAAGGTGACACAACTAAACTCATTGCCTGAGCCTGATCAGATTGTAAATCAGAAAGTTTTTTTCTTTTCCTATAAAGGAAAATATGAGATCCATTTGTCAAATTTGAATAAGGCGTGATTAAATAAATAACAGAACTACATCAATATTCAGTTCTTGATTTTAATTATTATATTATGGTCATGTAAGATAATGTTCTTATTTTTTAAGAAATGCATATTTGAATATTTTGGATTAAAATGGCAATCATTAACTGTAACCTCTCCATTTAAAAAGGAAAATGGAGAAAAAAAGAGAGTGGGGAAGGAGGAGAGGCCCCATCCCTCAAATATAACCTTCAATGGATCGATTACTTACAAACTAGCAATAACAATAGCTTATGGGCAAATGATAATGTGGGGTGCAATTTCAGGATGAATAAATGAAACTTTTTCCAATTCGACATCAACTCTTCCCTGATTCTAATCTTGAAGAACTGTATTAATTAAAAGACTACTACCACCACTGCAAAAAAGTCTCCCAAGTATCCAATAAATTCTACCACATATTCCAAAAGATAGTAGGATTTAATAATTACGTCTTTCACTACAATAATATTATATATAATAAACATAATATATATTATATATTAATGGTCATTTGATTTGGCCAGTGTGAAAGCAGACCAATCAATTCAACACTTAGTGCTTCTAATTTTTTAAATCATTACATATTAATGCAATGTACCCGCTCAGTAATCCTACTCCTGACACAGTGATTTTATGCCTATTGCCAGAAGTCTTTTCTTCATACCAAGCCCCCCAATATTGAAGAACTACTTATGACACTCCCTGCAAATAAAACATCTCTTCCTAAAAGCATGATCTCCTTCTTAACTCTTTTAAATATCCAATTATCCCTGCATCTGTGACATCTAGAAAGGAACAAATACCCCAGGGGTTTCGTTGATGAGCAGATAACAAAAGTTCAATGAGACCTTAGGAAACTCTGATTTAGAAATACAAGCCCATCATTCGGAAAATTTAGCAGCTTCATCATATTTTTGAGTTGTATAAATCATGTAGTTGACTAAAATCATTTTGCAGAATTTTCTTGAAATTGACTTTAAATGCAGGCATACACATTCATTCATATTAAAGTACACTTTCTACTCTGACATACCAGTCCCTAGAGATAACTTTAAATTCTTATTTCTCTACCCAACATATTAGTATCCCTTTCTACTTTGCATAGTCTATAAATTTGTTTTGCATCTGTGCCTATAAGTTGTTCATAAGAAAGTGGAACAGACTTAGTGAAAGAACTCTTTGCTTACCACACTGGCACTGACTCACTGAGTTCACCATCTTTTGGAATCTTTAGCCATCCAACTGTGAATTATTTTAATGGAACAGTTGTTTCCTCTAGTAGAGCAGTTTTTAAATGCAGCCCTCATAATAATTCCTGATTAGTAAATATGTAATTAATTTTTTTAATTTAATAAAGTGAAAAACATTAAAGAATAGGAAGAGGTTTTACAGAAAATAAATATACGTGGCAATTATTTTTGAAACATTATTTTAGGTTTTAAATTGATTGTTCCACTTTTTAAAAATCACAAAAATAAATAGCATCTTTGTTTTCCCCCACAATCAGTAGCTCATAAATCAGATCACAATCTGCCAAGACTTTCCTATAAAAAGTAAGTCACACTTACTAAGAAAGACCAAGTGTGCCAAAATTTTTCAGATGCTTTTACTTGTAAGACAATCTAAAAATCAATCTTGCAAAAGGCCTTATTGTTATATTCACATTTAGAAATATAAAATTAATTTTGGTATACTTAATTCAAATATGAATGTTTGATTCCTATTTTAAATTTAACAAAATATTAAGCATGAAGCATTTTGGATATAATATGCTGGTATGAAAAATATCCTTAGAGAAAAGCTAAATTCTGAAAAGCAGCATTGTTATCTAAAAGAAATGCAGACCAAGTAAAGAGTTCTATTCAAAGAGAAAAATTCCCTCTCAAATTGCACTTCTATCAGGCAGAATCCAACACATCATTTTTTCCCACTTACTATGTGAAAAGTCAACATCAGTGGTATTTGTGTATTTTTATGAACAGTAATATACATAACTAAATACAGAGCATCAATACAAGAATATTGTTCCCTTAACAAATCCTTAACAAATCCTCCTTTTTATCTTTAAATTATAAAAAGTTGTTTGTAAAGCACTGAAGGCTCAAACAGGGAATGAACATCTTTAAATTTCCCTCAAGTATCTTTGAATATAATCCCTTTGCAATTTGATGAAGTTATTACTGGTTGAAATAAATTTTATAAAAGAATAGCAAGTGGGCCAGGCCATGGTGGCATACACCTGTACCCAGTGGCTCAGGAAGCTGAGGAAGGAGGATCCAAGTTCAAAGCCACCCTCAGCAACTTAGCGAGGCCCTAAGCAACTTAGTGAGACCTGTGTCAAATTAAAAAATAAAAAACAAAACGGGCTGGGGATGTGGCTCAGTGGTTAAATGTATTGGGGTTCAATCCCTGGTGCCAAACAAAAAGAAGCACATGGAACTTTCTAAAGTGTGTTTTTTTTTATATATATATTTTAGTTGTAGGTGGACATAATACCTTTATTTTATTTTTATGTGGTGCTGAGGATCGAACTCAGGGCCTCACGCATGCTAGGCAAGTGCACTACCACTGAGCTACAACCCTAGTCCCTCTAAAGTGCCTTTTAGTTCTATATTTTAGGGTAGACCAAAGAACAGGGTAAGGAGGGGAAAAAAAAAAAAAAAAAACAGTCCCCTACAACAAAGAATTACCATACTTTACCACATAATCATGATATCATTTTTCAGTACGAAAATTGGTTTAAAACTTTTCATCACATAATCATTGCATGTATAAATTTTGATCATGATGCTGCTTAGAAGACAAAAAGAGCAGCAATATGTTCACCAGTGGCACATGGATGTGCATTTGTCTTCTCATGCACTAGGAAACAGCCTAGAATTCTCAGTAAACTTGTCAGTATACTTCCAAAAGTTACTGCAGTACTAATGGTAAACACATCTTACAAGAGTTGCACTGAGAATATTGTGTCAGATACCTAAACCAATGAGAGCAGTGCAGAATCTTCAGACATAAAAGATTACATTATATAAGTTCACACTTTACAACTCTGTAGTAAATTTTCTCAAGTGTAATATTTCAACTATAACACACAAATGAATAATTTGTTAACTTTTTTCAGAATAGAAAAATGCTCACTAAATTATCATGAAGAAATGATATGCATCAAGTTGAATTCAATTTTAATGTATACTCATATGAGTATTCCATGTATCCTAATCTTTCACCACAAATACTTTAGTAATAAATGAGTTTTAAGTAACACAGGTATAATTAAAAAAAAAAAAGTTTCACATAATGGTCACAACCCCATTTAAAAAAAAAAAAAGGCATAAATCTGCAACAATTATTTAGAGAAGTATGGTATCTGGCTCACCTGTCAGTACCTATGCCAAGAAATACTGCCCTAGAATAATTTATAATCTAGGGTAAGATTTTACTCCAGTGACACACTTAAAATTTGGAATATTCATTTAAAATTTTAGAATGCCATTCAATTAAAGTTTTAAAAGCACATAAGAGTCAGGGACAATGATAAGATAAATAAACTGTTTGAAAAGCTATTAGAAAATAAACACTATCTGAACTCCAGCACAATATAGCAGAACTGAGATGGGAAACTATTCTTTAAAGTAAAATATAAATGTAATAAATTCTATTTTTCCCTCAAAAGGTACCAGAATGCTATATCCTACTCAATGAAAAGTTAATTTCTTGTGTTGTAGAAATATTTTTAAACTTCAATTACAATATTTAGGGTCTTCTTTTCAAATATCAAAAGCCTATCCAAATACCTTCTTATAAAAACATTCTGAAGATCTCATTTTATTTCTATCCTTACATCAATTGCAAATTGAACCAACTAGTTTAGATCTTTCAGTGGAATTCTTAGCAAAATCCACAAGGTTACTGTAAGATCATAAAGCTTAAAATAAAAGTCTCCTTCCACAAAAATATCACCAGATTTATAAAACTGCAATCTATAACCAAGATGCCAGAAATAATACAGATAATTTTTAAGACACTTCTATCTCTAAAACTGTATGATTTCGCTTATTATCAGTTTTTGTGTATCTTTACATGAAAAATAATTTATGCCAGATAAGAGGGAAAGAGCTAATTAATTTTTCTATGAGCATCTGCTGGTTGGGGAGAAAGAATTCACAAGTATTGTAGGCTGGCAAGGTTTATAACACTTATTTATACAGGGTCCTATAAATACAGTCAGAACATTTTTCTAAACCAGAGATCTTAAAGAAATTATACATTAACTTTTCGGGTAGATGTGGACCATATTTTATACTACATATGGTCCTAAAGTAATCTAAAAATCTAATTTCTGAAAATGAAATTAGGTTCAAACTCTGTAGGTGAGTTTGTAATTTAAAACCAACCTGGAAAAATTTTCTACATTTGAAATGTGTTTTGAAATGTAAATTACCCTGTGTGCTTCAGAAAGAATTTCTATGTTTTATATTACATGCCTTGCTTCATTTTAAAACCTTGTTTAAACTTTTATAAAAGTGAACATTAAAGGTCAAATCATTTCTTCATTGTTATTCTGTATAAAATTATAACATAAATTATTCAAAAAAATTAGCTTTAATAAGTATCCTTATTAAAACATAAAATGTTATCACATTGAGCCCTATGGAAGAAACTATAAATGGATTATATCATATCATTAAAAAGTGAAATAACAAGAGGAATGAAAAAATTCAAAAGTAAATAAATTGCCTTATTGAAATTAAGGATACAATAGTGAGCAAACCAGACAAAATCCCTATCCCCATGGAGCTACAATCTAGTTGCCCTACAACCAACAACAGCATGCCAACCCTAGCATAATTTAGTAACAAAAGTGCAGAATTTTCCATAAAAATTACTTCCATTGTCTCTCTGAAGAATAATCAGAAATGCATTCCTCTATTTCCACAGGGAGCCCTCCATGCATCTGGGAGGGTATGACTGTCACTAGTGGGAAGGACCCACCTGTCCTAAGTGTACTTCCCTTCACCATGGCAATGTGCAGAAGCAAATGGATGAAGTGGGTGCACCCATCTGCCTCCAACAGCATATTTAAGTAATGGCTACAGGATGGCAATCTCTAACATGTCACCACTTAAACTATGTACTACTCTGAAATGGCCAAAAAAGAAAAATTTAGGCATATAGTGTCCAGAATTGCTATTAATAATTCAGATTCCTGTTTCTTTAAAAAATCTTATAGACAGTTCCAAATACATGAAAGTCATTCAATAAATATTTATAAACTAGTGCATTTAGAAATATAACATTAAGTTTGTTAAGAAGTATAGCAGATTCTGGCAAGTAGCAATAGTTTTTGAAAAAAATGTATAGCAGAAATGAATAATGACAAAAGAAGCTTTCTTTAAAGATTGTAAATACTTCTCAGGGATTTTAAGAGGCAAAATGTAACCCAGGTGTGTCCTCTTTTCCTTTTTCTTCTAATAACTTTTTTTGTTTGTCCTGTTTTAAAACATTTTTTTTTCAAAATTACCAGTGATTGTGCTATCACAGTTTAACCAGGAAGCAAAAGGGGATGCTTTTAAACTTCTTAGGTTTGAAAGGATACACACGGATCTGTTCCATTCATATATTTTTCTCACAGATTACCCAATACTCTTGACAAAGTTGTTTCTGTTTTGTTTTGTTTTTCCTAAACTACTAAAAAAGCAGAAGATAGTCAGCTTCTTACTCCAAGTCAAGCAGAAACAATCTATTGGCCCTTCTCTCCTGGCAAGAAACGCTACCACAGGGCAACATTCAAGAATGTTACTTCCAGCACTGCACACCAGCTCCAGTGTCCTGGTACACAGAATGCAAAATCAGGGCCTTCACCTGCTCCTTTACCTTGATCTTTCCCCTTCTGGCTGCAGAAGGTTCAACTGCACATTCTCAGGCAGTAGTTTCAACTCTGACTATACATTAGATTTACTAAGGGAACTAGTCATACCTGAGCCCTACCCTAGGCCAATAACAAATCAAAATTTCTGGGGTAAAACCATATCAAAAATTTTAAGAAGCTCCCTGGCTGTTTTAAAGAACTGCCAGGGTTGAGAACCAACATCACAGGTCAAACAAATAAGGGGCTATTTGATCTGTGTTTGGCTTACCTCTCCCTAATTTATAGAAATTTTATAAAAATTCAAACTAGAACTTCTCATCAAAAGAAAAGGCTCTTGTTTGAGGATCAAGGCACAAAACGATATTATACTGCTTTTCCTCATCAGAGAGTTTCTGAATGAAGGAGAATCCCCTCCAAAAAACATGTTTTTATATTCCACTCTGTAGACTTTAACCTCTAAATTATTCCTCTTGCAATCAACAAGGAAGCATTTTTCACCAAAGTACGGAATAATATTTGAGTTCCTATTGATTGTAGCAATTAACAGAACCAGAGAAACTTTATTTCCTTGTTCATTTTAGAGATAAGCACAGACTATTTTCCACATGATTCTTCACATTAATTGAGACATACAAATATACTCTAAAGTTTTTCACAACAGTCTTGAATCTGACTACTAAAAACAGGAGGGAGTTGTTTTCTTTAGTCATAAGGAATAACACCTCTCTAAAATAATTTATTAAAGAATCCTAAAGAGAGGAAAGAACCAGTCACCAACATTTTTAGAAGGCAATTTGCAGTTGATTTATTTTTGTGTACTTTGTAAAGACACATCCTTTCCAAGTATCTGATAGAGCTTTTTTATGACTAGGATGACACTGGGACCTCTCCAACCAGGTCTCAGGATCAGGTTCCCACACTCATCTGTGGGTATCCCTGCATGTGCCAACCAAGGAGTTCTAAGGCCAGTTCTCCCTTAGGTCAGCACAGCTATTACTGCTATGACAGATAGAATGGACACACAAGAATAAAGGCAGATAAGCACTTATTTCATCAAATAAGGACATCTACAGAGCATAAACTAAATACAGGTAAATCAGAAACCCATACTATGCCACTCAATTAGTTAATCTCAGGTGAACACAAACTGATTTCTTGTGATCCCAACTGTTTGGATTTGCCTGGGAGATGGTATCTCCTCTTACTGTTTTTTCCTGCTGGATCATTCTACTTCTGATCTTAGTCCACACAATACTTTTCCACTTTGTAGATTTTCCTTTAACTCTGGGTTCTAAGTCCACATATGCAACATGAGGTCCAAACTGTTCTCCTCATCTGATTTCTATAAGGAATTCTAATTTGACTTGGCTTTGACTTTAAGTCTCTACCACCTTCCTCAGGTTCCCTAAGGCTGAACTTAATCCCATCCTTGCCTGTCCTATCAAGACCCCCACTTCAGCAACCCCTCAACTCCTCCTAAGAACCTAGAGAACTTGGATAAACTCCCAGAAAGTTCATAATCCCAACCCCTGCTTCAGAGATCTTCCTAAAACAGAACAGAGTTGAGGTCAATGTTTTAGACCTTCAGTGTATGAAGAAATTTTGTTCTATAATAATTTTTAAATGCCATACTCATATTTTTAATAAGAGATTCTAACCAGTTTGGAAACTCACTTTGACCAATGGGGGTTAGTAGTTTTTACATGAAAGCCAATTTTCACTTTCACAAGGGTACTCTGAAGGGCTCTTTCCCTCTCAATAGGTCAGCATCAGCATTTACCATAAATGAGATCACTTTCTAATGTCTACAGTAAAAACATTTTTTACTAAGTTCTCATTTCTAAAAAGCAAGGTTTGTGTCAGAAACTCAGGAGACTGAGGCAGGAGGATCACATGTTTGAGGCCAGCCTGGGCAACTTAGCAAGACCCTGTCTCAAAATAAAAATGACTAGACATATTGCTCAGTAGTAAAACACAGCTGGAGTTAATTGCCTAGAACCAAAAATAGGTAAGTAGGTAAGTAGATCTATCAATAGACTAAATAAAAAGCAGGGTTTGTGATACTCACACAAATACTAAAACATTTCAAATAATTTTAAACTTTCAAGTAGATATATCCCAAATAAAAGCAACTTAGAGTCGTGAGGTTTCTCTCATTTGTTTTTCAAATATGCCTCTGGAAAGCAAGAGTTTAATATTAGATTTCAATAAATTTGTCTTCCATACATTTTCAGAAAACTTCTAATGTAGGCTCCCATTTTCAGGAGGCAGTAAAAATGAACTGTTTTTGAAATGATGACCAAAAAACAGTAATCTACAGGATGAGAAATAGAAAAAAAATGAAAGGTAATTGGCTAAATTATAATAAATAGGGCTCACAAGTCAAAATAAAATTTGCAGAAGTCCCTCAAGGCATTGTTCTAGTCTTCTGACACAAGATGACATTATGGGGTAACATGACGTTGGATTTTTCTAAAACTCTCCGAACATCTTTTCAGTGTATAGTATGACACAAAGGTTCTTATTTAGTGAAAATATTTAATACTCTTTGTACTTTTAACTTTATTGCTTTTTTATATGAATATATGTCTATCACTACAATGGTTATTCAACATGAGAGGAAAATATCACAAAAAATTTTTGACTTTCTGTATTAAAAATAAGGTAAAAGGGTTTGGATTGCTCCTGCCCCCAACCACAGCAAATAGCTCAAAGGTATAGTTACATAAAGATTCAGATTTTACTTATAATTTCAGGCCAACTCCTTGTTTATAACAGCCATCTCTGAATTCAAGTGCAAATACATTTTCCAAATCCAAACAATATGGGTCCCCTGAGACATGTGAATTCCAAACCAGCCTCTCAACAGTCAAAAATTTTTTTCTGTGAAACATCAAATTACCACAGTAGTAATAACAGATCTGGGAATCACTGTTTTCTCACCATCTGCTTATATCAGAAACAAATGATTAAAGGAGTGCTAAGATACAGAGCTCAAGACATGAGAATCACAATTGTAATTTTTTAAAAAGCACACTCAACCTTCAAAACTATATTATTTTCACTAAGTACAGTGTCATTTCCTTATAGTTTTAACTGAAACTGAAAATCGATTCTAATGAAAATTAATTAAATTAAATAGATTATCACTTTTTGAACCACACATAATATCCAAGGAGAGTATATGATCAGTAGTATAAAGAATACTGGTCTTGGAGTTCTAACCCTGAAATTTAATTATTTAACTTGCAGAGAGAGAATCTCACCACGCCACTTACCCTACCTGTCTATCTACCTTACAAAGAAACTAAAGAAGCAAATATGCATGAAAACCAACCTAAATGACCCTTTTACAATCAGTCCAAAAGCTACAAATTACCTTTCCAATAAATGAGAAGTTTTCACCTGGGAAAAGTAAGTTTTAATTATTTAGACTACAAAATAAGTACAAATTAAAAGTATCCATTAGAAGAAAATAAGATTTAAAAAAAACAAACTACTATGGATCAATGTTAGAAAGGAAATGGCTACTAATGCATATTATAATTAAAGAGTAAATGTGTATGTACATGAAGTGTGTATACAAGAATACACATGGAGCTGAGAGTAGTGGTGCATGCCTATGATCCCAGTTACTCAGGGGGCTAAGGCAGGAACACCCCAAGTTTGAGGCCAGCATCAAGAACTTTGAGAAACTCTTTCTTTAAATTTAAAAATCAAAAGAGTTGGGATGTAGCTCAGTGGTAGAGTACCTCAGGGTTCAATTCTGGTAACAGAAAATTTAAGAAAGAAAAGAAATTAATAATAGCCACAAAAGAATAGCTCTTTCAAGATCTGCTAGGCCTATACTGAGCAAGTACTACAATGCCATCACATAGATTCCACAACCACTACCTGAGTATCTGTTATGTGTAATGCACTATATCTAGGAGTTGAGGATACCAAGATAAATAAGAGGCAATCTTTCTGCACTAATGACAGAAGAACTGTATCAAAACTGCATGATAAGACTTAAGATACAAAAAGTAATTCAACTGGTTTTGCCAAAAAGTCATCCTAGTCTTGTTCTATAAAGTACCACAAATCAAAATTAATTTGGGGATGTTCTATTGGTTTTATTGGATTTAATTCAATTGTTTATAGGACAAATATTTATTGAGTCCCTAATAGCCAGTATGATATGTCTCAAAGGTAACATTTTTTTAAAACTTTTTTTAATTGTACATGGACACAATACCTTTTTTATTTATTTATTTTTATATGGTGCTAAAGAACGAACCCAGTTCCTCACACATGCTAGGCAAGTGCTCTACCACTGGACTACAATCCCAGCCCCTCTCAACTCTAAGATTATCTAAGAACATACACATAACTAGTTTATTTGGTGTTTTCTGTTGATTTCCTTTTTAAGACTGAAGAAAAAATAGAATAACAGAATAGCAGCAATCTAGTTCTTTAATAATAAAATCTAACTACAGCCAGTAGACTGAAGCAATGCACTAAGGCTATATCTATCCTCCCGTCTTCCTTACAATCTACAGTGGTTACCCAATTTCTATAAAATGGGCCATACTGATATGGCAATGGCTGAACACAGGATGGCTTTCAGAATGAAATCATTAAACTGTCATCTCTTACATTTGGATTGCAGACAGCCCCAGGTGCACAAAAAGCAGATTTCTGCCAAGTAATACAGAGCAAGCTGTTGACACTCGCTGCTTCCTTCAATATGAAAACTTCCCCAACAATTCAAGGTCACAATCAGTGATCCACTATTTACAGTTTGAAGTACATCATTCTTCAGAATATAGTCCAAGTAAATTCCAAGAGATTAAATAACCTAAGCATACTAATTGGAGAGGAATGAGGAATAAAACAAGATGCATGTGACCATTTTCAGAGTTTTTGTAAAATGGATAAGCAAAAATCTCAAATATTTAAGTGCTGAGAAAGCAGAATAAACCAAAATTCTGAACTGAATCTTATGTATTTATTTCTCTGTTTTGCAGTGCAAGGACTAAAAACCAAGGACTTAATAGGTATTGGGCAAACACTATGCCAATGAGCAATATCCTTAGCCTGAACTGGATTTTAAAATAAATTATTCCAAACCTGTTTGAACAACTAGAAGTTACAATAGAGCCCATGTGAACTCAATGCACTACACAAAGGTTAACAGGAAATAAAGCTGTCTAAGAATCTCATGCTGAACCAGCTTAAAATCAGACTTTTTTTTTTTTTTTAATCAAGTTAAGGAAAATACGACACTGAATTAGTATGTAAGAGGTCTTATTTCAAATGCTGGAAAAACTCATATAAGTCAGACAGTTTAAGATTCATTACTTTAGGACAAAACATTTCACCCTTCTGAAAGTTAGTTTCCTTTATATGTAAATTGAGACAGGTAAATAGTTCACTGGCCTTCAGAAGTATCAGATTGAGTCAGGAATAGGTCCAGACCAAGAGAGTTCTAAAGCTCATTTAAAGGAGAGCAAATTAAGTTTAAACTATTTTCTATATCGGGGTCCTGGGTAGAAATCCATTGATTAAAAAGAGGTGGGCAGGATACCGCCTTCTCAGAGAGCAAGATCCTAGAAGGTCAGGCTGGGATGAGGAAGAGGACAGAGGACCAAGAGACTTCAACCTTCCCTGTGTTCCTTGTTTGACAGTGGATCACAACACTTGTGACCATGCATGGTGAGGGGATTATTGTACAGAAAAAGGGGCATGAACAGAAGGGGCACTTTCCTCTGGAATATTTATCATGGGAATTGGATCTCACTGGTGCAGGATGTCTGGAGAACCGTACAAGTTCGGGCATTACTAGTTGGGTCTCAAGGCTATAGGCTGCAGAGCTTTGGGGTTACAGAGCCCACAGCAAGACAATGGGAACAGCTGGTGTGGTATGGAGAGGGCCCGAGGGCAGGGCACAGAGCTCAAACCTCCCATAGTGCCTCCAGGGTCTCTACAAAGGAAAGACACTGATTTGCAGTGTTGAGTTTGAAGACAAAGCTGAGCAGGAGACAAGTCAAATTCTGAGGTTGGAGTAGGTAAGTCAGAATAGTTCAAAATCATGCCATACTCCAATTAAATAAGTTCCAAACTCCTAAAAGGGAACCAGGATTCAGATTCCAGGCACCAAGAAAAGATTTCCCTGGGGTTTCAACGTATGTGTGAGCCAGGAGATCCATCGGGCAGCATCACAGACCAAGGGCACACAGGTGCTAGCTACAGGGTGCACCTATGTGTTGAGATCAGGATGGGTCTGGGGGCTGGAAGGTAGATGAGAGCACTGAAAAGCTGATTGACCAGGGCATGGTAGCATCAGGGGTGTGGAGACTCAGTCAAGGGTGCAGTAACTGACGCTAGGGCTCTGAGGTACATGTGAGACCCGGGGATTGGCCCAGGATGAGATGCACGAGCAGTTGCACATCAGGCGTGGAGAAGGCTGGCATAGCAGGCATTGGTGGTAAAGAGAAGGAAACCTTCCTTGTGGGCTTGCAGGGACCAGAGTGGTCCTCACTCAAGGGGGATTATAAAGGATTAATGGACTTACTTACGGCATGGTTAATGAGGAGGAAAATTTAGAATTCAAAGACAGAACAGGGATTCCCTGTTTGAATTTGCTCTTGGACAAGTATCTGAGCAGCATCTCCACCACCCACATCCACCAGGCTGACGGAGCCACTGCAGCATTGTCCTCCCTGCCTGAATCCCAGAGCAGCTGATCATGGCTCCTGCAGCCAGTCTTGCTTCAGTCCTCACACCTCTGGCATATCTTCAGGGGGGCCTCAGAATCTGATTATCTTAGAACTCAGATGCATGCCTCCGCTCAACTCCCTCAGTAAGAACTGGTAAGAGTAGCGTGCAGACTTAAGTAGATCCTTGGATTGCCACACCCTTAGTCCCACATCCTCCACCTCTGTCTTCCCCACCCAACAATCTGATCCCTGGATCCTCCAGAGCCCCTAGATCTCCCCCAATACTGTATCTGATACAGAAGTTCCACAACTGAAGGCATCCTGGTAAAGCTATGCTAAAATGAAAATATGGCAAGTCAAAATGCAGCCAACTTGCTGAACATCCTACTTAGCCCTGTCTGCCTTACACATGCTCAGACCATCATTAGCGTATGGCAGAGTAAAATCAGTCAACACGGCCCGCTTTACATATGGCAACAACACGAAGACCCTGCTGATGGGAGCTGCCTCCTGCCCCCGCCACACAGGCTGCCACCTCTGCTATGCCACCACGCCCAGCACCATGAGAGAGGATCATACTGCATTATTGCCAGCCTAGGGAAAGATCAAACTTTGGAGTACAATTTCAACTGGATGTGATACGTATGGCTTTTTCACCTTATGAAGTAGAAATATGGTAAGCGCAGTCGTATTAAGTCTGGATCGTATTTATTGGGTACAGACACACTTGACTACAAGTAGAATCCTTAAACCTGCCCATTGGCATCTACTACGAACTTGTCAAAGTGCAGAATCTCAGCACACATGGCAGCAAGGTTATAGAAAGGAAGGATTTAGGGTGGTTCATTCTATTGTCAGTCTTTCCCAGAGCTTCCAACAACATCATAAGGAAAAGAACATCGGGAAGTTCACAACCTCCCATCCACAGGGCTGCTGTGGGAGGCTGGGAAAACAAATGGCGGTTTCTAATTTATATCTCTGCATGTCTGTACTTTGAATGTGGATTTTATTTTTTTGTTGTTGTTTTTTATTTTTTTGATTTTTGGGGTTTTGTTTTCGTTTTCGTTTTTGTTTTTTGGCAAAGGTGGTTACTGAGGATTAAACCCTGGGGTACTTTACCACTGAGCCACATTCACAGTCCTTTTTATTTTTTGAGACAGGGTCTCACTAAGTTGCATAGGGCAACACTAAATTGCCAAGGCTGGCCTCAAACTTACAATCCTCCTGTCTCAGCGTCCTATGTAGCTAGGATTACATGTGAGCACCACCACACTCAGCTTAGCCTATCAAAGAAACAAAAAGAATTTTTAAAGTTTTTTTTAAAAAATACTAGTACAAACTAATAGAAAGGACTGCAAAACATGAAGAAAGCTTAAGTAACCTGTAGGACAATATTAAACAATCTGACATATGTGTAATTAGAATCCAAGAAAGAGAGAGGGAAAGGTCAGAAAAAGCATTTGAGGAAATAATGACCAATGAGTTTCCAAATTTTTATTTTTCAAAAACTCAAAGACAGAAGATCAATTAAGCTATGTATAATAAAAACCATACCAGAGCAAATCAAAATTTTAATACTAAAAACTGGCAATAAAAAGAAAATCTTAATTCAGCTGTAGGAGTTCTTTAAAAAGTCTATGTACAACTTTTTTGTTAGAAATATGTATGGCAAATATTTTCTCCTGTTCCTAGTTTTCCTATCTGTTTATTAATAGTGCCTTTTCATAAGAAGATTTTTAATTTTTATGAAGTCAAATTTATCAGTTTTTCTTTTCTGCTTAGTGCTTTCTATGTCCTGTATAATATATCATTTCTTATCTTCATGATAGAAAAATGTTCTTTTATGTTTCTTCTGAAATGTAAACTTTCAGCTATCTATTTAGGTCTATAATTCATCACAATTAATTTTTGTATAGCATGAGTTAAGAGGTTAAGATACATTTTTCCTCCAAGATATATAAAGTCATTCTAGTCAGAATGAAAAATATCATAATTTATGAGAATTTAGATTGAATACTCAAAGGGTCTTGCCTCAGGTGTGAAGAATAATAAGCCATGTACCACATGTTGTTCTTGTCTGCCCAAAACATTTTAATGCAAGACATGAAAGGATCAAATAGTTTCTAAGTAACTTAAATGCATTAAAGAAAAAAAGTTCAAGAATAATTACAGCAATACAAAAACATTTGTCATGCAAAATGCTATATTTACAATGTTTGATGTCTAATCGAAAATTCTTAAAAATGCAAGGAAACAGAGAAATTTGAACTGTGATGTTGAGAAATACCAATCAATTAAAACAACCAGAGAATTAACATAAATTGTTAAAATAATAGTTAAGGACATAAAATCATCACTATTACATGCATTATTTGGGCAAAAAATAAAGTTATGGGAAATATTAAAGAAGATTCGAATCAAACTTACAAAGATAGAAATTATAATGTCCAAGACAAGAAATACACTGATTAGGATAAGTGGCAGATATCATTTCACATTGGAAAATTTTAGTAAATTTAAGACATAATGGAAAATATCCAAAATGAAGCCCAATTTTTAAAATAATAAAAAGAGCACCAGTGAAATATCAGACAACTTCATCAAGCAACCTAACATACCTGTGATTTGAGTCCCAAAAGGAGAAGAAAGTGGAGAGAGGGGAATTGTGAAGAAAATAATGACAAAAAACCTTTCAAGTTTCATCAACACAATAAATCCATAGTCCACGAAGTTCAACCAAACCCAAACATAAGAAAAACTCTGGTTATATCAGAAGCAAATTACTCAAAATCAGTGATAAAGAGAAACTCTAAGAAGCAGACAAAAGATAAGGATGAAATGCAGTTATACCTGAAGAACAATGCAAGCAAGTAAATATATATTAGCAATATTTTTAAAATAATGCAAAAAAGTATCAACCTAGAATTGTACTATCAGTGAAAATATCTTTCAAAAGACAAGAAAAAGACTTTTTCAGACATACAAAAGCTCTAAAAATTCATTACTACAGTCAAAAAACTGAATCAAACAGAATGTTGAAATGACATAACCATGAAGTTTAACCCAGAAATGCAAAGTTAGTTTACCAACAAAAAATCAGTTTAAAAAATACAGTTAATATAATTCACTAAATTAACAACCATATGTGTATTTGTGTGTACAGATATAGAGATATATAGAGATATATATATAGAGAGTGTGTGTCATCTTAGCAGATGCAAAATAAACAGAAAAAAATTCAACATTCATTCCTGATAAAAACTCTCCATTAATTAAGAATAGAAATCAACTTTTCAATTTAATAAGAGTACAGATGCTACTCAATTTAAGATGGGTTACATCCCAACAAACCCATGGTAAGTGAAAATACCATAAATCAAAAGTGCATTCAATACACCTAACCTCAGAGAAGAGTTTAGCAACACAATACAATATAGAGTATCAGTTGTCTCCCACGAGACTGCATAGCGGACTAGGAGTTGTAGTTAACAGCTGCTGCTTAGTACTGCAATTTTGTTGGCCCAGGAAAAGATCAAAACTCAAAATATGGTTTCTACTAAATGTGTGTTGCTTTCACATCATAGTAAGTTGAAAATTTTTAAGTTAAACCAATAGGCACTATCTATACATTAAAATAATAAGTATAGATGACATCATACTCAGTGCTGACTCAATGTTATCCCATGACTCAGCCATGATACTCCAAAACATGGCACCTTGGCATGAGCAGAAAGGTAATTCTATTTCTCCTGCCTTTTTCCCTTGCTGCCATAAAAATAATTTTCCTTCCCTTTTCCTCTGAAGACCCTCATATGACATGTTTACTGCTCCACACCTAGAGGAAAGGAATTAAAAGCTTGAACAAATGGGTCTTATTCAGCAACCCCAACCTCATTTATTACCATTAAATTATACTCTTTTGATTCAACAAACTTCTACAGAACTGTCCATTCTTCATCAACCTCAAGCGTAAAAATATACAGTGTTGCAGGGGTCTTTCACCTTTGTCTCTGAAGGCTCCCGTGCCACAAAAACTTTGGTTTAAAAAATTTAGGTTTTTCTCTTGGCAGTCTATCATTTGTTATAGGGGTATTACCCCAGAGCCTTGCAATCACTGATAATAAGATTTTACTTTTTCTCCTCTACATCGTTATGATCAGGAACAAGACAAGGATGTCTGCTCTTAACACTTCCATTCAACATTCACTTAAAGGCTTTAACTGGTGCAATAACACAAGGGGAGGAGAGGCATTCATATTGGAAAGGAAGATATAAAACTCTATTTATTCACAGGTGATGTGATAGTCTACATAGAAAATCTGATTGATATCTGCTAGCTTCTAGTATCAATAACTGAGTTTAGCAAGATCAAAAGATACAAGAAAAAGGTACAGAAATCAACAGCATTTCTAGATACTGGCAGCCAGAAATAGGAATTTTAGAAATTACCATTTACATGAGCAACAGTAATATAAAATATTTAATGATTAATTGGCAAAAGATGTGCCACACATGTACATTGGGAGATCATTGATGAAAGAAATTAAAGGGACCTAACATGAGAGCTATAACTTGTTCACAAAAATTCAATAATGCCAAGATGTCAATACTTCACAAGTTGATCCAAATTCAAACTACAAACCAAAATACCAGCAGTCTCTTCTATATAAATTGACAAGTTGATTCCAAAATGCACACAGAAATGCAAAGTACCTAGAGGAGTCACAAAACTTTGGAAGAGAACATAGCTGGAAGACTAACTCTCCCTGACCTTAAGGCTCATTATAAAGCTAACAGTACATGGTACTGATATCAACATAAGATGAATATACCAGTGGAACAAAACAGAAATAAAGTCACAAAGATACAGACAAATAATTTTTTTTTTTTTTTTTTTTTCCGGTACTGGGGATCGAACTCGGGGCCTTGTGCTTGTGAGACAAACACTCTACCAGCTGAGCTATCCCCCCAGCCCCCAATTCAGTAGAAAGAGGGTGGTCTTACCAAACGAAACTAACTCAAAATGTCACATTCATTTAAAAGTAAAACTATAAGAGTTACACATAGTAGCACATGCCTATAATCCCAGCAATTCAGGAGGCTGAGGCAGGAGGATACAGGTTCAACTTAGTGAGCCCCTGTCTCAAAATAAAAAATAAAGGAAGGATTGAGATTGTAGCCCAGTGGAAAAGCATCCCTAGGCTCAATCCCCAACATGACAGGGGTGGGCAGCGGGTATGAAACTACAAAAATGTAGAATAAAACACAGGGAAATATCTTTGTGGTCTTGGGTTAAACAAAGATTTCTTCCGTATCAGAACAAGATGATTCATAAAAGAAAAAAAAAAAAAAAAAAAAAAAGGCTAAAACAGACCATCAAAATAAAAATCTTCCATCCAAAAAACATTAAGAAAAAAAAAGGATATGCTTCAGAAATGTGTAGTTTGCAAAGGACCTATATTCAGAGTATATGAAGAACTCTTAAAACAACAGTAAAGAAACAATTTCAGAAATCAGGGAAATATGTGAACAGACCAAATAAAATATATGAATGATTAAAAAAAAAGGCACATTAAAAGATATTCAGCATTAGTAGTGGTTAAGAGAAATTCAAATTAAAACCACTGTAACATACTACTCACACCTGTTAGAGGCTAAAATTAAAAAAAAAAAATAGACTGATGTGGATGTAAATGAACTAGAATTCTCATGTTACTAGGGACATAAAATGGAACAATCACTTTGGAAAGTATTTGGGCAGTTTCTTAAAAGTCAAACATACACCTACCATACGATCCAGTAAATCCACTATCCAAAAGAAAAGTGTGTTTCTATAAAAACTTACATACATGTTTATAGCAACTCTGTTTGTAAAACCCCAAACTGAAAACAAACCCTCCCACCCACATCCACCCTCTCGTAAATGGATAAACAAACCATGGCACAGCCATAAAACAGCATCCTACTCAACAATAAAAGGAAATGGCACACTATGGATAATCGTGCTGAACAAAAGTCAGGAAAAAAAAAAAGCACATGTTGTGTATTTCCATTTTTATAAAGTTCTAGAAAATGCAAACCAGTCTATATGACAGAAAGCACATCAGCAGTGCCTGGAGAGGAAGAGAGGAATCCAAGTATGGACCTATTCCAGGGTGAGGGGGACTATGAGTATCTGAGTTACACATGTTCTGTAGCTGAGACTGGCCATTCCACACCTAAAGAATGGTGTACTCTGAACATCTACTTTCACTGACTTTTGTTCTGTGTTTGGGGATTAAGCCCAAGGTCTTGTGCATGCTAAACAAACACTCTGCCACTGAGCTATAGGCCTAGCCCTTTTCCTGCCATTTTTTTTTCTTTTTTTTTTTTCATTTTTAATAAAGAAGTTTCTCACATCACTTTTTCCACTGTTTTCAACAAAAGTTAGCAAAATGTACCAGAAGTAAATATCTATGTAATTCAAGTACTGTTTTTATATTCAATAGAAATCATTTCACCTGACTTTCTAATCTAATCAGACCTTCTGGAAATCTCTCCCATTCACTAATTACTTAAATGTACAGTGTCACTAACTGGAAACTATTTTTAAATCACAAAACTGCTGGGCTAGTATTATACCTAGTGATTTTTTTAGAAATGTAAAAGTTTTTTCTAAAATACTGAATTGGAAATATCTAAAATAAACACCAGAATATTGAGAAGACATAAAAATTCTATCACCAAATTAAAAAGGGTCTTTAATCATCTTGATTTTTTTTGTTGTTTGGACTAAGTTATTTCCTCCAGGGTTATAATATACACATTTGGGTTATGTCTACATATTCCCAACATCTGCTTCTGACAAAATTTTCTGGTATTTTAGTTGTAATGAAGACCAAACATCAGAAGGTAAGAGTTTCCTATCTAGAAACACAAATGACAAATTCCTAGGTCTCTTTACCACAAGTGTCAGGGTATTGAACCTCTGATCCAATTGCAAGTATTTAGTGTACTAGCTATTTTTGAAATCAAACAAACAAAAATTTATACAGAGGGATGTGTTTTCTTACCTTTAAGCTACATACCAAGTGATTTTGAGAACAAAAGGTGACAAGAGAGCTGTACTTCAAAGGGCACAAAATCTGAATAACAACCTGAATGTAAGTAATAGGATAAGAAGCAACTATGAAAATAATAATGAAAACAAGAAGTAAGCAAATATGTCAGAAAAGGAAAATACTATTCTAAAAATGATTTCAAGAAAGAATGCTTTTTTCAGACTTAAAAAAAATAGCTCATACATAAGAGTATTATCATTTGATTTCATAAAAACATTATTACATGTTCCAGTTTGCTATAAATAATTCTATAAACAGTCCTTTCAATGGTTGCATAAAATAGCATTCAGGGAAGATGTCCAAAATGTTGCATTTTTAGGACACATATTAGCTATCTACAAGCATAATTAGTGCTACAGAGAACTTTCCTCCTTTTGGATTATTTATGTAGCATGCATTTTAAGAAGTAGGCCTACTAGGCTCAAAGGATATGAGCATATCTTGATTTTTCCTGGAGAAAGTACCTCTACTCCTATTATGACCTGTTGCCATACTTAATGTAAAACAAGTGTTACTTCATCTATATAGCTTTAATAGTTTTTTGTAAATAGAATTTAATTTCTAAATCTTCAACCATTTTTGCAGTTTCACTGAATTTACATTTTTTTCTTCTAAACAAAATTTGAGATGCTATTTACCTCCTCAATAGAAAAAAATGAATCATTACATGTGGCATAAACAGCAGAAGTATAGTCAAAACTAGATTTAAAAGAGAAAAGGGCTTCAGTAAGAAAAATATTTCTTACTTTATCAACCATGTAATGTTGTCTCATGGTTGATTATTTCAACAACTTTTGGCCATTTGCAGATATTTTATTTTGCTGGTAAGCCTCACTGGCCTCCATCAATTATACTTCAAATGATGCCCCAACAAGAAAATTCCCAAATCCTACTGGTCATCTCACATGTAACTGGAAAATAGCAGATAATTTTACAAAATTAAAAATGTGACATATGGCATAAGGTTATTCGAGAACACTCAAGGAACTGGACTGTCATCCTCCTACAACAGTCAGTCATTAGCCAAGGTAGCCCCAGAGAACATGTTAGCTCCTGGGACTCCAGGCTCCAAATACTAATGAAGCAGCCCCAGTAACCAACAGGTAGTTCTCCAGTGAAGGTTTACAGAATACATGGGAACAAACAATATAGAGGCTGAGGAAATGGGTCCATGGAACCAGTAAGAGTTTCTCAGGAAATTGGGTGGTTCCCAAAACATCTGCTACAGCATGACTAGGACAGGATTCCAGAAGCTCTGTCACAGCACATTGGCAGGGGAGTTTGTCTGCCCTCATTAAAAAAATATCCTCAAATTTTGGTAGCAGCCTGAGGGATATTTAAGGCTTTTGGACACAAAACCAAGAGCATCTAGTTTGGTTATGAGACAGAATGCACTGCTCTCTAGCTGGGTTTCTATGGAAGAACAAAAGCAGAAGTGACTTCAGTACTCTTGAAACTTAGTACCTCCAAACAGATGTGTAGGGTAAATACACAGAATATCAACTGAAGTTCTGGCAAGCAAATCTGTTAGCAATAAGGAACAGAAAGTAATGTCCTCAAAGGTATGGAAGTGTTGATTGAGGCTTACAACAGAAAAATCACAGGTCAATGTCTGATAGAAGTATCTACATGCTTCAAGGAAATTGTACTACAGCTGTAATGTGGGTCTAATCTTTAAAACTTCAATGGAATGTGTGTATCGCCTATCAGAATGTAATGACCATAAAGAATGAAGTCATACTGGAGAAGCCTGCAAGAATTTATTTAAAATGGGGTGAGAGAGTCTCATGAAAATAGAAGAGAGACCAGTAAAGCAGAGGAAAAGAACTGGGGAATTGAGTTGACCATATTATGTTGTGTACATGTATTAACATGTAACACTGAATCCCACTAATACTAATGGACCAATAAAAATAACATTTGTTTTAAAAAGTGACATAGGGGCTAGGGCTGTAGCTCAGTGGTAGAGCACTTGCCTCTCTACATGGGAGGCACTGGGTTCAATCCTCAGCACCACATAAAATAAATAAATAAAGATATTGTGCCTATCTACAACTAAAAAACTATTTTTTAAAAAATATGACATAAGTCAGACTAATAATGAGGAAAAAATCAAAATTGCCTAAAACTAGAAACACCCTCTTTTTAATAGTATAAATTCAGGCTGGGGTGGTGGAGCACTTGCCTCACATGTATGAGGCACTGGGTTGGATCCTCAGCACCACATAAAAATAAATAAATAAAATAAAGGTATTGTGTCCATTTACAACTAAAAATACTTTTAAAGTATAAATTCTATCTAAAAGAATCATGAATCTCACCTCTGAATGTCAATATTTTAATCCATCTGTGACAACTTTAATCATTTATTATAAAAGGGAAAGAATTCTGATGGACAAAAACATTGGGAAAGGGAGAGAAAAAAAAAAAAAAACAGGACAGGTCATTTAGAACTTGAGCAATAGAACAACAAATTTCCTGAAGAATCTACCTAACATATTCAATATAATTCAACAAATGGAAGGCTATGAAGTTTTCCCAATCCATCAAAATTTGCTCTATTATATTTCCTATTTGCTGGTCTCAACTTATTTTCAAACATTTGAAAAATTATGCGATTCCTCTTTAAATGAACACCCTGGAAAACGGTTTAATACTCCCTCCTCCGACCTGAAAAACCATCTTCAAGAAAAATATTTCATTTTCTTCAATAGTTCCTCTTATCCACCCATACAAGGCAATAGCATCTGCTATTAGAATTAAGTTGAAAATATTTAATAATATGTAAGAATATTTTATGATTCCATTTTCTATGGAGATGTAGAAAAGAATTCAAGCAAATAAATGCCTTCAATCATGAGAAACCCTCCTCTCTAATAGTCACAATTTCTATCAAACACAATTTTCCTTCATGACTCTTAATGAAAGTACAGACAATAGTTTAAAATGATTAAAAATAGAAATTTTATTAGAATATATATAGATATATATATATGAGTTAATAATGGCAAACAGCCTACGATGAGGATTCTACCTGGAATACTAAACACCCACTGGAGGCTGAAAGAAAATTAACTATAAAACAAAATGAAAGAGTGTCCAAAAGAAAATTATCTGCAGTAATAAACTTTTTTAAAAAAGTATTAAAAATTGTATTATGAATTTTCAAATCTAATATAATTTCAGTTTTCACAGATCCAAAAAAGCCAAAACAAAAGCAAAACCTTTACATTGTCAACCAACATGAATTACATACAACTATTTCACTCCTTCTTATTAGATAATTTAGAATTATGCCTAAATAACATCAAGCCAGAATTTGGCTTCCATTATGATAAATGACTGGTGACAGGACAAAGAAGATAGCTACCCAGTCACAATTCCAAACAAAAGCAGTAACATACCTGAGCTACCAGAGAATCTGATATATTCTCTGTAGAAAATTAAGAAGAAATAACTACTCATGGTTCAATGGATATATCCGTGGGGTGACCTTAATAATAACAGATTACAAGAAACGACAAGTCAACAGAAAACAGCTTTCAAAAAAATTGTGTTTTAAATCCACATTATCTAGAAACAACCTAAGATTACTGTCAGACCTTTGAATCCATTTGCTAAGCAGCATTTAACATTAGTGCTTATTAGCTTTCATGAAAAAGAAAAAAATACAAGGATGATACACACAAACCACAAATCCCATTGAGAGATTTCCAACAAAATTCACATGAGCTGGCACTCATTCATGGCTACACTGACTTACAAGAACTCATTGATGGAGATATATAGAATATGCCTGACCATTAATAAACTGAAATTAATGCAATTTATTGCTGAAAACTGAAAATATGATCTAGACTTACAAATATATGACAAGTTTGATTTACAAATAGTAGAAGTCTGTTCAAACAAGTAAACTCTAATAGTAAATGAACTGTCTTTCCCTTCAGAATTTGCCCAGAAAACTCCATAAACTTGATTTAAATAACTCAAATTCTATCATTAAAAATTTCAATGTTTTTAGAAGAAACATTACCCAGAACATCTAAATCAAATTGATACTGAAAAATAAATCAGCCTAGAATTTCCAGAAATGTTGAAAACTTTAAATAGTAGTATTCAGAAAACTTACACTGGATCATTATTTCATTCTAAATATGACTGGTGTTTATTTTGGGGAAAGCACTCAAAAAAAGCTGAATGAAAATGAATGCAGCCCCACAAAAAAAGATCAAGACATAAAAATAATCCTGAGGAATGAATTGGCAATGTTGAATTTTTAAGCAGCCTCCAAGAAAAGAAGTTTATAGGAAAATACTGTTCACACCTAAAATTGTTCATCAGGTTTTCAGAGATTTACTGAAGGGAGAACCTGTAACACTTATTGTCTTTCAAGCTTTTATTCTTTCCATCTATGGAAAGAATATGCCACATAAAAATTTAGTCTACTCTATAATGATCACTTCATTAAAAACATACAGCATTGATATTTACTAAATGGCTATAGTTTGGTTTTTTTGGTATAATCTGATTTCAGGTAAACTTACTTTCTCCCAGACTATTTCTTAGCAAGATGTCCTATAAGAAACTACTTTATTGCCTGAGGTCAAGATGGCAACCTAGACTTCTATGACCTTGACCCATCTTCCCCTATCCCTCCACATGCATAAGCTCTGCATCATAATCTACTTTAAATACTCTTAGGAATAAACATATCATGAGTCATCACAGAAACCCAAGATGCCCAAGTCATACTCACCAGCTGATTTTATCAGAAAAATACTCTCTATTCCTGGATTTGGCCTCATCTCCTATCCTTCCTCAAATCCTGAAATACTGCCACATGCTCTCTGGAATTCACTACTGACTTTATACAGATTGACAAACACCTCTCCATAAAAATGACTCATCAGATGTCATGGAAGCCTTCAATGTTGCTCTATCAATGGTTAATTCTCATATTACCTGAGAATAAACTCACAGCATTTAGCAGAATGAATTATTCCCCATTTTCTTGAAACATTTTTGTTAACTTGGCTTTGGGGCGTCATCTATACTGGTTGTTCTTGAAGTTCACTGGTTACTCTTATTCTCCTTTGCTGATTCCTTATCTTCCCTAGCCCTTCAAAACTGAAGAACTCCAGGGTTTATATCTTCAACCTTTTCTTTTCCTGAATTCACTCTTTAGTGACAACTATCAAGTTTCTATCTTCAACCCAGACTTCTTCCCTGAACTACCTCTTGAACAGCTCAATCTCAGTGTCTAACAGATACCTCAAATTTAATATGTAAAAATCATATTCTTAATCCTTCCCCCACCACCATCTCCTCCAGTCTTCCCCATAGCAGGGAAAGAAAATTATAAGTTTCCAGTTACTTAGGCAGAAAACATGGCTGATATCCTTGACTCTCATTGCAATCCATCTGTTAGGCAAGTTGGATCTACCTTCACACTATATCCTAACTTACTATATATTCATTTATTCAATTATCATGTATTCTCTGTATTCCCAACAAGACTACAAGCTGCATAAAGCAAGACATGATATCTGCTTGGTCACTGTTATCTCCAGCACCAAGAATAGAGTCTGACACACAGTAGAGATATAGATATAGATATAGATATAGATAGATATAGATACAGATTCAGATAGAAAGAGAGAGTCAATATGTATGTAGAGTACATGATTAAATGAATGAAAGGTTCCAGATCCTTCATTCCATTTAAGACAATAGCAATCTCATCAAGGTGAAACATTCCTAAGTATGAAGTTTAAACAGCCTTACTTATTCTTAAACAGAAAACTTTTTTATTTAAAAAGCACATATTCACCAATGATAACCAGTCAAAACAAAATAAAGATTAATAATAAAACATGCTAATTATAATAGAGATAATTATATGTGGTTATCAAAGTTCAAAACATTACAATCCAACACAATAAACAATGCTAGAGTAATTTTCAGCCAAGTATGGTGCACACCAAGCTGAGGCAGGAGGATCACAAATTAAAGGTCAGCCTGAGCAATTTAGCAAGATTATCTCATAAATAAAATTTTAGGGGGCTGGGGAGATAGCTCAGTTGGTAGAGTGCTTGCCTCGAAAGCACAAGGCCCTGGGTTCGATCCCCAGCACCACAAAAAAAAAAAAAAAAAAAAAAAAAAAAAAATTTTAAAAGAGGTGGGGGGAGTCTGAGGCTGTGCTGAGATGCAGAATGCTCCCGGATTCAATCCCCAGTAGCAAAAGAAATTGGTTTTCATATAATTTTATATCAATGAAATTTAGTAGCATTTCAGGTTTTTGACATGTGTAACACCAATCATTACCAATCCTTACCCTCACCAAACTTTGAAGATACGAAGCAATTAATCTTCTTAACTAATACTGGTTATAAAATACAGGAACACTAGCCATCTTATAGCCAAACCTGTATAAACAACCTCTGACTTATGAACATAATGGCCCACAGGGAAAGGAGAGAGGAAGTAAGAGAAGAGGAAGAGTGGGAAATTGGGGCCACCTTCCTGAAATAGTAATCACCTGGGAAATGAACACCCAAGAAATGTGCCTTTATAATTGGGGGAAGAAGTTATTCACAAATGTACAGTTAATAAATTCTGGTCCCCAGCGAGATCGGTGACATCTTCTGAGAAGACCCTAACCCAGCTAAGCAAAGATAAACTGTTTCCTTTCAACTGATTTGGGTGTACTTTCCCACAGAAACAAAAATATCATTTTAATAAAGCAAAATTGTACAGTTAATACTTAAGATACATTTTGAGTTAAAAAGATTTGTGAGTTGGCCTGGGAACAGAGCCAGTATTTTTTAAAACTGTTTCAGTAAGGGAAAAAAATGTGTTCTGCGTTCCAAACAGCTGCCTTACACATAAACTTTTGAAACACAACCAGCTCATGTGCTGGAAACTGTCTGTATATAGGTTGGGTTTCAGGGGATTCAATTTGGCCCATGGCATTGCTGAATATGTTTAGGAATGAGTCACTTTCCATTAGGCCTCTTCCACTCAGATGGTGCAGTTTCAAAGACCTACAGCTTGTCCAGAAGTGAATGGACATGTTTAACATTTTATAAAATCTGCCCTAAAAGAAGGGTTTCAAGCTACCAGGCTTCTTTTCTCTGTCTGTGAATGGACTAGACTAAACTTCCTTTATCACCATGATTCATATCAATTTTGAGGTTGAAATACAATGTCATTGCTTATTTGATTTGAAGACCAGAGCCTTTTATATACCCTGACTGTTCTAAATGGTGCAATGCAGTATTTGTTTTCCAAATTAAGAGAAATAAGAATTAATTTTTGAGAATTTTAAAATGCTTGCTAAAATTATGTGAAAAGCTCTTTGGGGATTCTGAAAAATATGCGTAAGGAATCACTTATAAATAAGGACATATCAGACACTCTATTTGTAATGAAGAGTAGAGAGCATGAGCCTCATAAGTCACGGACATGTTGTCAGAGATCAGTGGTATCATTATTAGCACTGCTTCATTTAGTTATGACTATAATGCCCCTCAACAAAACTGCTCAAACAGCTATTTACAATGGTTAAAAACACTGGTAGTTGTATCAAAATCAATTTGGTTATGCCAAAGACATTTATGTATATTTCCTAGGAACTGAGAAAATAAAATGAGAAATGCCAAGTCTTTAAGAAGAGAAACAAGAATGAAGTTGCACTGAGCTAACTTAACTAAAGAAATCCATCAGTGCCCTGCCGTTTCTAAAGCAAACACCATGGCAAAAAAGGCTATATGCTCTTGCTCTTTTTGCAACAGCCTTCTCTGATACATCGTCCACTCTCACAGTCAAATAGATGCACTTCAATACAATGCAAAGATCGATTTTTACTGGATAGCTCTTTCCACATGGATATCCTGCCAAATGTATTACTCTCAATTTATCCAAAACCAAACTCAGCATTTCACCTGACAACTGCTCCCCTAACTTTCATGTTTCCATCTATGATTATCCCAGTTCTTTTAATCATTTATATCAGAACTGCCTTGCCTCATTTTAAAAATGAAAATTCCTACTATCTATCCTTCCAAAACCTCATTGGGTAAAAAATGTATAATAAGTTCCTCAGATGGTCCTAAAACCCACTCAGGTATAAGAACCTCTTAGATTCATCCTTGACTCACTGAGTTCATCTAATATTATATCCTCCCTCTCTCCAACCCAAGTGTTACTAGAATCCAGGATCCTAAAGTACAATTTCCTAAGTAGTATCTTATTTACCCAAATTAAAATTTCTAAATCATTTTTGTTTTTCTTCGCTTCATAGTTTATCTTAACTTATATGCCATAATTACAACTTCTCATCCTATATCACTTTTTGTTGTTAAGTTGGGAGGAAGACTTACAGACAGGTACCCAAAAAGAAGAAGAAAAAGAAAGAACTCCTTTTTTGTAAGCCAGAGCTCATTTTTCAGTATGTGTTTTGATATTTATAAGAAGGAATATTATGGGGAAAAACCCACCTTCCTAACTTCTAAGACTCTGTAAATAAGAATCCTCAATCTGTCTATAATCTCATCCCAAGCTTGATCTTGCACACTCTCTCATTCCATATGAATCCTCTACTATGATTACAAATGTTGCTCCTACTTAATAATCATCTTAGTCTGATATTTTCTACCACCAACAACTTAATTTCCTAAAATATATAGAGTCTACTTCACTCCAATCTATTGCTCAAGGAAAAACTTAAACCACAAACTCCCTTCTTAACCAGTACACCACATTATTATAATTAAAGACATTCTTTAAGCCCATTATTCACTCTACTTCTCCTAAACAATAATCTTACTGAACTTTTGAAAAATTTCTCCTTAACTCAACAATAGTCAAGACTGGGTCATTATTATGCCTCAAATCCCAAGGCTAGCATTCAAGCCCCAACAATTACATTAAATTAATTAACTCCAGTTAGTCTAAGATCCTTATGGTTGTCCCCCAAACATGATTTTGCCCAAGCTACTCATCACATCTAGAAGGATCTTTTCCTTCCACTTTTACCAATGCAAATCCTATATTTCTTTGAACACATAGTACAAGAACTTGCTTTGGCCCTTTGTAACTCTTAGTAAACAATAATAACTAAAATATTCAAACACATATTTTTATGATGCAATGTACATATTCCTTTTTCCCCCCACAGTAGTAAAAGAGAACAAATCTCAAGGCAAAATCTGAAGGAAATGAAATCTCAGTATTGTTTTAAAAAACTGAAACATCTTGGACATATACTAAATAATTTCTACTTTCTTATTATTTTTAATTACTTCTTCCAGGAAGTATTTTTCTTGCCATTAAGAATCAATTCATTTGAAGGCATTTGTTGGAAAATTGGTGGAAATGGAGAAAATCATGCTAAGTGAAATGAACCAGACTCAGAAAAATCAAGAGCCAAATGTTTTCTCTCACATGTGGAAGCAAGAGCAAGATAAGGAAAAGGAAGGTGGCATGGGAGGGGACAGGATATCATAAAGATATAGGTAGATCAGTAGAGTAGAAGGAAGAAAACAAGGAGGGAGAAAAAAGGAAAGGGGTAAGAAATATGGAATGAATTTAACAATTTCATGTTATATATACATATAAATGCACCAAACAGAATTTCACCTGTATATATATATATATATATATGTGGAAAATATCAATCAAAAATAATTGAATAAAGGAGTGAAACAAAGCTCAATACAGGACAGGAGGGAGAAAAGGGGGAGGGAGGAAGAAAGGGAAAGTGGGGAATGGGGATTGAAATCAAATTCCTTGCAAGTATTATTTTGTCAAAATGAACCCAAATATTATGTATAATTATAATGTTCACTAACAAAGAATATATTCATTTTATTAGTCTTTTTATACTGTACTACACTGGGATTGAAAGAACATGGAATCTGCAGTAAGAAAGTGTGTGCTCAATTCACATCGTGATGACCTTTTGGCAAATCCTTCTAAGCTTCAATCTCCCCTTCAGTAACAAGGCAATTACCTGGCCCCAAAACCTGGCAACACTTGAGGTTCAAATCACCAAAAGCCTAAAATATTCCAGTTCTCCCAACTTAGCTTCATATTAATCTTTCTCAGAGCTAGGCCAGTACACACCTAAAGGGAATCTACTTAATTGGCCATTCATTTTCTTCTTGCTTAGAAAGTCCAGTTCCTGGGAAGAAAAATCAAATCCAAGAAACACAGCTGGAACAAGTTAGTATCTTAGTTGCTCTGTTAATGCTAGAAAAATCATAAATCTATTATTCATGGGATAATGCTTAGCTACTTGTGACAAATTGAAGGTTGAGAAAATATTTGCACAAAGAACCATCATACCAGCTAAGTCGGGCCAAGGTAGAGGTCACTGCCAGAGAATGAGCAGCCTGTCACACTTGTAACGAAAACAAAAAAAGAAAAAAGAAAAAAAGTCTTAACAGCATATGTCAGGAATGCATTGCTTCATCTAGGAAAGGTGATTTCCCTTCTCTCTGGTATATGTTTGATTTGCATCAATGTAATAAATCATGAAAGCTAAAGTCAGCATGAATCTTACCCACTTATGTATCTGAAACTAAAACTTAGAATAGATACTCCCTAATAAAATAACAGGACCGTGGTTTTTGTACAGTGCAAAACCAAGGTTATTTGGGAGGGGGGGATACACTGCTTTTATGAATTAAAATTAGGCATTATCATTTATGTCCCACAGCCACCTTATGTGTGTGCCTGGGTCATCATGGTTGTTAAAATTTCTCTGTAGTTTAATGTAGAAACAACTTATTATAAAAATACAAACTTGGTAGTAAGTTACCCAGAGTATGCAAAAATAATAGCATGAGGTGATTTTAATGATTGAAAATTTCTGTAAGGCAAGGCCTAAATCAGATTTTAGAGGAAATTATGGTCATGAAGAAAAATTCTTGTATCTTGACAATCTAAAAATCCCAAAAATTTCATTAGAAAAGCAAAGCAAAGTATGCTGCATTTTTAAATAGCACTGAAGTGATTTTTAAAATACTTCAACCAGATAAATTGTTTCTATGAGCTAGAACAGCAACTCTCAGCACAACTTTTTTGCTGGTTGTTTTCGTTAGTTTCTCCAGTGACCTGTAACTACTTGCAAACACTCCTATCTAAAAACTGATTGCTGGAGACTGCCCTATACAGAGGGTTCCAAAGTTACACATACTTCACTTGCTACAAAAAGAACAGAAAACAGTTCTCTCACCCTAAAACCAAAACATTTCAAAGGTAACTAGAATAATTAGCAAGAATTAAGAGTTATTTTAAATTTAATCAGCTTGTTTCACATTCTTTCTCAATGAGAAAAATAACTAGGGAGTCTAGCAATAGTAGTAAAGAAAACAAGTACTGCAGTCTTTTCTTACTTGGACAACTTTAACAATTCATTGACTCAGATTTTAAGCACCAAATGATTGCCAAGTATCTTTTGTCATAAAATACCATATACCCACTAATCCACTTGGCTGACCTCCTAAAGGCTACTTAAGTATCAGTTCCACGAAGAAGCCTCCCCAGACCTGCATGCACCATAATTACCACCCTCAGGGCACTCGACACATTGACTTCTAACTGTTGATTTATTAGTTTTGCTTATTTTTTCTCTTCTCTCCCTCTGCTCGCCCTCCTTCTAGCCTCTGAACTCCCCTGAAGACACAATATCCCCAAGTTCTTGCTCAAGTTCTGCCACAGAGTAGTGTTTGCTGAATGAAAAAGCAGAGTGAGAGCAAGCTTAAGAAATAAACCAACCACTGAGATGGTCCAATTCAACCTTCACTTGCTATGTAAAAGTACAGAAGACTTAAATGCTAGAGCCAGGACTAGAAACCCCATTTCTAATGCTCAAAGATGATCCCTGATGTGTACAAAAACAATAGTTTATGGTATATGAATTTAAAATAGTAATCATAGTTAAAAACTCAGTTACATGGCATATTAGAATCTGTAAGGTCTCATTCACAAACTTTCATTTCCATGCTTTACCAATAAAAAGTTAAGTGTTGCTTAACTGGTAAACTTAAAATGCATTTCAAATGCCTATGATGCCATATTTATATCACCCAAAAATATTTTTGAAAACCTGCTCAAAGAAGTTTTGATATTAAACATATCATCTGAATATTCTGAAAGTTGGTTGTCCATGTAAAGGCTACATGGTTCTATAAACCTGAATACTTGACTTCCTAAGTATCCTAAATAAAGAGTTGATTTTGCTGTATTCAAGCAATTTCTTCTTGGAATTTTAAATGCTATGAATTCATATAATCAAAAGTAAGTCCTTTCACTGATAAAGCATATATGAAGGGTAAGCGGATACAGGAAAAGAACTTCCTTTCTCTAAGAGCTACTATGCATTTTCCTGTTATTCTGTGGCAAGTCTGCCTACACTGAAACCCACAGATACAGAAATTCAAAAGGAGCTATGTTAATATGCAAGAGTTTGACTCCTGCAGGAATATACTTAGTTCTTTTATGCTGAAGTCAATGACAATGTAGTCACTCAGACTCCCCAAATCCAGACTAAAATTAAGGTAGATTCCACTGCATTTAAGGTATATATAATTTAGATTACACATGCATCATTTCAAAGTAGGTTTCTAATGAAAGGTGATTTTACTAACTACTTATCTGCATTTTCAACTTACGTTTTTTGGTTGAATACCATATGCTTATAAATAGAACTCTAGTTTTTTTCCTTATAAGGAAAAACTTCTACATTTCTTCAAACAGAAAAGTGAGATTTTCATATGAAGAAAGGTAAGGAAATTCAATTTAGGGTCATATGTCATAAACTCACGATATGGGGAAAAATTATTTTAAATATTTTACATTTACAAAAATACTGAGTGAAGTTTTTTTAACCCACTAATTTCAACTGACAACCCAATATAATACTATCTAACAACCTTATTTGATCAGGAAGTTCTTTAAAAATCTAAGAGCCATTAAGGCACCAAAGTTGACAGCAGGTACTTTAAGGAAATTAATTAACAGATATCTTAGCAGTAGCACATTTTTGTGGATTAAGAAACCTAGGGATAGTAAACTGCAAAAAGAACAACATAAACTACTTTGGGGGTGGACTGGACATAAATCAATTTTTTAAAAAACTTACTCTATATAAAGGACCAATACCTAGGTGAACTGCATTAAAAAAATGATTCTAGGGGAACAGGTTCTATCATTCCTTATGTTAAGACTAAGGAATTAATTGATCTGCAGAGAACCCCAGAAAATTCAGTTGAACAAAGACAGTTTTCCAAGTCATGATGTGTACATGATGGTACACACCTGTAATTCCAGTGACTCGGGAGGCTGAGGCAGCAGGATCACAACTTAGGCCGTTTCAACTTAAGAAATAAAAAGGGCTAGGGATGTAGCTCAGTGTTAAAGTGCCCCTGTGTTCAATCCCCAGTACCTTCTCCCAAAAAATGTAGGCTTCCACCCCCAAATCCAGAGAATCAAAAAGTAGAATACAGTTCTTATAAGACATATTAGATACAAAATGAGCACTCAAATATTTCTGTAATAACAATATTAATAAAATAAGGCAAAATAACCATCCGTTAGACAAACTGATGGTGGGGCTCTGCCCAAATATATTGGCTGTACCAAAAACAATCTGTTCTAGAATGGGTACTCAAATCACAAATAAATCAAGAGTATGTTAAAGGGCTAACAGCAAACATTTTCCAAACTTTAACTCATACTTTAAACAGTATTTTACTGCTCAAAAGGACATTTGTATCCAAATGTGGCCCTATTTGCTACCGAGGTAGGTACAAATATTTCAGAATCATTTTTGCAAAGGAAGGTACAAATATTTCAGAATCATTTTTGCAAAGGAGCTCCAATCATTTCTAAAATTAACCTTAACTCCTTAGATACTTCAACTTCCTAGAAAGGCAATCAGACAGAACTTCTAAAATATACCTAATTTTATTTTTATAAAGAACTTCATAGTCATGTCTTTTGTTTAAAAGATTATAGATTTTCACTTCTGAGTTATTCTATGCAAGTAACTCAGGTCATCTATTTTTTATTTACTGATTAATGAAATGGAAATAATGCCTGGGTTGTTATTTTGATAACCTACTGGGTGTCTTGAATATTCTATTATTAATTACAATACCTTTTTGAAAAGCACAAAACATTTAATAGAACCAAAAGATGCAGGAGTTATCTGAAAAAATGAAATATTCTTCCTAAGGTTCAAGTTTCTCTTTTAGGGCAAATCTGTCTCTTTACTGACCAGTTTTGTTTTCTTGGGAAGCAGAGGAAGGAGAAGAAAGCAAATCAGAGTTGAGAGAGTTAGTGAATTTAGGATTTTCCCTTCTGAACTAAATATATCATATCATTACTAAGCTCCTACCTTTACCTGTTCAAACTGAGAAGGCGATGAAACCAGTAAGCAGATGCCAGCACTACAGAACATGCATCATAAGCATCATTCCCTATCAACAAAGGAGTCTATAAAACCAATTGGGACAACTTAGGAAATGAATTGGAACTTTGTTTTTTTCACTGAACATACTCACAGACAAAACAAAGTGAGGAAAGGCACCAATCACAAGAAAAAATTTTTAAATGGACATAATCTTCTCATTTATATTCTGGAAAGGGAGGAAAAAAGATCTGGAGATAGACATAGATATAGATACAGGTATAGCTATGTAGAATCAAATTCTATCTCCATCACTTAATAGTTATGAACCCTAGCAAGTTGTTAACTTCATTAAAGTACTAAAACTTTACCTGTAAATAAAATTTACGAAGGATTAGTAAAACTTAGCAGGATTATGGTAAGAATGAAATGAATGTAATCTATGTAAAACACCTGGCAAAATGTAGGCAGTGTTATTTCCTTTACTACTTTCAAAAGGGGTTCCAGAAATTCTGTCTTCATTTTATTTTGACCTAAACCAAAAGAATCAAAGACTATCATTTATAAAATAAATGATACTATAGGAGTAGCCTCAGTGTACCTTTAAGAGAACTCATTTGGTTCCCCTAGGACAGAAGACACACAAAAACCCTTGAAGAAGGGCCAAAGGAGTAACAGAGTTCACTGGTCATTTTCACTTAGTATCAGACAAATGACCTCAAGACCTATAACTGAACAAACTCTTGAGAGAATGCCAGAATTTAATCAGATATTTTTTATTATCTCTAAGATTTCTGTGCTTTTGCCAGATAGAAAGAACATGAAGAGGAAAAGGGGCGAGAGCGAGAATGAGAATTCCCTCAGGTTCAAAGATCTTTGCTTGGTGAAAAGATACTGAATTGTCTTATGAGCCAAAGAATACAAAACTTAATCAAGTATTGCAGAAAACATTCTACACAGGAGAACAGGGATGTGCATCACATGGTTAAGAAGAACTAACTTATCCTTCTTATCAGTAAATAAACTGTGATATATCCATGAAATAAACTACCAAAAATCTAGTGAGAATCCTACTCAAATTTTTCATGCAACCTCAAATACTGGAGAAAACTGCTTGGGATAATAAAATCCTGAGGAGATTTAGATTTAACTATAAAAACATTTAGAGTCACTATTAGGAGATTCAAAAATCATTAGAATCTTATGGTAACGAAATCAATCCTTTTTTAAGTATCTGTCAAGTAAAAAGAATTTGAGCTATTAGAGAGTGTCAAGTCAGTAGTTCTTTATAATTCCAATTAAAATTTAAAATTAAGCAAATGTAGTTTAGATTCATGATTATATGTAGGAATCTTACCAGCTCTGTACATGGTGTTGACAAATTTAAGGGAACACTAGGATCACCAAATAAGTTTAATTTGTGAGATGTGTAAGAATGTTTTCAGTTCACAGGAAAATATTTAAATCAAATATAACAAATTAATAGAGTTTTAAATACTTTAAAGTTAAATATAACTATTATTTTAAAACCCTTAAATTGTTAAAATTCACAGATCAAGAAAAATGAAGTAAGTTGCACTTAGAATTCAAAGATAAAACTAGGTATTTGAATCTATAACATTTTTAATACATTTTAATAATTTTTTAAACTCTGGATAATTTTTCTGCCCACAAGCACTAAGCTTAGGAGCACCAGCTACATTATAACATAATGTTAAATAAAGCAACTTCAATGGCAAGATTTAAAAACGAACATTTTTTCATAGACCTGAATTCACAGAATTCCTCCAACCACAACTGGGCATTAAATACTAGGAATATAAGTAAATGACTCTGCACAAGTAAAATAAAGAACTTACTAATCTTGACATACTTTGTGAGTTTTCATTTATACCCAAGCTAAATATGGAATATAATAATAAAAGGATACTCCAGATTTAGTTTGGATATAAATGAAAAACTTTTTTTCTACTTTGAAGTAGATACTTATTAGCTACTTCCATGAACTTTCTAACAGTTGTTCATTAGCTATTTCCCCAACTTTGTAATCTATAAAATATGTAACAATATTCTTCCTTGGTATTTTATGCCACACTGTTGTAAAAGTCCTACAAAGAATCTGGGCTACAGTACAGAAAATGTCTCTTTTTTCTTTGAAAATAACCAAGTCAAGTAAAAGAAAAAAAAGAAATTGTTATAATCTGGGATTTGAGCCAGGTTTCAATTTTTACAAATGGAAATAAATGGATTACTTGATATAACAAGAAAACAAATATAATCTCAAGGTTTAATTTTAAATTGTTGATGACTTAATAAAACTATATTTTTCTCAGAGCCTGTATTTAATATGGTTATTCACTGTTTTAGGGCTCAAATTTTTATTTCAATTATAACACCAACAGTACCATCATAACAAATAACAGTAAACAGAAAGAAGCTGTTAATGAGAAGAGGAATGTATTCATTTAGTGAACATTGTTTGAGCACCTACCATGTGCCAGGGACTGGCCTAAGCCTCAGAGCTAGAGAGATGAATGAGAGAGACAAGATCTCTACTGTCTTGAAAAATAAATTCTAAAACAGAAAAAATAAATGAAGAAGAAAACAGGTAATGATAAGTTCTACTATGGGAACAAAATGGTTAAGAGCCTGAGAGGCTGAGAGGAAATGACATTTAGGCAGTGACCTGGATATCAGGAACCAGCCATGTACAAGCCTTAACAGTACATGATGTTTTCACAAAAGTTACCTACTTTCACTGTGTTCTTGGCAAGTGCTGGATCTACTGAGACCAGTAACCACATTAGGCTTTTTTACATACCAAGTACATAATATGTCTTCCTTCAGTGAGCAGTTACAAGTTACACTTATGACTGATTAAAGATTAATAAAAAAGGGTATAATATTAATACCTTACCTGCTAAGTCACTTCTAATCTAAAAATGAATATTCACTGCTAATAAAACTTCTACCCAGAAACCCTAACAGGCCTATCAAATATGTAGGTGCTTTCTCATGACTATTTGGTCAAAATTCCAAAATAAAATTAAAATTGTCAGTCTTTGTATGGTACTATACCTGTTGTTCCTACAAAAAGAAGTGTGAGGAAAGTGGTTACAGCAAAGTGGACTAAGTATGCTCACCCAGGTACCAATTTCTAACAGTACCAAAGATAGTCACTGTACAGAATAATCATCCAGGTTACTTCTTTTGTTCAAGGATGAAAGTTAGTTCCCAAATTCCATTCAGATAATTTCAAAGGTAACACTATTTAGAAAAGAAATTTAAAGATAATGTACCATTATTAATAAATTAAAATTATATCAAGAAATAAAAAATGAAATGCATACCACATCCAATAATAGAATAACCCAAAGCCTAAACAAATACCCACGTCAGGAAAAAAATACAACAATTCCTCATTTATTTTCCTAACCTTTGGAACACAGTTCTATCCACACCTGTCAACCTAATCACACTTCTCTTTGCCCACTGATTACTTTGTTCCTAAAATTCTGGCTTCCATCACTCTCTCAGTACTCCCCAAAAATATCCTTTACTTAAATCTAGCAAAATCACTAATTTTAAAAATTCTTCCTTTATTAAGGCAGTCTTCCAAGAATATTGTTGATAATGTCGACAGAGTTGTATGCAGAAACACAAAAAAATTTTAAGAGATAGGAGGTTTGAGGTTCACTCCATCATGGGTAATAGCTGTGTAGCTCGCCTGAAGTACAAGCTGCCCTACACATGGCTTTAAGTTACATGATATACAAAGGACTAAGCAGAAAGAAGGTCATCCCCTTTGATTATCTGATGTAGTATCAAGGATAAGTAAATATTGCTGTGGTACAGTTTTTAAAAACAGAAGGACACAAGGAATCAAATTTTCTATTGGTTCCAAAATAAGATAAAAATGTTGAGAACTCTGCTATTTCATAAGTCTCATATACACTAAAAAAAAAAAAAAAAACTGTACAATGATAATTAAATTTCTAAAGACATATTCCAAACCTAGTAGAAACCAGTTTGAAGTTTAACGCATGGTTTGTGAAAAGGCAATCTGATTATATATACCCACAGCTGAATTCTAAAGAACATCCAGAAACAGTTATCTTGTAATTTCCCCATCTTTGCAAATATTGACAAATGAAAATTCTGAATCTAAACTTTAATGCTAGCTTATCTGATTGATTTCCATTCACACTTAACTGAGGACCTAATATGCATTATGGGTATGCACTGGGCCAGAAATTTAAAGAAAACAAAATTAAGATTTACCTTTAGGAAGCTACCACCATGTATATTTTTTAACTTATGTAAAAAGTGGGTATTCACACAAGAAAATTAACATAAACTAGATGGTATGGGAATGCAGAAAAAAGAAATATTATATCATGATACCAATTAAATGATTCAAGAAAAGAAATTGAATGTATTTACTGCACAACTTTATACTTGAAAATATAGCTAATAGGGATAAAAACAAATTTTGCAGAAAACACTTTTTTTAACCACTGCTACATCATTTTATGAAATTTCCTACTGTCACTTTTATCCAGTCATACAATAGCTCCACTTATGCTGATTTACAGAAATTAATCACCAGTAGTGACCAGATAATGAAAGGAAAAAAATCAGTGTGGGAGTATTTTAGTTCCATAGAAAAATCATCCATTTGTGTAGTCAAATTAAATATAAACAAATAATAAAACATGCAAAATGAAGAAGAAGAATATTAAGAAATCAATCTTTACACAGAAAGTAGAGGACCTAGAGCCAGGCACAGTGGTGCATGCCTGTAATCCCAGCTACTCTGAAGGCTGAGGGAGGAAGATCACAAGTTTCAGGCCAGCCTCAGCAACCTAATGAGACCCTGTCTCAAAACAAAGGGCTGGGATGTAGGTCAGTGGTAAAACAACCCTGTAGTCGGGGTTGGGGAAGAATAGATTTAAAATTCTACTCTCATGGCCCAGTGGTGATGGTTCTATTTTTGTTTGGAAAAAAAACTACAAGCAAAGAATATTAACACTCAATGTGTTTTTAAGGGGGAAAAAAAAAAAGGTTTTGACTTACAGCTAATTTTCTCTTAAGTCTGTGTTCCTTCTGAAATGCTCACAAGTACTTTAGGACTAGGGTTCAGATAACAAAATAACCTGTGTGGGAAAACTGGACATACCTACTAAAATGACCAGCTTGAAAGTTTATCCACCAGCATTCACTAATGGAAAGAATCCACCCAACTGGGACCCAGCAGTAACTAGAGAATATAACCTCAGGCAACAGGACAGGAGCAACACTGCCACAGGTACAGACAGGCTGGCAGGTGGACAGGCAGGTTTGGCAGCAGTCAGTTAGATCCCTGGCAAAGCTGCAGAGATACCATGAGAGGCAGAAATCCAAATTCAGAAAGTAACACAAGGACCCCATTCTGTGTCAAAGCACAGAACACCTATTTCCCAACTCTAAATAATACTGATCCCCAAGCCCAAATCAGGACTGACTCAGAAAGGAGCCAAGTTTATAGCAGATCTGTAGACCCTGCTGATGTTTAGTCATGAAAGTTATAACAGTGTCAGAAACACAAGTATGCAAATGAAAAAACCCTAATTCCTGATTCTGTTTCAAATAAGCACTAATTTTTAAAACTAACAACAAATTTGCAATAAATGATTAATACTGAGAGTAATTATTGCTCTTTTATGAAGAAATTCAGTATCCAGTATTAAGGAACTAAAGAAAATTAACAACAGTTAAGTTCAGATAGTTTTATAGGAAACCAATTAGAGAAAGAGGGGAAAAAGTACTACCCAGCAGGAATTAAAGCAGAACTATTTTGGGTCAATTTTATAAGAGAAAAGATTCTCCATCTCCTACAGGTTGTTCTTGATTATCCATGCCACAAGAAGAACACAGAGCATGGATAAACAAAACAATAGATACCACAAAAACCATACATTCCTATGTATTTCAAGAAGTAAAATTCATGTGCTAAATTTGACATATCGTTTAAATTTTCCTTTGAAGAACAGGAATCAGAGAGTATGTTCTTTATGATTTAAACACAAAATACCAGACAAAAAGGATGAAGAGCTTAATACCAATAACCCTCCATTAAGGGATGAACACCTCAAGAAAAGGAAACTAATCCCAGAGGAAGATCTGGAATACATGAATAAATGGTAAAAAAAAAAAAATGAAAAGCAGGTGTGTAAATGAAAATAAACATAACTAGGGGCTGGGGATATAGCTCAGTTGGTAGAGTGCTTGCCTTGCAAGCACAAGACCCTGGGTTCAATCCCCAGCACCACACACACAAAAAAAATAATAATAACTATTTTAACAATATTAATAATACCTCATTTGGCAAGTTTTAAAAATGATCTAAAATTTTGTATATATATGATCTAAATAAATTTAAATAAATAAATTTTGTGCCTATAGGAAAAGGAATAACAGAAATTGTAGGGCTCTATAGAAGAATTAAAAATATTGAATAACTTTAGATTTTGTTAAGATATGCAGCTATATACATATATCTATATATACACACAAACATATTTCTAAAGAAACCAATATTAAAAATAACTTTATAACTTCCTTACTACTGGATGGAAAAAATGAGAAGTAAAAACTAAAAAATCCACACACTCAAAAAAAAGGGAGAAACATCAAACATGGGAATACACACACACACAGTTTCAAGAGTAATAACAAAAACCATACTAGTCATAATAAATCTAAGTGAACCAAATTCCATATTTAAAGAAAAAAAGTCTGAATTTTTTTTAAGAAATCCAATGATATGCTCCTGTTCATAAGAAATGCTTGACATTAGGGCACACAAAATTGCACATTAAAAAAGACATAAAAAAAACAAAAGATATACTAGGCCTTCAAAGGAAAGCTCTTATAGCTATATTTGCATTAATCATAATAGGTCTGAAGTAGAAATAAGGAAATGGTACATGCAAGCACATGCAAAGAATGATCTGAAAGACTAGCAGGGAAGATATGACCCTAAGTTTGTTTATATTTAACAAATAGCTTCTACATATATAAATTTTAAAAATTGTCAGAAGATTAACACAATTCTCTACTAATATTTAAAGCTAATAATAAAACACTTAGGAGAGGCATAAATGTCAAATGTGTAAGTAATAATCTTGAGTTAATGAACTACTATAATAAGTATAAAAACTATAGTCATGAACTAAAGACCACAGATTCCTCCTGAGCATACAGAGAATTGTTTCAAAAATGGCCATGAACCAAGTTTTTTAAGAGTCTTAATTTCAAAAAAATCAGTGTCATCTAGGGCATATTTTCTAATCAGATTAGGTTCAAAACAAGAAAAACTTCTAGAGTCTGAGTCTGAAATATCCCCCAAAGGCCCATATGTTATAGACTTGGTTCTTCTGGGCATGATGGCACAGGCCTATACTCCCAGTTATTCAGGTGATGGAAGCAAGAAGATCACAAGTTCAAGGCCAATCTGGGAAACTTAGTAAGTAAGACCCTATTTCAAAATAAACATTAAAGAGGGCTTAGACGAGGCCCTGGGTTCAATTTCCTGTATTGCACACAAAAAAATAATAATTTAAGCACCCAGCCAGTGGTGCTATTGGGAAGGGAGAGAACATTTAAGAGGTGGAGCCTAATTAAAGGAAGTTATGTAATTGGAAATGTGTCCTTGAAAGGGATATTGGGACCACTCCCCCTTCCTCTCTCTGCTTCTAAGACACCAAGAGTTATGTGCCTGTGTTCTATCATGTGCTCCCCACCCTGAAATGCTGCCTTGCCACAGGCCCAAAGGCAACAAAGGTCAACTGGTCATGGACAGAAACTTCTGAAAACTTCAGCCAAAAAAATTTCTATGCCTTCTAAGTTGATTTATCTGTTTATCTGTCACAGTAACAGAAAGTTAACTCAGTTAATATAAATGCAAGAAACGTTCATTAGGAAAAATCAAAACACTTCTCCATGACTCCCAGGAAAAGGAGTAAACACAAAAGAAATCAGAAAATACTTAAAAATGAACAATGGAGTTAGGGATGTAGATCAGAGGTAAAGTACATGCTTAGTATGCTCAAGGCCCTGAGTTTAATTCCCCAGTACCACACAAAATAATGAAGATGATGATGATGAAAAAATACTGACCAAGAAACTTGTGATATGCAGCTATTGCTGCATCATGATCTTAGTGAGTCATGATCTTAGATTAGAAAAGGACTGAAAATTACTGAGCTAATCATCAAATTAAGGAAAGAAGTGCAAAAAAGGAAAATGAAATTTTAAAAGAATAGATATTAATAAAATTAAAAATAAGATCACTAAAGATGAAACTTGGTTCTTTTCAAAAAAGAATAACAATGGCATATCTCTAAAAAGGTAATGAATAAATAAGTTAACAATTACAAGTACAGCAGAAATATTAAAAATGACATTATAAAGGACTTTATGCCAGTAATTTTGAAAACAGACAAAATGGACCAATGTCTAGAAAATATAACTTGCTGATGTTAAATAAAAATGGTTTTAAACTAAGGAGTGTTATAATCTTCAAAGAAATTGAATAAAAATTTTAAATCTCACAAAACAAGAATGTCTATATAGTCTTACAAGAGACTGAGTGAAAAACTGAAGGAATAGATCAATCCAGTATTACCCAAACTCTTTCAGCACACCACGAAGAGGACGACTCCCTAAGGTTTCTAAGGTACAGTCCTTATCCCAAAATCCATAAGGAGAACAGGAGGAAGGAAAGTTATGAGCATAAGGTACTCACGACCATTAATATGGAACTCCTGAACAAATTATTAGCAAATACAAGCAATTAATAAAAATACAATAAAACCAGACATCCCATGAATGCAACAGCTATTTAGCATCACAAACAGAGTTCAAGGAAAAATCCTATATAATCATCTAAATTTGAAAAGTTCAATGAAATTCAATCTCCATTCACAATGTTTTTAAGAAATAGCATAAATAGCAACTGAAGAGAACTTTCTTAACCGATAAAGTATATCTACCAAAAACTCACACCAAATACCATAGCTAGTAATAAAATATTCATATCACTTGCATGAACACCAAGAGCCAGACAAAAAAGTTCAATACTTCCACCCTTGGTCAATATTTTAAGGGAGGTCCAGGTAAAACAAGAAAAAGAAAGCACTGTATAGGCTCTTTTTCTTTTCTAAAGAAAAAACAAACTATTATTATTTGAATATTACATGATCATTTATTTAGAAAATCCAAAATAATCTGTAGGCAAATTTTTATAATTAATAGTAATTTAGAAGGCATTAATAAGTTTAAGGTTTAAGAACAATACTAAAAATTAATTGCCTTTAATTCATGACCCCCCCAAAAAATACCACTAATTGCAAAATTTTAAGTGAAAATTATACAATAACTCTACCCTTATAATATATAATAAAGGTATCAGAGAAGACCCAAAGAATTAAGAAGTTGTTCCCACAGACAAAGATTAGAAAACTCATCATAAAAATTCTCTCAAACTGGATTCTGAGTCACTAAAATTCCAGTCAAACTACAAAGAGGTTCTGTGAGCACTTTCACAGGCTGATTCTATGTTATACAGAAGAAACAAAGGGATTAGAACATCTCAGTTCCTCTTAATGAAGAATAAGGTGGGGGAATTTGCACTGACACCAAAATAGGTAAATCTATGCAAACTGACAAAGTCAGTTGTAATATAGACATGAAACAAATAAATCAACAAAACAGAAAAATGCCAGAAATAGATTTTGGTTTACATGGAAATAAACATAAGAAAAGAACTGGCTTACCCATCTTCCTTAGCTAAGCAACCCAGCTCTGTGCACTATTCCAAACTCTGCACTATGCCAAAAATAAAATAAGCAACTGGAAAAAATGCCAATATCCTCTATGCATACTCCAAAAATGAAAATGATAGGTAGAAATCTCACACTTCTCATCTTCTTAAGTTTTTGAGAAAAAAATGTTTCATTACTAAAGATAAGTAAAAGAGGCAAAACAGTAGAGGCAGACACTTTCCACTGGAAGTGTATCTTAATTGTATAATACATGTAACTTCCTTCAACAAAAATGTTTGGGATCCTCTTTACTTTTTAGGTAAAGGGGTACTGACACAAAATGTGAGAACTACTGCTTTAGAGAGAGAGACAGAGACAGGGGCAGGGGGTGGGGGCACTTACTGAGGAGAAGCACCATGCTATTTTGAAGCATGAACCATCTAGGAAAGTCCCCTAAACAGTCGTAAGACATACCTTAGTGAAGAAGTGCTCTGGTGGAAAGGAGCAAGCTGCCTCAACCTTACAGCTTGGCATTGACCTCTCTAACATGTTTCTTCCATCACCACCCCACCAGCCCCTTGGTGAGGCCCCTGACTTATGAGGAAGCTTTCCAGAGTTGGGTGTCCCTAGAACATTGTCATTAGAGACTCCTACACATACTTCAATAAATTCCCACCACTGTCTAACTTGCCTAATAGAGGCTTCCAAGTCCTTAAAAGAAATTGCAATAGCCTTTAAGTAAATCCCATTCTTGTTTCATGTGGGGGTCACGACACTTGACCCCAAATCTGAGGACACTATCTTATCCCTTTTCAAACTGACCTGAGTATCCATTCCTCCTGCATACCTCCAATCAGAATGAGGTCCAGCAGTAAATTTGATTATTAATCTCCTTAATACAACCACTAGGGCTGGGGGTGTAGACCAGTTGTAGAACACTTGCCCAGCATGGCTGAGCCCTGAGTTTGATCCATAACACCACAAACAAAAAGTAACTACTAAACCCAATGGTCTTCACAAAATTCACCTTTTATTTTTCATTCTCCTTGTATGAAGGATGAATGGTGGAAGTCTGTAAGGACAGAAACCAAAAGACATAAGAGCATTTTGAGAAAAATAGATATTTAAACTCCAGAGATTAAGTGCCAGCCCTCGAGTAAGCCCAAGTAAATCCAACAAAGCTCACACTAGGCAAAATGCCTCTATATTAATTCTGCTCATATCAATCAAAACTGGATAGAGATGGACAACCCTTTGTAAAATATTTCTCATTTTTTAAATTATTTTTACCATTCTCCTTTAGTATTTTTTTAATGGGGTATTTTTCAGATGTGCTTAAGGAAAACAAAAGTAAAAAATGTTAGGCCATCCTTAGAACAGAATGTTAAGGTCAGAGTTTTCTAAGGAACCTAAGGGCATAAGTTACCTTAGGGTGAACTAAAACTTCATATATTTTTCTTAGGATTGTAATAGTTCAAGATGGTACATAAACGTCTTCCCTTATTCTGCATTTTGTATAAGAAATTAAAATATAGAAACTAAGTCAAAATATTGTCAATACAGTGAAATAGCATCCTCAGAGCATAAAATTTAAAAAGCCAATTTAAATTAGGGTATCAATCATGTGGGCCATTGTATTGCATGATCCCCCATTAATGCATAACTGAAGTCTTATATTACCAGGTACACAATGAATCCTACAGAAAGAATACATTAATGACTTGTGTTTTTTTGTTTTGTTTTGTTTTGTTTTTTGTTTTTTACTTAAAAGAGTAGTGAAACAAGCAAATAATTGTTAGTGAATTTCCTGTGAAATAAACGAAAAAAATGAGACCATATAGAAACACAGACTAAAGAAAGCAGAGTAACTTAAAATTGGACACTGTCCTTCAGCTATATTTAATATCATTGGATATGATTGTTATGGATGACTCTGACTATGGGATTTTCACCTTACAACTACTACATGCAACTCAACAAACTGCCTCCATCACAAAGCAGGGATTGTCCAACTAAGCTGCATTGATTTCTATATTATACCTCAAAAAAGGCAGATCCTAATCCTGTCCCCTTCCCCAATTGATCTGCTTGCCCAAATCAAGCAGAGGAAACACACTGGTATTTAAGTATATGTTTTAACATCTATTTCCCTTTGTAGAGACGAAGAAACAAATCATAATTTCTTTAAGTAATAGTACCTATATAAATTGGAGATACCAACAGATAAAATGCCAAAGATACCAATGTATCTAATGACCATATTTGTCATTCTATTAGATTTCCTTTCATCTGCCCATAGTTTTATCTATTTCTTTAAACACAATGAATTTTCAAGTGTTTCCAAGCAAAGTTTAAAATCTACAGATTAAGGCTAAAAATGTAGCTCAGTAGCAGTGTTTACTTGGCCTGTCTAAGGCTCTGGGTTCAATTCTAAGCATGAAAGAAAGAGAAACCTAAAGATTCATTTTCACGTATAATTTTGAGTTTTATAAGACTCTTGCTGAGTGCAGTGGCACACATATAATCTCAGCAATTTGGGAGGCTGAAGCAGGAAGATCACAAGGCCAGATTCAGCAACTTAGTGAGATGCTGCCTCAAAAAAATTTAAAGGGCTGGGAATATACCTCAGTGTAAAGCACCCCTGAGTTCAATTCCCAGTACAGAAAAAAAATTTAAAAAAAAAAAAAACCCTCTTGTGTTCTCAGTAACATATTAGCTTTCAGAAGACCAAAAAATTCCCAGAATTATTATGTAAACCACTGCTCTAGTAAAATGAGTTAAAATATTCAGAATAATAAAACAAAACCCATGAAAGAAATTCCATACATAAGTATAATAAGCAAAACTCTTTGTTAACAAGTTCCTTTATTTCTATTTGTCGTTCTTTCTGCATGTCAAAAAGTCAGATTACTAAGAAAAACATTTCAAAGATTCCAACTGTTTTAGCAAAACAAATTTACATCTTTATTCTTTTCCTCCAATATGTTTCTAAATTTCAAAAAATGTTCATAAATATTTTAGCCTATTTCACTGATACACTTTAACAGAAGGTTATTGTCTTCTGACTGTGACTAAATAGCAAGAGAATGTTTATGGAACTGGGCATAAATATGAAATGACTACAGTGGCAGTTTTATGCCAATTTCCTACAAAACAAAATGAAAGATTGGCAATTTTTCAGTGAACAGGGACAAGTACAATGAATCAAGTTAAATTATTTAAACACTCTCCCTAAAACATGTCCCTCTACCCTCACAAGATGCCCCATCCAGGCTTTCAGACTTAATTATCCAGATAACCCTAGCTGTGCTCATTTGACCTTAAGAACTCCTGTCTTTTGTACATGTCATGAAGCCTCACAGTCTTCACTTCAGAAGACTGAATAATCACCCTTATTTTGTAAGAGGAAAGAAAAACACCAGAGGTTAAGTCACTTACATGAGATTACTCGAGCTTGGAAGAGATGAGGGACTTAACCTAAATGTTTTTATTACCATCCTTCCCAGAACTCTGTGTGTGTGTGTTTATTCATATCCTATGAAAGTTAAGATATATACTCAGTACAGAAAGGAAATCAACAGATCTTTAGAAGCAAAAGTTTGTCTCTGGACTACCATACTTTTTCAAAAAACATTCCTTTAAGCAGTCTCAATAACACAAACATTACAACCACCCTATCAGAACCAGCTGAAAAATCTGGACTTAGAATCCAAAATTTGATTAAGAATTTCTTTTTTTTTTTTTTTTTTAATCCCTAGAATCTAACTATCCACACATACCTGAAAAGCATTTTCCCCACAGTTCTGAAATAAAGGAATACAATCAAAATTCTATAGGAGTCCTCAAAATCCTCCCCAGAAGTACTTATAATAATAAATCCAAGAAATCTGCTATTCTGAAAAAAAAATGGATCAGAGGGTACAACACAGTATACAAAACATGACTATAGAAACCACTCTGCAAAGAGACAGGAATTTCTGCAGAAAACAAATCTGTCAAAGAAAATGTCTTTGATCACTAGGTCACCACTCTGGCTTTAGTCAAAGCTAAACTTTAACTGCAGGTTTAGGAAATGAGGGACCTTTCTTCCCCCTTAAGCAAAAATTAGCCAATCTGAACAGACATGAATCAATTTTAAGGAACAAGTAGTAATGATCTTTTTTTTAAGTGGTGCATATTTCTACTGCAGTCCAAAACTACTTCCCTAATTATATATTAAATGTTTAGTGAGCATGTAGAGGACATGGTGCGAAGCACTACCGGTGATAACATCTATCCGGCCTTATTACTATTAATATCATTAGTGAGACCTAAAGAAGTGGATGATCAAAGTGGGTAGCTCTGGGGTGTAAGGGCAGCAAAGGCAGAAAAAATTGAGGCAGGAAGTTTTCCTGGAAATGAACTTTGAGAACTGGCAGGACACTCTCATAGATGGAATGAAGAGCATACTTTACAATGGCAAGAGCCAATTCGAAAATGAGAAAACTGACCATATCTTAAAAATAAATGTTCAGTTTTGCTAAAATGTTGCTATAATCTGGCCTTTACATATTTTCTCATTACCATACTACACTGCAAGAGATCTAAATTTTTTTTTAGTAGTCAATGGACCTTCATTTAATTAATTAACTTATTTATATATGGTGCTGAGAATCGAATCCAGTGCCTCATACATGCTAAGCAAGCGTTCCACCACTGAGCCACAACCCCAGTTCCATGAATTCTCAGCGTTTTTTTTTTTTTGAGATACACATGAAATATTTATAAAAATTAACCACAATTATAACTATATACAAATATTTAGCTATCCAAATATAGCTATTTTGTTATAAAGCAAACCTTAATAAATACCAAAAAATCACTATCATTTTTTAGGAACCACTATCTTAGAACTGATTTGTGATGACAATGTAATAAATAAAATTAGAAAACATAAACCAAAATGTAATATTTTCATTGTTCACCTCTAAATATTTCATAAGTTCAACTGAGTTCTTTTATCAGTAGTGTTATTTATTAATGTGTTTTCAACAAGTTTTTAACTTCTTTTATAAACTGTCACTATCTACCATGGCTACTTAGGTTTTATTATGCTACAATGTTCTATTGTTGCTGTTATTTTGTTTTGTTTCTTCTTTCAATGCTGGGATGGAACTCAGGGTCTTATACATGCTAGGCAAGCACTCTACCATGGACTTACCCACTCTTTTAGATGTCATCATGGACAAGGACCTAGATTTATAACCAAAACATAATAAATATCATCTCCAACCCACTCCTATACTCTGCCTTGAACTCTCAGTTTAAAACAGATAAATAGTTCAAAGTAGATGACACAGAGGCAGACGTCAATATTTACTTTCTCAGGGTCTCTACTTAGAGAAAACTATAAAATGCCCCTGGGAGGCCAAAGAAAAATTTCTGAAAAACAGACCTAACCAAAGTTAAGCTACTTCAGTAAATACTACTCCTCACATTTTATTGCCCAAGAACCCTAACTCATTCACCGATAAATATTTGTGCAATTTCTACACATCTGAAATGGTATAAACTAGGAAATGTCCATGTGAAAATATACAGCATTATTTACAGAAAAAAAATTTCAGAATCTTTGTTTATACAGTAACCTATGTGCCAAAAATCTTCTGGAGAGATAAGACTATCTAATTTTAATAACAACAGAAAGTTACACCCCTCTAGGGAGATATCTAATGGACTCTGCTTATCCCAGAGACATGAAAACAGATGTTTAGTTGATATAAATAAAAATGCCTATGAAATTATTTTAATCAGCATTCTACATAGTTCAAGTAACCTTGAAATTCTGGAAAAAAAAAAACCATGAAAAATGAGTACTAAAGGCCTGTTCAACTCAAAAACACTACATAGCCCAAGTATGGTGACTGAGATCTATGAATTTCAGATTGTTTTAGCTCACCTAGACTCAGTGCAGCAAACTCCCTGAAATTATAAGATGGAGGTGTTTAACGAGAGAATTAATAGTTATTCAAATGTGAACACTTCAACCAAAGCTTGTCAGAAATATTCACCTAGAGAAACCAACAGTCTTCTAGGTCAATAGCAGGCAAGCCCATTGTATGAAGGGCAGACAGTAAGTACACCTTTCAGTCTTTGCTGGCCATGCAGTCTGTTACAACTGCTAACTCTGCCTTTGCAATATGAAAGCAGCAACAGACAGCTTAGAGAAATGATCATAGCTGCATTCAACAAAACTTTATTTACAAAAGAGATCTAGATTTGCCCCACAGCCAATTTGCCAACCTCTCTTCTCAATGATTCAATTATGATGATTGCCTTTCAATAGACAACTGACTTATTCCTAGATGGGTTCATACCTTTATTCCCCCACCCAAGTCTAGAAGTAGTTTTTCCTGTGGCAGTAGACAGGAGAACTAATTTGAAGCTCAGGATAAACTCAGAACTCTATGGCCTAGATAAACTGACTTTAGTGCTACTATACTTCTCAATGGTCCAAGGGAGTTAGAATCAAAGAGAACTACCTCATCCAACTGAGAAGAGAGAAGTAGGGAAAGTTATATTCAGTTGAGTATTCTGTATCAGACAAAAATCTAAGCCCTTTATATGCATACATATCATCTACAAAACCATGTGTTTAAAATTATTCCTGATTTCAGGTTAAAAAAAAAAAAAAAAAAAAAAAAAAAAAAAAAAAAAAACTTAAGGATCAAACAAGGCCACAAGAAAGACAGGCATGGTGGCACACACATATAATGCCAGGTACTCAGTAGGTTGAGGCAGGAGCATCACAAGTTCCAGACCTGCCTGGGCAACTAACTCAGTGAAAAGTGTGACTAAAAAATAAAATTCAATAAAAGGGCTGAGGATGGAACTCAGTGGTAGAGTACTTGCTAAATAAGTGCAAGGCCCTGGGTTTAACTCTTGGTACATGAAGAAGGAAAAAATAAAATAAAAGGATATGAAAACTAGAACTAAAACAGCCTAGACCATGTTCTCTCTAGTTAACTGTATTGCTTCTCTAGTCAATGATCTTTGTCATTTCCTTGCCTACTTTAAAAATACAGATAGGACTCCAAGTTTTATCATCAAAATGAATTTTTAAAATTTATTTTTAAAAACACACAGAAATTATAACTTACACAAAAAAATCAAGGTTTAAATGAAAATTGGGTTCTCCATACCTGCAAGGCAACAAAAGCTTATCAGATGCCAAGTAGGGTGGCCTTTATTTTGGGGCAATGAGTCAGCCTAGGCAATTAAAAAACAAAACAAAAAACTACCAGGTAACTGAGGTTTAATCATTGAACATTTCAATATCAAATTGTATTTTAAGAACCTTTATGTAAATCTTCTAAAACATGCTGACATACTTTCTTGCCTTCTTAACAGGGCACAATGAAGAAGTGGGAAATATCAATGATTCGTACTGTCACAGATGCACAACTACAGACAGATTCAGTCACCAGGGATAGATGCATGTAGAAACACAATCCAATGTCCATATATTCACTAAACTATAGGTGACAATCTTGCCACATATACACTCTTACCACAGTATCCCTTCTTGGCAAAACTGATCTCTTGGTCCCTCTTTTACCAACCCCAAACCTGTTTATACCATTTGGTCTCTGAGATGGCATCTAAATGTCACTGCTTTTTAACTTCTTTGTCCCTCTACTTGTACTTGTTGTATGCTACTGTCTATCCTGCTACTTCTCAATTTTTTAAAAAATGTTAATTTCACAGATAATATCAAATCAAGTAGGGCATACTTTCGTTTCTGGCAAGATGAAGCAGAGTCACATATTGCTAACCCATGCCCTTCATCTTTTCATGCATAAGGTCTCCTCAAATTTTCAGCTTTCCTGGTTTTGCTGTTGAAGGAGTGTTTCTTCATCATGAAAGACTCCATGCCTTATAGCAAGATATGGTGGGGTAAGGCATATTGTGGCAGTTTAACACTAAGACTTTCAATTTTCTATCTTTTCTTAGTTTTCTAATTCACAAAAACCTTTTCCTAATTTTAAAAAAAAGGACTTTGAAAGCTAACAGAAATGGTTAGTTTTACTTCAAAGTTTAAAGTTTCCCCTTTCCTTTATAAAAATATAACATCAATAGCAAACCCATAGAGCTAGAGTTAGCACATCTTTGGTTCACAGATCAAGTGAAGAGAGGAAGAGTATACCTAGGAATGTGTAACTAGGAACAAGTTAGAAGGTAAAGAGTATCAAGGAGGATGTTGCACATCTGCATAAAATGGGTTAAGCTCAAGTGAAAGTCATCACTGAAAGGAATAGAAGCATCTACACTATATTTGATACTCCTGTTTGGAAGGAGAGAAGAAATGAGAGATGGCTATAAGGACATCAGGTAAACTATTCAACCCAAGACCCCAAATTTATATGGAAAATGTGAATAATAATAGTAGACTCCTTACAGTACTATGAAAAGATTAAATGAGTTATTGTCTGTAAGTTACTTATCATAGGACATAACATACTGTAAGGCTAATATTACCCACCATAAACAAGTATTACTAACTCATGCCCTTCATCTTTTCATGATTCAACAAACAATAACTGATCAGCTATCATATCCTAGATACCATGTCAAGCAATGATGATACGGGAGTGAATAAAACAAAACTCTGCACATGTGGAGCTTGCAACCATTAGGACAGATCAGGAAAATGGAGGAAGAAAAGAAATAATGTATATTTGGCTATTTATATGACTGGGTAAACTAGCCTTGTCCCTGCTACACTGTACAATCCGCCAGGTTTAAACACATGGTATGCTATCAACCAATGCTTACATAACTGATTAAATTCCAATATTATAGGGTATGTTCAACTGTATTTGTTTGTCAACATGACCGGGTTGAGAGACACCTAGAAAACTGGTAAAGCATACTTCTTGGTGTGTCTTTGAGGCTTATTTCCAGAGAAGACCGGCATGTGGGTCAGCAACTGAATGGGTAAGATAGACCCTGAATGTGGACAGCACTGTCCAAAAGGCTAGGGACCCTGATGGAACAAAAAGTAGAAGGGGAAGTGCCCACACACACACTCTCAACTCTTGAGCTAGCGCATTTTTCTGTTGTTGTCATCTCCTATGGACATCATACTCCAGATTCTTGAGACTTTGAATGCAGACTTGCACCAAAACCTCTCCAGGGAACTTCTAGGCTTTTAGCCTCAAACTGGGTTTATACTGTTGGTCTCTCTTGTTCTGAGGATTTTAGCTTCTTGGACTGAGCAGCTACTGATCTCCTTGTTGCTCCAGCCTGCAGAAGGTCACTGTAGTAATATCCAATCTCTAATTTGGTAAGTCAACCTAGTAAATCCCCTCTTACGAGTATATTCTAATGGTTCTGTTCTTCTGAAGAATCCTGAGTAATATCTTTTTATTACGTAAACTGTTTAACAATATAATTAGTATACTGTGTTTGGTTGACTAAAGTGTTCAATATGCTAAAGACTAACATTTCTTTTCTTGACTAGGAACATACAAAAGAAAAAAAAATGAAAAAGGGTAATCTAAGTCAAGCATGGTGGTACACACCTATAATCCCAGCCACTTGGGGAGCTGAGGCAGAAGGATCCCAAGTTCCAGGCAGGCCTGGGTAGCTTAGTGAGACCCTGTCTCAAAAAAAAATAAAAGGGGCTGGGCATTCAGTTCAAAAGCATTTGCTTATTAGCAATGTACAAAGCCCTGGGTTCAATCCCCAGAATCACTCCCCTCTAAAAAAAGAGGGCAGGGCGGTGGTAACCTGCATGTCTATTTAAGCAAATTCTTCATTTAACGTTCCCCTTGTTCATTTGTTCAGCAAGCATTTATTATACACCCGATTATCAGCACTACTCTAGGTACTACCATAATAATATAATATCTATCAATATATTTCTATCAATATAAGTAATGCTTTTAAGTTTAGAAAGTGTCTACATTTAATTCCCAAACCAAAAATGTGAAAGAGTATCCCTTTTCTTGATGAATCCATCAAGGCTGGGAAGAAATGTAAACAAAGTCACTCAACTAGTAAGCACGAGAGCTGAAGTCTAAGCCTAGATCTTCTCACTCTAAATCCATCATCCTTTCTACTATACTTTAGTGCCCCCACAGTGATTCTTCTTCATCATACTTAATGAATTCCTGGTTTAGCATCCCTGTACTATAACCAAATAATACGTTTGATTATAAAAATTCATATTCATTTTTCCATACTTTAGAAAAAATAATCATTTCTCTCTCCCTTGATAAACATGGAAGAAATATATCAACATAATGATGCACGTCTAAGATTATATAGGAAAATACTACCAAAACTCTTCCAACCCCCAGAGCTATATCCAAAATGGTCATATTTCAGTTTTGCACCCCCAAAACAAGTTAACTTAGAGGAGAAACAACTGATTATATCTCTGCTATTTTATGCTCTTGAAAAACATTTTACTGTTTGTTCACATAGTTTTGAAATTCACATATCAGTTTAAAAATGGGTTTGATCAAGAAAGTTGAGAACCAGGTCCATTTCTGATCTTTTGACCAACATAATCTAACTCAATTTGAAACAGAACCAGCCAAGGAAATTTTTCAAATAAACTGCATTATGGAAAATGACAAAGAAAAGAGACAACACGAAGAAAGATAATAGCCATGGAAACATGAACTTATTAACCATGGCAAATTAGAAACACTTTTCTCCTGGAGATGATGGCAGTGCCACAGCCACATGTTCATTCTGAAAAAAAAAGTGGGGAAAAATGGAAGAACCAGAGATGTCTGAATGGCAGGAAACTAAGTAGCAACCGTCTAAAATCTCCAAGATACATGTCAACTATTACAACCTTCTATTCTACCATAGTATCCTAGCAATATAGAAAACTATGGTGGGTCAAGGATAGAGCTCAATGATAGAACACTTGCCTAGCAGGTGCAAAGCTCTTGGTTTGATGATCTCCAGCACCCAGATTTTTTAGAATGAAAGAAAACTATGGCAGATGTATGGTCAGTCCAGGTCCTCTCAGATTTGAAAATTCTAAAGGTACCTGGGGAAGAAAATTAACATGTCCCAATCCATGTACTTATCATGGATCGAGTCTCACACTGGACACTTCATACTCAAAATCTCCTTTAATTCTTCTAACACACTGTCTTATAATAAAATAGTATCTTCATTTTACAGATTAAAGAACTGGGTCTCACAGATAAGCCAATCTCAAAAAAACAAAGGACGAATGATATCGCTAATAAGTGGATGATGACACATAATGGGGGGTGGGAGGGGTTAGTGTTAGGGTTAGAGTTAGGGTTAGGGAGGGGGGCAAGAATGGAGGAAGGAAGGACTGTATAGAGGGAAAAGAGGGGTGGGAGGGGTGGGGGGGAAGGGGAAAAATAACAGAATGAATCAAACAGCATTACCCTATGTAAATTTATGATTACACAAATGGTATGCCTTTATGCCATGTACAAACAGAGAAACAACATGTATCCCATTTGTTTACAATAAAAAAAAAAAATAAAAAAAAACTGGGTCTCACAGAACTCAGCAAACTTGTCCTAAGTAAATGTCTATAGTATGACACAGAGAAAATGCTTTCACACAATTGACTCCAAAATCTGCACTGCTTTCACTCTAACACAATGCTGATTACATAAAAGTTACCATCCCTTAGTTTCTAATTGGGAACATTATCAAGAGACTTGTAAAACATTCATTCTGTAAGAAACAACACATGTGTAAATGGGTGGTGGTAAGCTTCTGAAACTTCAATTGCATAAAACAGAGGAGCTACTCTGCATGTTGATGGCTGTGGACATGAGGAGAGCTATGTTATTATCCACATGCACTACACAACAAAATCACTGCATGTTAATAAAGTCTGTAAAAGAGGCCAGTACTCAAGTGGCATAGCTGGATATCAATTTCCAAATTTCAATCTGAGATCAAATTTATTTTTGACTATCATGTGCTCAGGGCTGGGATGACAACAATGAAGAAATGACAATCTCTGTCCCCTATTAACTTTCAGTTAGGGGAGAGCCTGCTGCTTTCAATAAAATATAGGAGGGATGCACAGGGAGCTTTGACACATAGGAGGGATGCACAGGGAGCTTTGAAAAGTTTAGGAGAGGTAGACATAACCCCACTTGGAGGACCGAGAAAGATTCTGAATAGTACCACTTCTAGGAATCTACACAACACTTGCATATGTGCACAGACTATATTAAAATGCAGAAACAAAGGCAAAATATTGAAATACTCTAATACCCATTATTGAGGGAAAGTCAGTATAGAATATTCTGCTATGGAACTATTTGAAACGATATCATACATGTAATCCCAGTAACTCGGGAGGCTGAGACAGGAAAATAGCAAGTTTGAGGCCAGCCTCAGCAACTTATTAGTGAGGTCATCAACAACTTAGTCTCAAAATTTAATTTTTCAAAAAAGGGCTGGGGCTATAGTTCAGTGGTAAAAGCACCCCTGGGTTAACTCCAAGTACCAAATAAAAATAAAAATAAAAAAAGTCACACAGACACAGAATGACTTTATACAGCTATTAATGTTATAATATTAATTGAAAAAAGTAAGAAACATTAAGACAAAAGAAAATGTGTGGTCATATTTTTACTTTTATACATATGGAACCGAGGAAGCCAGGTACAGTGGTGCACACCTGAAATCCCAGCAACTCAGGAGGCTGAGGTAGGAGGATCCAAGTTTGAAGACAGCCTCAGCAACTTAGCAAGGTCCTCCGCAGCTCAGTGAAACCCTATCTTGAAATAAAAAATTAAAAGGACTTGGAATATAGCTCAGTGGTAGAGTGCCTCTGGGTTCAATCCCTAGTACCAAAAACAGAACTGAGGAATCTAAGAACTGGAATAATGATATGCCCCAAATCAGGAAGCAATTACTAACCATAGGTTGGTCATTTATTAAACAGATCATATTAAAGAATTAATATTTCATCATTTAGTAACATTTTCCCCCAGTATTCCTAGAATGTTAAACTGAGTTTTAGATTACTGTTTTAAAAAAAATAGACACATATATGCATATATACCTTCTCCCTGAACTTAGGGGAAGATTCTATTAATATGTTGATCTAAACAATTTTAACATTATTTAAATGCTTTAAAACATTTATACAATCTTTACACAGGTTTCTCTGTTTATAATTCTACATAAATAAAACGGTTCATTTAGAAATAACAAAGATAAAATAAGGAATAAAAGTGCATGAAATAAGACTGAAAATAGAAAGATGAAAACAAGACAGCTTTTCCCCTGGATCTCCAGTGTTACTATGTGCAAAGAAACTTACCAGCCTAAACCTGATTTGATGTTAAAAACTTTTGCAGGAAAAATAAGAATGAGATCTAGAATAATGGTTTAGATATAAAGAAAACTGATTTTAGAATCGGAAAGAAATCTTGGACAGAACATCTAATTGAATTTTTTCATTTTACAGAAAAGGAAACTGGGGGGCCATAAAAAGATCACTCATAGCTAATGATCAGGAGAATCCAATAGGAGAATATAGCCAGAAAAGTCTGAAAGTATCCCCATTCCAAGGCCATTGTCTTCTCTGGTACCCACACAGCAACACTTAAAACTCTTTATTGAGGAAAATTACTTTAATTTAGGCTTAATTATCCAAATGGGCTATCTTTAGGGGGGGAAATTACTGTTCAAATCGTCTTTTCCAAATGTAAACATAGCCTAAAATTACTTCATTCTTATCAATATTTAAACAAAACAGAATGTTTTTGCAATATGATTATCATGAGACAGAAAATATAGCATGTTATAATTCAAGCTGATTCAAGAGATTAAAAGAAAAAATGAAATGGCAAGAGCAGTCTACTTAAAAAGACTACAGTCAACAAACTTTACACAAAGTTGAAATTATTTATCATAGCCATGCTTTTCTTAATCAAAACAACTACATCATAACCCAACATTCCTTATAAATTATCAGGCTTTTGGTATAACCACTGGGGAGGGTAAACAGCAATAAGAACAAGTGAACTTTACAAATGAAATTCAAAAGAATAATTCTGTCTGAAAAACTATACAACTAATTTTCCAAAAGTGTGCTCCAGAAGTCACAGAACACTGAATAATATCAAATATATTTAAAGAACAAAGTAAGAAGAGAAGTTTTTCAAAAATGTACTGGTCTGGCTTCTGGGGAGCCTTGAATAGATTAATACTCTTGTGATTCTCTAAGAAGAAGTATGATATGTTAAATACAAATTATAGGCGGCCATTGTTTTGGTCTTAGGTCTCCTGGATTACGACAGACCAGAGTAAAGATCAAAATGGAGTCACCCATGCTAAAGTTGCAAGTCACCAAACTAAAACTAAGTTATCTGACATTCTCAGAAATCAAACAGACCACCTTCAAATGGCATAATAATGAAGTTCCCTCTGATTTTGTTCTTACACACAAAAAAACTAACCTGAAAGAAAACTGATATTAACTAATCAGGTATTTTACTATTATCTGTCTCCAAGTCTCTGCCTTACCAGGAAAGCAACTTTGAAATTAACAATCTAGTTTTTGGTTTTTGTTTCTACTTTCTTCAGCCGTTCTCTGTCATTAAACCAACCTCTTTTCCTCAGCTCACTGGAACACTTATTTTATTTTATGGAATGAAATGTTGCTGGATTCTAAGATAAAATCAATCAAGATCTTTAAATGTGCTGTAATTCTGTTTGGGGACCAGTATAAAGTTTCCCAAACATATTTAATCACAGAATCAACTTTTTGGTGCTCCCTAACAAATATCACACAATGTGATGAAACATTCAATTTGTATGTCAAGTTCAAACCACTGCATCTATGGTTTTCACACTTTGTTACATAATATTCTCTTAGAATTATTGCTTGTCAAAAAAGTATATCCATTATTCCAGAAACATGTATTTTTAAAAGATAACCTAAAAAACAAGATAAAGGACAAAAAAAATGACAAAGGCTCAGATAATAGACCACAGAAGTTCTATGAATTGCTGACTATACTTGTTTTGACATATTTTCCTAACTATCCTGAATCTGTTATGAATTCAAAGGCCAGATCTTTTTGACCAAGAAAAAAAAAATTTCTATAAACACAAAGAGTAATACTTAGATGATAAAACTCAGACTAGATCTCAGTGGTAAAGGCTGAGAAGGTCTCAAATTCATACCACATGTTAGGGATCTTGAAAGGTCACATTAGAGAAGATTAAACAAAGGACAATATGTTCAAAGTAAGTGTTTGATGTCTAAATTGTTAAGGGTGTGCTGTTCTGACTCAATTATACTTTCTGAGCTGTCAGTGAGTCTGGTACAAGGAAGACATAGTACTGACCTTTGGTCTAGTGCTCACCTTCTAGATATAAAATGTATATCCAGTAAAAGGCCACGATATTGCCCAAACAGAATTCTACATTCAAATTACTCCTGGGTCATCTCTTAATTTACTATAATGTAGGTGGTGGGGGGGCTGTAGCTCAGTGGCATAGCACTTGCCTAATTTACTCTAATTTTGTGGAATGAACACTCTGCCTTTGGCTTTCCCTCTGTTAAATATGAACTGTTTCACAAAAATTTTCAAAGACTAGCCAGTAAAAAAAAGGCATATTATCAAAGAAAAAGTAAAAATGTTAATTTTATTTGTCTCAAATTGAGAACATACACTTTTATTTACTTTGATCATGTTACTCAATGGCACGAGTAACATGCTATTTTAAACTCATTTAAAAGCATTAAAAATGTTTTCCAAATGGATAAAAATACAGAAAGATGATAATCTATCATGAAGGGCCTATTCTAAAATCAACCCCTGCATTGGCATGTCTGCATAGGATGGGTGCTGGGTCCAGGATATATACCCTGGGCTCAGTACTGAAGGCCTCTGTGCTCGGTTTTCTACTGTTCAAACAAAGAGGCTGACTATTGTAAGGACTAAGTGAATTAATACAAATACAGGCTGGCATGGTAAATATCCATTTTTATCATCATCATCCATTATAATAATATCCCACATAAAAAATTGTTCAGGAACAAAACAAAAGCTTTGTTTTCTTTTGAGAAACATGTAACTGGGTATTCCTCCTTTCACCACACTGGAACTGTCTCCAATGCAGCTGAGAGAAGGGAGGAGAATGCCTCCCACTTCACCTTCTATTCTCATCTCTCTGCCTGTCTACCTAAATTCAGTCATGACTTAAGAAGCACTTTGATACTTACATGCTTCATCGACATTTCTGCAAATAGTTCAGAATATTTTAACTTCACTGTTCAGAGAAGGAGAAGCCTTAGTTAAAAACTGAACCATAATAACTTTATGTCTGTTAATCTCCTTGTAATTTGCACATTTCAAGTGAAATCATGGCAAACTATGTTTCCAAAGAATTTCCTTTTTTAATGGTGTCTGGGATGAAACCCAGGCCTCACGCATGCTAGCCAAATGTACTGCCACTGAGCTGTATCCCCAGGCTTTGCTCCCAAAGAATTTTTCAGTTTGTAGTTTGATAACATACCGGTTGTCAATAATTAAAGCAATGAAATTTTCCTGCATTGTGGCAGGGCATACACACACATACATATACACACAGATATGTGCACACACATAATAAATAAAATCTGTATCTGTGTCTGCACCTATTTTTAGGCAGTTAATTCTTTCCTGACTTTTAATCACAGTCACATATATAGACACATAGGGCTGCTCACTCTGTTCTATGCATATATAATATGCTCCGAACCACCTGCTTCATAGGCATGTCATACTGTCACAAGGAAGATAAAATAATGGAATGTGAACAGGTCAAAACTCTTTTATCACTCCTGACTAAAAAAATATATATATATATATACACATACACACACACACACACACACACACACACCCATGTGGAAAGGAATCTCCATCTTCACCATTAGAAAAGAAAAGCAGCATATAAAAAAAAAGAATTATTATAATTATTATAGGTAGCATGGCAGTTAATTCATTAACTGTTATGATGTTGAGTCCCACCATCCCCCTTTTCCTTCCTCTCCACTACTCCTACCTATGATTTCAAGGACAAATGCACTGCATATGTATTCTCTCAATTTTAACTTAGGCATAAATTTAACTTCCAGAATTAGCTCTCTTCAGAGTGTCTCCAAAACTTTGCCTCAGTTGAAATAAACTTAGCAAACTCTGAATTCGCACCTCAAAGCAACATTTACAAAAATAAGGGGTCTGACAATTCATGTAGCAAACTAAAAGGAAAGCTATAATAAAAGCTTCAAAGTTTACATCTAGAAGAGACTTCAGGATGTAAAGATCATTTAAACCAACCTTACATTTAAAGAATTCAAATATGGTGTTGGTACCAATTCAATCTTTCTGACACAACTTACAAAATTATAAAGAAAAGTATAATAACACAAAGTCAAAAAATCTTTTCACTGGTATGTACTAATTTGCTTTAAAAAATAATCCTAATCCATTCTTTCTAAAGAAAGACAGTGCTAGCAAAGCAAATAGTTAAGAGTGTGAAGTAAGAGTCTACATAATGGGAGAAGATCTTGGCCAGCTACTCCTCTGATCCCTAGGGGATTTATATATAGGGGATTACTATCCAGAATATACAAAGAACACCAAAAAAATAAGTAAATAAAAATATTTCAATCAATAAATGGGCACAAGAACTAAAGAGAAACTTGTCAGAAGAAACACAAATGGCCAACAAATATATGAAAAAATGTTCAACATCTGTAGTCATCAAGGAAATGCAAATTAAAACTACACTAAGGTTTTATCCCACTCCAGTCAGAATGGCAATGATCAAGAATACAAACAACAGTAAGTGCTGGCAAGGTTGTGGGGGGAAAGGTATACTTGTACATTGTTGGTGGGATTGCAGACCATTCTGGAAAGCAGTTTGGAGACTCTTCATAAAAGGAGGAATGGAGCCACCATATGACACAGCTATCCCCACTCCTTGGTGTTTTCCCAAAAGATTTAAAATCAGCACACTACAACAATACAGCCACCTCAATGTTTATAGCAGCACAATTCACAATAGTTAAATTACAGAATCAACCCACATGCCTTCAACAGATAAATGAATTAAGAAATTGTGAAATATATTATATATATGAAATCATATAAATATTTTACATATACATGAAATTGTATATATTTTATACAATTATATATATTTATATATGTACATATATAAATACATATATATGTGAAATTATATACACATATATATGTACATATATATATGTGAAATTATGGCATTTTCCAGTAAATGTATGGAAATGGTAACAGCATGATAAGTGAAAAGCCACAATCAGCAATTCAAAAGTTCAAATGTTTTCTCTCATATGCAGAAGCTAAAGTAAAATAAAGGAAAGAGGGAAGAAAGGATAGGATAACATAAAGGACCAATCAAATACAAATTAATAGACAAGCGAAAGGAAGTCTAGTAGAGTAGAGGAAGGAAAATGGAAGAAGGGAGGAAAGGAGGAAAAATGGGAGGGAAAAACGGGGATCATGAACCGAAATCAACTTCCATGAATGCATGAATTTGTCGGGATATAAAGCTCTAATAAAAAATAAATTAAAAAAAAGGACGGAGGGCAATGCTAAGTCGATCTATTTCTGGTCACCCCGAAAGTAGAAATGCTCAATCACAAGCACTTACCAGTTTATCTTATATAATGAAAAAGAAAACTTAGCTTGCCTTTAAAACTGGCTACCAACTAGCCCCACACCTACCTCAAGCAAAGTATATGCCAAGAGCCAGGTCTGTGAAGATTCAGTCCAAAAACTCACTGAAGAAGAAAAGGCCACAAAAACAGCCATTCCCTCCCATTCACCATTCAAACTCTTAGAAGTCACAGAGAAATGGTATTTTAAGAAACCACAGTCTAATTCATGCAGAATGTGTCCCTAAAAGGAACACGTACATTATCATCATGTTGGTTCCTATACTTAGTATTTTTATAAATATATGTTGTATGTCATTTTTATTCATTTTCAAGATGAATTTCAGGGTTTTAAAATATATATATATATATATATATATATATGTAAATAATATAATTTTTATTTTCAGGAAGAAAAGCTCACTGTGTGAGACCAGGCCAATAAGACTAATTTAAAGTGAACTATGTCAAAGAATGGCTGCTTGGAATCAATTGAGTCATAAATTAGAAGTTAATAGTAATACCATCTGAAGGTTTATACCACACCTTCAGAAAGCAAGCATCATTGAAACATCTTATTGATGAAAACATTTTTTTCCCTGAGTGTAAATTAAAATTGGAAGAGAGTTGTTTGAGCCTATTGTTAATGAAGAACAATATTCATACATATTTCCCTGAAGGTTTTGCTTAGGATTATTACAGATCCCATACTACAGAGGGTAAAAAAAAAAAAAAAAAAAAAATGCTGGAAAAAAATCTGCAAAGGAAAAAAAGAAAGGTTTCCAGCTGACCACGCAAAGTAATTCTGCAAGAGGTAATAGTAATCTGCATACCTATTTTTATATTGATACATTAACATTCTAGACAGGCACAATGCCACATGCCTGTAATCCCAGTTACTCAGGAGAATGAGGCAGGAAGATTGGAAACTTAGTCTGTCCCAAAATAAAATTTAAAAAGGACTGACGATGCAGCTCAGCTGCAGAGTACCTGTCCAACATGTTCAAGGTCCTGGGTTCAATACCTAGTACCAAAAACATAATAATAACAACAGTATAGTTTAATCTGTAGGACAGAGCCAGCCCAAGACTGTTTCTTTTAGGACCTGATCTCTGATTCCAAATTTACGACTAACCTTATGCAAAATCCTGACTTGTTATCACATATTTTAAATGACATATAATAATACTATCCTACTTTACCAGAAAGAAATATCAGTTCAGGGGCTTTAAATCTGTTTTTCCATTCCCCTTCCTGATTAAAAGTATTCATTTCCACACCTCAATCCAAATTAACTGCAAACTTTCCTCAAAGTTCCTTACTTCTTCAACTACTCACCAGCAAGTTTGTTAAACCTTTTTAACTTTTTTTGGTTGTAGTGCTGAAGATTGAAGCCAGAGTCCCACAGTGCTAGGCAGGCAAGCACTCAACCACTGTGCTATACTCCCAGTCCCTAAACCTTTATACTTCTTAATCTTCTCTTCTGCCAAGCTTTCTTCAAAGCTCTATTTCCCAAACTCTGTTTCTCCATAATATGGGCCTGTCCCATCGTGCTGCCTCCCAACACTTTCATCATGTATCACCCCTTATTCTTATCTTTTGTCTGCTCAATCACCCCAATGACACAGATACCCACATCTAACACTCAAATCCACAGCCTTGATTCCAAGGTCCCATCCTATCTTGGAACAGTTAGATCAAAGAGAGTCAACTTGCTCTTTATGTCTTGCTAATTTCTTTACTATCTTTCATTTGTTGACATCTGTTTTATAAGCCAAGTGCCTAGTCAAAATCTTCTGTGGTAAGCAAAGGAGAAATGCCTAGATGAAAAAGAAATAGTTGCATATGATTTTTGTACTTAAAAGTTAATTTATACTAAATAACACCTCTCATCATCTGCCTAATCCAGTCTGCCTAGCCTACTCCCTTGGGTGTTTTGACTCCAATTCTTACAAATCTTCATTACGTAGTATCCATGTTCACTTAAGCTAAGCATACCCATAATGCATATTGTTTACCTGTCCCTTCATCTTCCACTCTCCATCCAAGTTGTCTTTCTAACATTCAAACCTCATCATGCTTTTCCATGCTCAATACTCCCTCCACTGCTGGGTGTGGTGGTGCACACCTGTACCCAGCTACTCAAAAGGCTGAGATAGGAGAATCTCAAGTTCAAGGCCAGTCTGGGCAACCTAGTGAAACCCTGTCTCAAAATAAAACTAAAAAGGGATGAGGAGGTAGCTCAGCAATAGAGCACTTGTCTGGCATGCATAATGCTTTGAAGTTCAAAACTCAGTGATGCCAAAAATGAATTTTAAAAACTGATGTATATTTTAACAGGTTTACATTGATGTAAGACACATAGCATACATTCACTCACTTATCTTTTGATATCATACCAAGGTCTTTCCTTTAAGTTTAAATTGGCAGATTCATTATTGGCATTATTTTTCTAACATAATTCATTGATCTGTGGCCAGTTTGGCTTTCTTCAAAGTGGAATAAAAACTTGAAGACACTTAAAATCACTAGAGTAGCAAATCTTTTCAGATATATACTGAAACAGCTTCAGTCATCCATATCATGCTCATATAATTTAACAGTAAGATTTTTAAGTGATATCTTTACCAGATCTTTCCAAAGAATTTAATTTACATTTTTATAGGAAGATTATCTTTCTTTTCACACTTATGTTATCAATTTACATAATACTGAGGAAAATACGTACTCTGACAAATAAATTGGATATAAGCAGGTTTAGGAGTCAGTCCTAGGCTATGCCTGTTGCCCCCACTAGCTCCTTAGTCAGCTTACAACTCAATAAGGTGAGACTGGGTAGTAAGGGCACACTACTACTGAATTGTCTGTAGGCCAGAATCACTCAGGTGGGCATCAGTCATCATCTGTTGAATCCAACAAACAGAAGACATCAATGAACCCAGCAAATGGGCAGAAAGAAACTGGTAGGGCTGGAGTTACAGCTCAATGGTAGAGTGCTTGCCTAGCATGCACAAGGCTCTGGTTCAACCCTCGCATCCAAAAAAGAAACAAATAATTGATTTTCCACTTCTCTACATAATTAATTGTTATCCTCAAGGTTTCTATTCAAATATCACTTCCTCTATGACACATCAATCTTCTTCTGCTGATAAAGGTAGATGTCCCTTCTCAGGAGCATCAGTGCAAGCTGTTACATCTAAGATGACCAAATGTACTGGCATCCCTAAGTCAGTCCTAGGTTACACCTGTTGCCCCCACATAAGTATTAATACCACCCCTTCACTCTCAAAGGGTCCCCATTTTGACAACAGATTATATGGTCACTACAGACAGTACAAGACACAAGGAAGACTAATCAATGGTAACTGTCTATGTGCTTATTTTTAAAACTAATAATCAGACTAATTTTCAAATATTCATAATCATTAATATTTCCCCTTCTATTGTCAAAAGAGTAATACTTTAGACAATTATATATGCTTTCCTATGTACATACCCCTATCACGACATTTACCACACCATCCTAAAAATACTTTCTTCCCTACTTCCTTCATAAAACATTTCTTGAGAAGCAAATGTTTGTCTTATGTATCTTTCTCTTTTTGTAATGTTGGGAATAGAACCTAGAACCTCACAAATGCTAGCCAAGAGATCTACCACTGAACTACACCGCATCCCTTTTTTATTTTTATTTTGGGATAGGTTCTTGTGAAGCTGCCAAGGCAAACTTATGATCCTACTGCATCAGTCTCCCAAGCAGCTAGCATTACAGGCATGCATCACTATGCCTGATTTATGTTATGTATCTTATGTACCTCTATACCCATACAGCAGAGAGCAAAGTTCAACTTATTTTAAGCATATTTTAAGCATATTCAATAGTCTGTTTCCCTAAATAGCTGTAGCATAAGAAGTTATTTATAAAAACTTGAATAACAGGTGATTTATTGGTCTTGACTGATGCCTACACAGTAATTATAGAATGTTATAACCATATTTATCTCAAAATGAAAAACATCAGCAGTAATAAAAGCACATCTAACATACTAGCTCGATTCCTTCAAATAATGTGAAAAACTTTCTTAAGTTACTTTTTTCTTTTTTTCTTTTCCTAGTTGATACTGCAATTGAACCCAGGGGCACACTACCAATATGCCACATACCCAGTCTTTTTATTTTGAGAAAGTTCTAAGCTCCTGAGTCTGGCCTTGAACTTGCAATCAGCCTCCCAAGTTGTTAGGATTACAGGTGTGTGCTACCACGCTAAGCTTAAGTCATACATTCTTACCAACATTTTTCTAAAAGGTGCTTTTATTATACCCATTTTACAAGTGGGAAAAGAATAACTTTCATATTCCACTAGTATATAAAGAAGCTATTCTCATGGGCCCTGAAAATACTATGGTTATTCTTCAACCTCAATGTCTATATTACTTTTTAAAGAACACTTTATAAAATACATCTCCAAATGTACCTAAGACTGAATAAAGTTATTGTACATTTAAAAAAAGAAATACAAACAATAGCTCAGCCATTCTCTTCCTTAGGGTGCTATTAAAAGCAATTTCTGCCTGGGGAAAATTTGTTTGTACATAAACAAATTTGCATGAATAAGCCAAGCCATTTCATATTTCAGCTTAATAACAACTGTCAAGCATCTTCCAGATAATGCAATTCATGGAGGAAATATACAGGCAAAAAATGTGATTTTAAGACCTTGGATTATTTGTTCCTATGCAGTTTATTCTAATTACAAATCAGAAAAAAAAAAATGAAAAACTCTTTTCTGGATAAACAAAAAAGTCATACTCAGCAAGAGCTTGATTAAAGAATAAACAACCAACCACCAAAATATTTACAAATTATAACTTAGGTCTGGAAATGAAACCTAACACATTTCTAAAATCAACATTAAGGAAACAGAGGTACAAAAATGACCCAAAATTGTAATTCCTATCTAATCACTGTAAAAAACAAAAGAAACTCCACTGTAGTAAACAGGCCAAGAAATAAAAAAGGGAGAAGACTAAATGGCAATAATTTAATTGCCTTCTTCAATTAAATTTTCAATTATCTTCATTGTAAAACTACAGATATACTCACATACTCTGGTTACCAAAGCTGTGGCAAGTTACTACAATTTCTAATAGTTTTACAACTTTCCAATGGATTCTCATACAACTACTTACAAGCTTGGGTGATCACTCAAAGAAGAAATAGAATTAAGGCAAATTGAATAACCTTCTCCTTTTACCCCTCAAAGCCACATCTCACACAACCATATTTTAATGACTATTCCTTGTTACTTAATAAACTGCCATTACCTCATAAGGCAATAGATTGAATTTTCCCAAATCATAGAGAGCACAACAGTTTCAGCCAACCAGAAGAGTGGCCAGAAAAGATAATAATTGGAAATGTAATCACCCAGCTTTCATTCACACAGCTAACTTGAAGAGTTTTACCTACAAATCAATCATAAACCCATTATACATATACAAATACTATTACCACCATCCCAACTTCAACCTTCAGATAGCAAGCAGAGAGGAACAGGAAGTGAAAGGTGCACTGGTAATAGCCATGGCAAATTATTAACCATGGACTGTGTGCCTACTATGTGACAGTCCTGGAGACACAACCACAAAACAAAGTTCCTACCCTGAAAGTTTAAAGAACTTGCTTAAGACTAGCAGGATTTGAATTCAGATATGTCTTATTCCAAATCATGTGATCTTCCACTACAACACACCTCCTCCAAAGGTGAACCATTTCAGCAGATTTTCTAAGGATAAAAGGGACAGCAAAATCAAATTCCCATGAGATATGTAGGAAGAAATGAGTTCTTTCTCTGAAACAGTTTCACAGGGTACAACAATATAAGAAAACTGAACTGTGTTTATTTTTATGTTGTCAACTTGGCTGGGTCATGGTGCCCAAGTACTTGGTCAAACAATTGTTCATGGTTCTATGGAGGGGCTTTTTGTCTTTTGGTTTTTGTCTGTTTGAGTTTTTTTGTGAGATTAACATTTAAATTGGAGAACTTTGACTAAAACTTGTTTCCCTTCATAATGTGAGTGGACTTCATCCAATCAGTTGAAAGGCTTGAAGAGAACCATTACTGACTTCCTCCAGTCAAGAAGGAATACTCCAATAAATGACTTCCTTACTTAGCTGTAACATCAGCTCTTCCCCAGGTCTCTGGCCTGCCAACGCACCCTGTAGATTTTTTTAAGTATTTTTTAATATTTTTTTTTAGTTGTAGATGGACACAATATCTCTATTTTATTTATTTAGTTTTATGTGGTACTGAGGATCAAACCCAGTGCCTCACATGAGCTATGCAGGTGGTCTACCTGTAAGCCACAACCCCAGTCCCACCCTGTATATTTTTGACTTGCCAGTTGGCACAATCACATGAGCTAGATAATTCCTTAAAATAAATCAATCTCTCTCTCTCTCTCTCTGTATATATACACACACATATCCTATTGGTTCTGTTTCTTTGGTAAATTCTGAGTAATACAATAACTAAACATTAAACATAGGACATGAAAAAAAGATACCTTCAGAAATACTCCTATCCATACTCTCAGTTTATTTCCACCCTCCTCCAACAAGGACAGACTCTGACAGTTCTAGTAGGATCAATTCTAGCCAAAGATCTCCTTTCTAGATTAAAGGGAAGGAATTCATAAGAATAAGAGCCAAAGTTAAATAATTCCAAACTAAAACTCCACTGGTTATTTCTCCTGCAAACTGGCCAATCTCCTGAGGACTCTCCAGTTCCTTAAAGGTACTACTCAGAGAGTTCATTATTCAGAGAAGGAAGCAGTAATATAAAAATTCCACAATCATAATCTCCAATGGAAAAACACAAGTCTCATTTCAAACTTGGTTGGGTGCATAATTAGCCAAGAAAGTTATTATAAACTCAAATCCCTTATGAAGACAAACTTATATAAACATTCAAAATCATAACCAATATTGTCTTTTTTCTTCTAATGTCTTTTTCCAATGTAACCAATTTATAGACAGGAGTTAAAATCTTAAATGTTTTATCTGTTAATATCACCTCTTCTCCTTTAAATAGTCCTTATAAATATATACAATCATCTAGACATCACTACTAGAAACTAAGCATTCAACAAAATATTGAGAATTTTTTAGCCATATTGTCGTAAGTTTTAAGTATATCTAATGAAAAATCATAATGAATATCAGATTATATAATAAAGCAAATTAATTAGGACTTCACCAGAACTTATAAAATTCCAGAATTGCTTAAAATTCTAAGATTTAGCCAGGCATACAGGTGCATACCTATAATTCTAGAGATTCTGGAGACTGAGGCAGGAGACTGAGGAAAGTTTAAGACCAACCTCAGCAATTCAGCAAGACCCTCAGCAACTTAGAGAAACCCTGTTTCAAATTTAAAAAAAAAAAAAAAGGACTGGAGAAATAGTTCAGTGGTAAAGCATCCCTGGATTCAATCTCCAGTACCAATAAATAAACAAGCAAGCAAAGACTAAGATTCAAGTTATCAGCTGATCTAATTAGACCAGAAATAATACTTCAAACTTCTAATTTCAGAACTGTGCTCATCAACAAAACTATGTTTCTCATCATTTATACACTGTAATGTTATCTACAAACCTTCCCAAAGGTGGAAAACTACCCAATGCATAAAAGGAACTGACCCTTTGACTCCAACTAAAAATATATACTACCATATAGTCTAACCATACTTCAAATGGACCTCTTTTCAGTTAATACTTCTGTTAAGAGGAACAACAGGAAACTACATACTGGCTGGTGTTTTAGAACAGGAAACATATTCAAAAGAACTCTGGGGAGGCCTAGAACTCAAAATCCTGTTTTTAACTGAGTGTGTGCATGTTTTTCATTGGATTATATGTAAGTAAGAGAATGAACTTGACATCATTCCCTCAACTTCATGAATAGGAAGCCTACTGAGGTTCAATAATCTAACAGATCAAAAGGATATGAGCTCACCTGGGAAAAATGGTTAGACTTTCTTTAAACAAATGTTCATTATTTTTAGTAGGACTATTCATTAAATTATGTTTCACTTCAAATCTAATATATCTGGTTTTCAAAGGCATATTTTAAGTAACTCATTAAGATAAGGCATACACTATGGCTGAACTCAAGGAAAATATCTAAGACCTATGGAAATGCTATAGTAATAATTTAAAATAAATTATAAGGTATCCCCCCTCATAAGATTTATAATCTTAGCCACAAATGTGGGATCAATGTTAACAAGGATTTAAAAATCTGAACTTAATGAATTCAACTGTCAAAAGTGTACCCTTTTCTTAAACTAATGCCTTCTTCAGTGTTACAAAAATTTACACTTTTTAACCAAAATTTATTTCTGTGACATATGCTCTAAAAAAATTACATTTAACTATCAGAATTTTGGGCAGCATTAAAAAAAAAAAGTTCCCTTAATTTCCTTAAATTGTCAGTTTTATCCCCCACCACCATTTTAGAGGTGATAAAAGAATTAACACATACTCCTTATAGAAAATTTAGTAAATCTAGAAAAGTATGAATAAAGTTTTAAATGTCATCTTCATTTTCTCAACCCAGAATACAACTGAGTTAACACTTTGATGTACAGGTTTTCAAATTTTTGTTCTAGGGGCAAATACACATAAATAAAAATTAAAATGGAATATAAATGCATACTTATACTCTGTCCACTTATTAAGAAATATTTCTCATCTTGAAAAAATCTTAGAAAATAATTCCCCCATTACTGGATATGTGTGTTTCTTTAACTTTCTATTAATACCAATACTTTGATATAGTCCTTACTAACAATCTTTGACAAAAAACAATACTCAGAACATATATCCAGAAAAAGCCAATAGTAGACTGGGATTTAGCTCAGTGGTGGTAATGCTTTCCTAGCACAAGGGAGGCCCCAGGTTCAATCTCATCAATAAGTCACTGAAATATGCAGAAATTATGAGAGATATTTCACCTAATAAATGAAAAACTATAAAGCATCTAAAATAATACTAAGTGCTGGTGCAAGGATCATGAAAGGAGCTATTTCAATGCAATGCTAATTAGAACCTAATATAATCTTCCTGCATAATAAGTCAGGCAATATGCATCAAGGGCTTTAAATATTTTAGCTAATAATTTAATTTTAGAAAGGGATCCTAAGCCAGGCCTGCTGGCACATGTCTGTAACCCCAGCTACTCTGAAGGTTAAGGCAGGGGGTTCTAAGTTTGAGGCTAGCCTCAACAACTTAGCATGACCCTGTCTCAAAATAAAGAATAAAAATGTCTGGGAATGTAGCTCAGTGGCAGAGTACCCCAGGGTTCAATCCATAATACCGTACAAATAAATAAATAAGAAATTAATTCTGAATAAACATAGATAAGTCTAGATGTTAACAGCCCCACAAGAAAGTATGTAGGATTAATTAACATTAATTTAGCAGTATAAAAGGCACTGAAGACCTGATCTACATCATTTCTATGGTTTGAATGTATCCTTCAAAAATTCATATGCGGGACCTTTATTCCCAATGTGATGGCACTGGGAGGTGGAACTGTTAAGAGATGGGATCACTGGTAATACAGAGAACATGACGTTATAAAGTAAGGGGGTACCTTAGCCAGGCACCCTGGCACATGCCGGTGATCCCAACTACTTAGAAGACTAAGTTGCCCAGGCTGTTTCAAAATAAAATAAAAAGGGCTGGGGATACAGCTCAGTGACAGAATGGTTCAAACCCCAGTTCCCCAAAAAAGAAAAAAACAGGGCACACCTTGTGTTTTGCCCTTTGGCATGTACATGCCTGCTCTTTCACCTTCTGCCATGCTACGACTCCCTTGCCAGATGTCAACACGTGCCCTTAGATTCAGCCTTCAGAAAGAATCATGAGCTAAACAACTATTCCTTTATAAAGGACCCAGTCTCAGGCATTCTGTTAGAATAATAGAAAATGAAATCAGACAATTATCATTATTGAGCTTTCCCTAATACTTCACAAGTTTTAATTTGTGGTCCAGCCTTCACTTTTCATAAGACTTGTTTATGTGTTTGTTTTAGAGCTCAATGCCCAATCTTACAATTTCTAAGAGGAAATAGATGCTTTCAGCACAGCCTATTATATAGTAACTGATATACAACATATATTACCACATTTTATTACTCCACCTACAGAATAAAACTTCTAAAAATTGAACACAAATGTATTGATAGATAAAATGACAACTGGAACATCCAACAATCAGTTTATTCATTTATTTTTGTGGTATTGGAGACTGAACCCCGGGTCACTCTACCTCTGATCTATATTCTCAGACCTTTTTTATTTTTGATTTTGAGACAGTGTCTCACTAAGTTGCTGAGGCTGGTCTCAAACTTGTGATCCTCCTACCTCGACCTTTCAAGCAGCTGGGATTACAGGCATGTACCACAGTACCTGGTTATAACATCAGGATTTTAAAAGGTAAAAATAAACAAAGAGATGTTTCAATAAGTTTTGTCCAAACCCCTGAAAACCAAAGTTAGCATCCCCAGGGGATGCCCACCAATACTTTTTTCTACAATCAGTTTTGACTTTCCCCCTAGGGAAATAAACATAGGTAGATAGGTAGGTAGGTAGATAGATAGGTAGGTAGATAGATAGATAGATAGACACCCAATATATATTAGATCTATACACTATCAGTTGAGTGATGAAAAATGGGAACTTATGTCTTTTACTTTATGAAACAATTCTGTACACCCATTTTGTCTGAAACAAGTGCTTAAAGAACCTAACAATATAGCAGTGACACAGGCATGGTGGCATACACCTGTAATCCCAGCAACTCAAGAGAATGAAGCAGGAAGATTGCAAGTTCAAGGCCAGTATCAGCAATTTAGCAAGACCTTGTCTCAAAACAAAAAGTAAAAACAGCTGGGGATGTGACTTAGTAGGTAAGCACACCTGGTTCAATTTCTGGTATGAAAAATACATATTTTATATTGCATATTTTTAATAATACATTATAAAATATAATAATACATTATAAAATATATAAGTAGATTTATATGGATCTTTAAAAAGAAGATCTAAAAATCTAACCAATAAATTTGTTTCTCTACTTCCTCTACTGAAATCCATTACAGTGGAAGGAAAAGTCTTCAAATGCCTAAAAAGGGACCTCTGACTTTGAGTCCTATTTAATTTGTATATTCAAGATTAGACATAAATTTTCTGATATGAACATACTTCCATGAAGCTCTACTTGTACACATTTTTCAAAAAGGAATAGAAGTAAAAAGATATTTGGGGAGGAAAAAAAATCTAACACGACTAAAAGAAAAAGTTCACCTCACTGTATAGTAACACACTCAAAGTATAGTCATTCAGTTTCTTAAGAATCATCCTGGTCCAAAGGCATCAAGAGACAAACCCCAAACCCCGCTCTGGAAACCTCTTACCTGGGAACTCCTGGAAAGAAACCCCCAACACCAAGATCTTGTTCACCTTCTTGACCCTTACCAACCACTATGAATCCCAATCTAGACGACCATTTCAAATGGCATAGAAAATAACTTGGAAGATTCACATTCCCCAGTATAAAACACATTCTCCAACTTAAAAATGAGGGAAAGATACTGTTACCAGTTTAATTTAAAACTACATATCATCCATAAATATGTGGGGAATAGTCTTAACTCTACAAACACTTTTAAAATCCCGGTGAAAGGGATTGAAGAAGCAAAGAACAAAACTCTACTCCTTCAACACTAAAATTTCTAAGTACCTTTTTACTCTGCTATTTTACTGTCTTCTTTGTAAGGACAGGTGTGTAAGAAAGAAACAGGAAGTTAGGTTGCAAATTTAGTAATTGTGCAAAAAATTATCAATATTTCAATCATGTTGAACTGTGCTATAAAGCTATTTCCAGAACAAAAGTGAGAGAAGCAATTAATATGTCAGCAACTATATTACAAAACATTTCTTTCTTTATTCTTAGATTTCTCAGCAGGATGTTTGAATATATAGTTCAACCCATACTTTCAAAAGTCAAGCTGCTTTAAAAATCCACTCTATAAAAATGTACTCCCATGGATTTAAAACTTTAACTATTTTAAAGGTTTTTTTGTTCTTGTTTTTCAGGGCCGAGGACTGAATTCAGGACCTTGCACGTGTTAGGAGAGTACTCTGCCACTGAGCTAAATCCCCAACCCCTAACTATTTTAAAGTTTGTGGTATAATCTATAGCACAAATAACAATCTTCAGAGCAATTTAACACAAATTCTTCATTTCCATATTTCAACAAAAGATATCCAAAATATGTTTTATTCCCCTTTGAAATAAAGGTACAAATATTTATAATTACGGTATAGTACAAATATGTTTGCAATGTAATCAGAGAATTACAAAATACTAAGCTGAGACAGGATCTTACTGATAAATGACAAGTAAGAGTCTCAATTACAAGAAATCCAAGGTCTTAAGAGGCAGATTTGTCCAAGTTCACAGAGTATCAAGTAACTATCTGTGTTACTTTTATTATCACCAGTTAATATTTATTTAATTACCAGTTAATATTTAATAGTAAATAGGTAATGTGCTTCAGTAGACAAAACAGAATAAACTACATAAATACCTGCCTCCAATCACTCATCTTCGTAGATGGTTGCAGTAGAAATAGCAAGTGGGCATAAGAAATCTAAATTGATATATTGAAGAATCAGGAAATTTTTTAAAAAATAAAGATTAAAGTTTGCCCATAAATAATTCCAATCAATGTAAAGGAATACCAAAAGCAGCAACACACAGCAAGCAGTATGAGAGTTATAAACATCAGATCATTACAAAACAAGGGTTCCTTTTTCCCAGAAAAGACCAACGTAAAGATGAAAATCAGTACTAATATAATTTGTGCCTTTAAAGAAACCCTGTGCTGAATTGAACACTGCATGCTGTGTTTTAGACTACATTTTTGGTTTTGGGGTGTTTTGGAGTTGTTGTTGTTGTTTGGGGGGTTTTTTTTAGTACTAGGGATTGAAACCAGGGGCACTAAACTAATGAGCCATATCCCTAGGCCTTTTTTGTATTTTATTTAGAGACAGGGTCTTGAGCTGCTTAGGGCCTCCTTAAATTGGAGAGGATGGCTTTGAACTGGTGATCCTCGTCTCAGCCTCCCAAGCCACTGGGATTACAGGCTATGCCACCATGCCCACCTAGACTACATTAACAGGAATGCAGCAACCCACACATGGGAGTTGTTCCAATCATCTTTGCCACATAAACCTTTTCTTCCCCAGTTACAAATCTCCTCCTTCCTTCTTGGATTCGTCAGTCTCCTCAGCTTCATGTCTTCTTTCTGAAATTTCATTAAAAGGTAGACAACACAGAGATACAGCCACATCAATGTTCATAGCTGCTCAGTTCACAATAGCCAGATTGTGGAACCAACCTAGATGTCCTTCAATTGATAAATGGATAAAGAAAATGTGGTATATATATACAATGGAATATTACTCAGCCATAAAGAATGATAAAATTATGGCATTTGCAGGCAAATGGATGAAACTGGAGAATATCATGCTCAGTGAGATAAGCCAATCTCAAAAAACCAAAGGAAGAATGATATCGCTAATAAGTGGATGATGACACATAATGGGGGGTGGGAAGGGTTAGTGTTGGGGTTGGAGTTGGGTTTAGGGAGGGGGGCAGGAATGGAGGAAGGAAGGACTGTATAGAGGGAGGGGAGGGGTGGGAGGGGTGGGGGGGAAGGGAAAAAACGGCAGAATGAATCAAACAACATTACCCTATGTAAATTTATGATTACACAAATGGTATGCCTTTACGCCATGTACAGACAGAGAAACAACATGTATCCCATTTGTTTACAATAAAAAAAAAAAAGGTAGACAACATTTGTTGCTCCCACATCTTGCCACTTAATTTTTAGACCATGTCACCATTGCAAAAACTCTTTTGTACTTGCTCTCTAGACTTTCCTATAGTCTATTATCCTCACGGTATCTTAAATTTAACATATCCCAAGCCGTACTCATTGTGTCTCCTACATTCCTTTAAAATAGCATGTTTCTGATTCCATTTATATGAAATGTCTAGAAGAAGCAAATCCATAGAGACAAGAAGTAGATTACTGTTTGCCAGAGGATGGAGGAAGAAGAATTGGGAGTGACTACTAACAGGCACAGAGTTTCTTCCTGCCATGATGAAAATGTTCAAGAATTAGATAACAGAAGCTGGGGTTATAGCTCAGTGGTGGAGGCCTTGCCTTGCACACGTGAGGCACTGGGTTTGAGCCTCAGTACCACATAAAAATAAATAAATAAAATAAAGGTATTGTGTCCATCTACAACTAAAAATACATTTTTAAAAAAGAATTAGATAAAAGAGTGATGACTGCACAACAGTGTGAATATACTGACAACAACAATTATGCAATTTAAAATGGAGTTTTGTGTTATTTGAATTTTTATCTCAATAAAAATTGCTATTTAAATTTAAAAAAATAAAAACAAGTGTACACACACACACACCAGCTTGCACTTTATTGAAACTTTCCTTTTACCTTCCAAAGTAATAAACTCCCCATAAGTGGACTTATTCAAGCAAAAGATAAAAGATCATCTGTCAGCAATATGCTATTAAAGGACTTCCCAAAGTGACTGGGAAATTACAGTAGATTACTTTTTAGTATTTTTCATCTCTAAATTTCTGTGTCACCAAAGTAAAAGAGATTGGAATCAGGAGAAAACTAAAGCATAACTTGAACATTTTTCTTCTGTTTCAAAATAAGAACTATAGAATATAAGCAATATAATCAAAGAACGAAAATAAAATAGGTTCAAAATGAAAAGGCACAGAAAACAAGAAAGAATAACAAGTAAATGAGATAATGGCACAAAAACCAACAAATTATTTTCAGAGTTTAATAGCACAATGTTTGTTTCGCTTATACCCAATTTATCCTACATCTAACTGTATTTCTCTACAAATGCCTAAACATGTTTTCCTCTTTAGTGACAATGAAATAAGAAGTTAGAAAAAATGTTAATGCAAATAAGATTAAAATCAAATATACCTGATGGGCATGTAATTGGGTTAACAAGGTGAACAATGTATGAACATAACAGAAAGTTATTTCCCCAAAAATCTGGCATCTTATCATTGAAGCCCATGAACCCAACAACTAGTAACATTTGCGAGAAAGTTTAGAAGGAAGATACTTTATGATGTGGAAAAGCAAAGAAACTTCAAATCTTCCTACTTATAAATGCCAGCAAACATCTAAAATAATTTGCAATACAAAAAAAGAAACAAAAACCTTCTTTAAACCAAATTAGCTCTTTCAGAAGCCAGAAACTGTGCCTCAAACTCTTGGTTCAAAAAGGGGTCTGTTTACCAACAGCATCAGTACCACTTAAGAGGTTGTTATAAATGCAGAATCTCAGGTCCCACTCCAGACCTACTGTTGCAAGAGTTTGCTATATTATTTGAGGATATTAAATTCTGTTAAAGAGGACAAGAAAACAAACGGGGCCTGGAGGTATAGCTCAGAGGCAAAGCACCTTTATATCATATGTAAGGAAGGCCCTGGGTTCAAACTCAGCACCACAAAAAAAAAAAAAAAAAAGGGAAAACAAAAATGAAATTCATACAGAGTGATCAATTTAAATAAAGGTAAGTAAGCTTATAGCTTATGAGAAAGAGGCAATACTCACAAGGTTGGTTAAGTATAGATAATGAGAATGAAGCTGGTAAAATGAAGGCAGAATTCAATATATACATTAAAAATAGGTACGTTATTAACCCAAATGACATTGCAAAAATAGAATAAAATACTGTTGGGATAAAATGAGGCTTACAAATTGAAAGGGCTGAAAAGACCAAATCATCATTGTGTCATGTCTGGATTGACATTAAGCCATCTATCTCTGACAGATGTCACCTCCATATCAAGACATCTATTAAGGATACTCAGTATGGTCCCATTCTGGAACGACATCATAATTTGTGGAATCTTGGCCCAAATACCAACTCTGGTCCTCATAGCCACTCCACCAATGAGAAAGACTGATGGGAAAGAGAGATCGAACAGGTGAACACTGTGCAGCCAGGAGGCAGGAAGTAGGGTCCTAACAACTTTGCACTTTATCTTAAGTGTGTTAACTAACTCCATGGTTTTGTTCTTGCTTCTGGATTTGTGCTTTAAATCAATTTGATAAATCAAGAGATTCAAGCACTTTAATTTGAGTCTGAATGCTTCTATTCAATAACCTCTGAGAGCTTGAATGGTACTGCATTTGGGGGCTAACCCTTGCATGAAGGTAATTTCCCACAGAACACCCACTGAAACAGAATCTGCATTTTAACAAGATTCCCAAGTGATTCACATGCATATTAAAGTTTAAGAAGCACTGACAAAACTGTAAGAAAGAGAAGCCTCCACAAAGATAAAAAGTTGGATCTCAGAAAAACTATGCTCAGGAATACCATCCTGAACAAAAGGTTGCATGTAAAGGGAAGAGACTGGGAGCTCCAAAAGTAGGAGAGAATACAAAGAGATCCATTTTCGACAATTAACATGGCTTTGCTTGCCAGTCCTCCTTTGAACTCTAGCTCTCTAAAGTTCCATACAGTTTCAGAAAACACTCGAAGTATAGCACACTGCACCACAACATTAATTCTGCAATCTTCTTGCTGGGGGTTAAGAAAATCTCCTTTTTCAGATAATGCTATATTTCAAGAATACCAATCCAAAGACTGTAAGGCTATCAGTAACAGAGAAAGGGTTATGACTTCCTTAATGAGACTACAGTGACCTCAGAAAGGTCATACAAGAACAGAGTTGAGATGAGTCTGAGAAACCTTGTTATTGGGCTGCACACCTCTCACCTAGCAGTGACTCCTGACTGGGGCAGCGCCAGTTGCCTGCATTACATCCACATTGTTCTTGACACATATGAGGGGCTCAGTAACTGTTCTGAAGTAATAGAAAAAATAATGACAAATGTCACTCTATCTATCCTTGATTCCTCTAGGACACATTTACTTTAATTCAATCACTTGGCTCTGAGAAGTTCCTGAAAACAAAAGCAAAATTCCACATCTCAAACTCACAAGATTCATAACAACCTCCCATCAATATAATAAAGGAGGATTTTATGTTTTCTATGATTAATCCCATTTTAAGATTCCATGACCCAATGAAACACATCAAATATCTGATAAGAAACAACTGTGCCCATGAAACACAGGGAAGTTATACTAACTGCTGGCCAACAAAACAATCTAACCACTTTTAAGTCATTAACAAGTATTAGGAATATGCTATACAGGAAAGATCAGTTATTCTTTTGCTAGGTCCAGATTTAAGACATGTTAGGGTAATATCTAAAAAAGAATTGACAATATCACGCACTCAATGACATATCAAGGACAATATCACACACTCAATGATCATAAATAAGATCTACAAAAACACTAAAGATCCTGGGAACATTCCACCAAGTAAAGAATAAAATATCAGGAAAAGAACATAAAAGTTTCAAAAATCATTTCTATAAAGAATATGTGTCCTGTTGCTTCCAAAGTGTGTTTAAATTTCAAAGGAAAAGATTTTGTTTGGAAATCTTAATTTCCCATTCCATAAAGCTTTATGAAAAGAATAAGGAAACACACACGGGGTAGTTGAACGTACTCTGTTCAAAATTGTCTTATCAAATCCCTTTCACTCTGTGCATTTAGTAGACCCAAGTACTGCTAAAGGACACACAGGACATTAGACATCTGGACACAGTTCTGTACAGTCTTACATGGGTTTTAAATATAGTGTGTTTAAGAACTGCCTCTATAAGGTCACAGAGCAAAGGGCTAACCTTATAGATTTTTGTGTCTTCTGCAGCTAGCAGCATGAGAGATCACATATGATAAGCCTTCCCTAAATACTTGTTAAATTTAATTAAGTATTACCACCCTCCGGAGGCAAAAAAAAAATTTAATTGCAGAATAACGAAATGCCACCACCATCACCAGTAGAAAGCAGTTTTCAAAATGTCCAAGTGAATCTACTTGCATGTCAAACAATGGAAACAACAAGAAAGAGTAATTGTCTCATTCATTACAAAAGGGCTAATAATGACTCTTCTGTTTGCAAACTTAATCCACTCCAACTAGTCCTGTTAACTGCTTAATAAAACGCAAGGCATTATGTTTGTTTCATAAGCTTGATCTAAGTTCTTCATGAAATGTATAAAACCTAAATGCATGTAATCTATTTTCATTCCATCTGTTCTGAAATTCAGTTTATTTATTATATGAAAATTAAGAGGCAAAACACTTACTGTTATGAGCAAAAGTAGCAAAAAGCACTTGACTGAAAATTTCATACCCATAAAGCTGGCTTCTTCCCAGAAATGAACAGACATATTTCAATGATAAATCTTTTAAAATCAATTAAACCTACTATGGTGTAGTTATGTTTCGTGCAGCATAGGACCCAAATACAAAGCTAGTGTCGCAGTGGGCTGAGTGGCTAATCTTCTACTTAATAAATGGTTCATAAACTGCTATCGCCCTATTAAAAAGTCAGTTGCTGGCTTTAACAAACTCCTTGAAGAGTTCATTTCAGCATTTCTGCTTTGCCCAGTGTGAAATGATTTAATCCTGTTGCTTTCTTCCTAAAGAGCAGTAAGACCATGTTCAAAGGGGACATGAATGGTGAAATTTGGGTGCTCACTGGACAGGCTTGAGGGAAGGACACCTTTGAGGACAGTACCTAGAAGTGGAAGAGGAGTGGGGAATGAGAAGGAGAGAAAATAACACTGGGAGGTGGGTAAGCATCCTACTTAGCTTACTTTCAAACTAGATTCAAGTTTATTTCCAACAGTTTAACTTGACATAACCCATTCTGATCCAGAACTTATGCCTTACACTATTAAAATGAAAATCTACCTCCCAACAGCTGCAAATAATTTCATAAAGTATTACTTTATTTCAAAATAGCATTTCATAACTAAAGCAATCAGACTTCTCTGTGGATATTTCTATGTAAATTCTATATCTTATGGCTATATATGGAAGTTCATAAAGAAAAATAACAGTAATTCTAGATTTTCAGGAGAAATTTTTTAAAGATATGACACCAAACTCCAAATCTATCATATATACACAGGATGTAAGCTAGAAGCCCCTAAAAAGTGGTTTCGAACTACACATGTGCCACCATATCATACCCCACACACACATACACCGCCCCACAGATTCCCCAAGGAGAGCATGCCAGAATCTGCGAACTGAGCTGGTAGGCAAGGACACTGTGAAAAAGCACTCCAGGGGATTCCGATACTCAACCAACCACCTCCTGCCCCTACTGCCACTATCCACTAATAATGTCATAATGTTCCACCACCCACTGCTGATGTACTTTATGTTATTCTCCTATACCAAATATTAACTAAATGAAGTCATTAGAATACAGCTTCTGACATTTATCCCGTTTTTAAGAGGTAAAAATAAATCCATGAATGGCAAATCAATTTTACTTTCACAAAATTTCATTCTAAAGCTATACAACAAATTCTGAACTCAAATCTGTTTACAGTGACAGTTTTTCAATTAAAGTATTTAAGTCGGCTAATACATTTCCATAAATCATATTTTCACTACCACGTAGCAATGAAAAAAAGTTTCAACAACATTCTTCACAATCCATTTACACTTAAGTGAGAAATAACTCAGATATTTTTAAGCAAGTAAATAAAGAGATTTCAAGGTTACCATAACTCACCCAATGTACCATATACCTCATATCTTACAGTGTGTAGATTCAGGTTATTATTTAGAGGTTACAGTAAGTGACACTTGTTAAAGCAGCTCTATTTCAAACTGACACTCCTGATTTTCAAAGCTTCTACTGTTCACACTTCAGTTCAATGGAATGTACCTCACAATCCCCAAAATTCAACTTTCACATTAGTCAATATTAGTTTATGCCACTACACAGGACATTAAAAAATGTGATCTCTCTCCACATCCAAACTTTTAAAATCACCTGCCAACAGGTGTACATATTCACAATGAATTCCTTACAAAAACTTTTAGGAGTTGTCAAATCTATTTTGCATAGTTAGGCCCCAACACTAAAAACAAACTTAGAAAACAAACTTACCTTAATTGGAGCACTACTAAACTTAATTTTCCGATTTGCTGGGATTTCTTCTTCTTCTGGCAAGCCAACGATTTCCGAGTATTCCATATCAGGCTGATAGTAATTGTTCTCATCACTATCTTCCTCCTCATCCTGCTCAGTGCCTGTCTCTCCCCAGTCTGAATTATACCTGGATCTCACCCTATACACATTATAGTCACTATGCATATACACATGGGAACTCTCAAAATTATTTGAGTCTTCAGGTACTTCTTTTCCACAACTGGATGCAGAAGCATCAGGAGAGGTGAAATCACCACCTGCAAGTTCTTTCCTCTGTTGCTTTGCTGCCTCACTTCCAACGGAATTAGCTTCAGTCTCTCCTGAAGGTTGGTTTTGTGGTGAAAGGATATCAGACTTTGGCATTGCCTTATTTTCAGCACAAGGCTCTTCAGGAATATCTTTGTCAATTCTGCCCGGAGTCTCTTGGTTAGATGTGGAGTCCTCGGCTTCCTTGCTCTGCTGTATCTCTTCACTAGGCAATGAAGCTAGAGAGGTACTTTTAGGAGCCACTTCTGGTACGGGAGTTGTATTACTCTTCTGAGCATCCTCTGTATCAACACATTGTTTGTTTGATGGAGACCAAGAATTAGAATCCTTAAGGTGACCAAAGGTGTCAAGATTTGTAACAGTAACAGATGGTAAATTCAGGGGATAATGCCCAGTCACTGAGTATTCATTGTTTGCAGCCTTCTCAGAAATGATGGCACTGGGGGACTCGGTGTTCTCAAATACTGCACTCAGTTGACTCACCGTTGGGGAGACAGCCTCGGTCCGGGAGCTAAGGCTGTCCAAGGAATCAGTACTGCCTCTGTTGGACTTGGAACCACCCCACTCATCCTGTGGTTCACTCCCTCCAGCTTTTTCTTTCTTTGGGGAATAGCGGTTGTTTTGCCCTGACTCATGCACACTTCTCTCAAACATCTTTCGGGTCTCTGTGAATTTAGAATATGAAGGGCCATCATACATTGTGTCAAATCTACTAATTCGTTCAGATACAGAGGACTCCAATTTAACAACCGAGCCATCTGTTTTCTCCAGAAATTCTTTGGGCCTCATTCTTCTCTGAGGGGATGAAGGTCCACCTTTCCCCCTGGTTTTGGCGATGACCGCAGCATTCTCGTTGGGTTCCATACCCATCTGCATAAACAGGTTTTTAATTCTGTTGACATTGGAGCCATATTTCCTCCCCCTGCTCTGCTGGGAGCCCTCACCTTCCTTTGCTTTTTGTTCCCCATCTGACTTGGGTTTGTCAAAGGTACTTTTCAGTGCCTGGAACTCAGTTCTATATGCATTCCTGTGAGGAGAGGCACTTCTGAGAGTGGTTCGTTCACCTGAAGACTCAGCTTTCAACATTTTTACTTCAAGGGTGAAAAGCCAATGTTCATAATGATCAGAAAAAAAAATCTTTCTTCTCTAATCACCAATATTTGGTCAAGTAAAGGACCTCTCAAGTGGCATATTGTCAGTGATCGTCCCAACAAACGTATTAGGAAATTATTCAGTCAAGAGTTACACAAAATGGCTTTTTCAAAGCAAGACTAGAGGTTCATCTGTAATAGAAAAGAATGAATGTCTGAATCCATGTACTCACTTGAATTTATGTTTAGTCAACTAATACACACTTTATTGTCCAAGTGGTTCAGTCACATGTCAAGCAGAAGAAATTATTTATTGAAAAAGGAAATTAAAAGTCAAGAAGTTAAAAGTTATCATTCTTATTGGTCTGGTAACAAAAATGTTTCAAACACAATTTGGAGATCCCTATCAAGCCCCCTCTTTCCCCCCACCCACCAACTCCCCACACACATTACACTTAAGTACATTTGAAAACAACACTTTAGCCCATTTTGGATGCTTTTGTGAATGACCCTAAAAGAAACAGGCAATTCAAGTATGTTTAAGAAATCATCAAACTGTCCAGAAAAATTCATTTCACTTGGCATTTTCCATACTCAGGGAGAACTTACTCTAAGTACAGTTAGAAGTTTGGAATCTGTTTACAAACTTCAAAATATGCCACATTGGCTTATTTCAGTCTCTCTGGTCCAATATTCTCATCTAGAGCATCCCCAAAGTGCCACTAGTGCAATTTCAGAACAAAACAAGAAAAAAGTTCTTGAATGTCGGTAAGTTTCACTCTAAGTTCAGTTATGGCCAATATTTGGAAGTCTTCTAACAGTGGGTATATAATTATGGAGTGGGACGTAGACATCACGGGAATGAATACAAGAGAATGTGACAATCAGAAAGCAAATGTACCATGACATCTCTCTTCCCAGTCCTGATTTGTTTATTCCTTCTTGCCTCTAACTCACTACAAGCTCCAAACACAACAGCAATGCATGCTTGCTGGTCTCTAGTCCACAGCTGGATTTTATATCAATACGCAAGCAGTCAAATACTTCAAGATCTGCTGAAGAGCAGACAATACCGTTCTAAAGATTTTTCATTTTGTTTTTGTTTTGTTTTGTTTTCATATTAGACTGAACCACATCACCCTCACGCACAATCAGCTGAGGAAGCACACACTTTCACTTAAATGTCTCTGAACTCGTTTCCTGGCCCAGCATGCATGCATGGCCCATGCAGACAAACAAGAAAGGCTGAAGAGTGCGGTGCCAGGTTTTTTTTTTTTTTTTTTTTTTTCTTTCTTTCTTTCTTTTTTTGTAAAGCATCGACAATCTCCTTTTACCCTGACATTTTTTTAAAGCCATAAACACCCTCCCTTCTCCCCCACTCACACACCCCATTCCCTCCTCCGCCAATTCGAGCCCGAGGGGGCGGAGGCGGGGGCGAAGGGGCCGCCGGGGATTCAAAACCTGCCCTCACAAAAGACAAACATAAATAACACCAACTTGAGAGGCAGCCGATTCCCAAGCCTGGTTCGGGACGCAATCCCTCGGCCCCGGGGCAGGGCCGGGAGAGCAGGTGACGCCAAGCGCTATGGTAGGAGGTCGCAGTCTAGCTTTGTGCCAAGAAGCACCTGAAGTCCTAACACATTGGCTGCGGCTCCCGGCGGCTGCCAGGCGGATCCCAGTGTGGCACGGGGAGAGACGAGCTCCCTGGCCACATTTAAAAAAAAAAAAGAAAAGAAAAAAAGAAAGAAAGAAAATTATAGGGTAATGATAATAAATCCCTTTGTTTTTCCTCCCAATGTGCCAGGAAACAATAGATCCCACTGATAATGCCTCCGATCCTCAACCTCTCGCTCCCCAACCACAGCCCACCCCCACCCCCAGCCTGCAACTCAGCCTTTGTACATGCCGATATTTCCCTGCTCATCTCCTCCCTCCCCAGCTCCTCGCCCCGCGCACAGCCTCCCCCTTACCCGAGCGGGAGCGCCGCGGGCGGGAGGGTCGGCCGCGCGCTCCCACCCCGCTCGCTGCGCCCCCCGCCCCGCGGTGGCCGCGGCTGCTCGGTGCCGGCCCGCTGGGTGCCCGCCACCCGCTCCTCACGGCGCCGCGCGGAGGGCGGCTGCGGCGGCCGCTTCCACCCGCGCCTCGGCCCCCACGCGCGCCCTGTCCGCGGCGGGCGGCCCCGGGAGGCGCGCTGCGCTCCCCAACGCCATTGCGGGCGGGTGGCGGCGGCCGGGCACCGAAGCGCTCGCACACTCGGGCCGGCCTGGGGCTGGGGGCGCCGGCCTGGAAGGGGCTTGGCCCACGTGCGGTCACCCACGCCCGGCCTTCGGGCCGGCGGGGGAGGCCGGGGTGTAATGGAGGACAGGCCGCGGGGGCGAGGAAGGCCCAGGGTAACAGGTGCCTCACCTCGGCTGAAAGGATTAACTCTAGGGCCGCAGAGAGAGGGAACCCAGCAGCAAAATCCCAGGAGAGGGAGAGAGAGGGAGCCTCTGGCGGCCAACGAAGGGCGAAAAGCACCGGCCCGAGGCGAGGCCGCCCCACCCCCTCGGCCGTGGGCGAGGGGCCTCTCTGGCCTGGGGCAAGGCCTGCTCTTCCGGAGCCTGGCCCGTGTTGGTTCCGGAACTGGGTTTGGGCAACCAGTGGCTGTGGCCCCTGTTTCGTCTGCAGTTAACTCCGTGACCCCAGGGCTTCCAAACCCGGACCACTGTCCTTGCCGGAAAGGCCAAGACCTAGGCCCCCACTCTGGTGACTTCCATCTGAGCCACTGCAGCTGGCCTACTACCCATCTTGACCCCAGGGTTCCACTGCTAAAAGGAAAAGACTTTTAGCACTGCTAAAAGGGCTTCTGACTTTCTTGGCTGGGGAGAGGTTTTCAACCCAGGCCTGCACCCTTTTATAAGTGCTGTTAACTTCCCTCTCCCAAAATGCAGGAAGTGTTATGTCTGGCTGCAAATATTAAACAGATCAAGACTGCCAATATGAAACTTTAAACCAATCTCAAGGTTCTGCCCATAGGCATTTTGTCTCAAGAGGGTTAAAAAACACGACTCTTGTAGGAATATAAAATGAACATAGGTCAAAAATTTAATTTGACTCAATAATTAGGGAGGGAACCAGCGATATACTGCAACTCAAGTGGGAATGTGAAGAACACCTCTCTATAGGCAATCAGGAAAGAGGCAAAAATTGCTTCATCTATAAGACACCCTGAAATGTAATGTTTAGCATTGCAGTAGTTCCTTCTGGGGATATATTCCAAGACCCCCAGTGGATGCCTGGAACCTGACAGAATACTTAGCCCTATATATTCTATTTTTTGTTCCCTGTACGTACCTATGATAATGTTTATACGTTAGGTGCATTATAAGACAATTTTAACAAAATAAAGTTATTTAAAACTTAAGAATTGTTTCTAGAAGTTTTCATTAAATGTTCTCAGACCTGTTTGACTGCTGGTAAAGGTAACTGAAGCCAGAATAATCCAAACAACATATCTGTTCTACAGGGCGTTAACTAATGGTTACCTCTAAGTAAAAATTTGCATTTTTATAGATAAGAATCATTTACAGCACTAAGTTTCTAAAGTTCACTGATTATTGAAATAGCCTAGTAAGAGGTGTAGACTGGAATCAGTAAACTCCACTCTCCTAAAACTGACATCCCTCTGAAAGCACGTGTGCTTATAGTGAAGTCCCCATTTCAAGGTCTTTCACAGGGTTTCCCAACAGATCATTACATTTTACAGATGGGATAACTGAGGTTAGGATTTGTAGCTTATCCGCAGCTATCTTAGCTAAAGATGACTATAACTGGGTCTAAGCCAAGGCAAGTCATCTGTACACAGAAGCTAGGATCAAAATCAATTTCAACAGGACTATGCGGCTACTCGATTCTATGGATCTTTTATTGTGAACAGTGAGAATTTCTTTAAGCATCACCATATTCTCGGTTCTTTCCCAAGAAATTGGCATTCTCTGTCTACAACGTGTATGTCATGTCTATAAGCATAAACAGATGTAACAGGCAATGTGAGGGGGCTGTGGTTCCAGTCTCCACTTTTGGAAAGAACATTTGTGCTGTCTGGGATAATCTAGTGGAAAAGTTCCTGTCATTTATTTGCAGTATGGAAACCAGGTTTTTTAGGAGAATACCTAAATAAATGCAGAATCTAATCACTGAGTTCTGTCTGTAGAAGAGGGGGCAGAGCTGGCAATAAAATCAGTCTTACACCTCTTTGCAAAAGGATGATTCATACAGAGAAGCAGCCTAATGAATTTGGTTGGTTTGGGGTTATTTTTTGAAATGTGAAACTTATGGAAAAATTCATACTGAAGGAATGACAGGGTTTTGAAAACAATGGTGATAACTCAAGATCTTAGATTGTCCATGACATGCCTTCGACTTCTAACACTTCCTAGAATGTTCCAAGGGTCAACAAGACCTGTACTAATCCAATATGTGTGAATATTTAACTAAATAAAAATTTTAAAACTCAGTTATTAGCCACACTATCTACATTTGGAGGACTCTGTAACTACAGGTGGATACTGGCTATCCTATTGGACAGTGTAAATACAAAACATTCCCATCACAGAAATTTCTGTTGGACAATGGTATTCTTGACACCATTTGCACTTCTTTAAAATAGAGAGATTTATTCACTTTCAAAGGGTTAACTTGGTTTAGTAGACCACTAATATATTTGTGAATAGAGGATATCAATTTCACTTGCTGCAACTGGAAAAGGGATGGGAATTGTGTTCCAGTGTGAAAGATAAACCTCAGTATTGATATACAAAGTATTTAAAATGTCTTACATGTGGTGGGAGTTTTTAATTTCATATATGATTCCTCAATCTTTAAAAAATCATGGAGAATATTGTGTACTATTGTCATTCCCTTTGCAACCAATAAAATACAAATTAGTAAGAACAGACCACAAGCTTACAAAAACTGAAGGGCAAAATGTATCCTACATTGTTTCAGGGGTTTCTTAATGTATTTTTTAAAGTTTTCATAATGGATATTCTAAGTAACCAAAGAATTAAATTATTCGTGCATGTAAGTGAAACATTGGATGCAGCAGTGAAAATGAGCCTAATCGTAGCCTGAATCAAGTTTTAAGACTAGGGGAAGACTAAACTGGGACTGAAGACTGCTCATTACACTTAAGTTTACAACAGGAGTTCACCTGCTGGTCATATGAAGTTCATGACGAGAGAGAAAAGAATAGAACAAACTTAAAGGTTTTTAAACTAGTTTCTCCATGGAAGAGGCAAAGTAGTGGAAGAGCAATTCCTGTAGGTAATTTTACATGTAATTTTAGTATAAAAGGATGTGTTAGTCACCTGTCACTGTGACAAAACTGTGACAAAATACCTGCCAAAATCAACTTAAAGAAGGAAAGGTTTATTTTGGATCACAGTTTCAAGGGCTTCAGTCCATGGTCACTTGGTTCTTTTGTTCCCTGGGCTTGTTTTAAGGCAGATCATGGCCAGGAATGCATGGTGGATCAAAGCTGCTCACTTCCTGATGGCTGGAAAAGAGTGTGTACAAGAGAAAGAGGCTAGGGACAAAATATAGCCCTGAAGGCATGCCCTCAAGGACTCAGTCCCTACAACCAGGCCTCACCTCCTGAGTGTCCACCACCCTCCAATACTCCATTAAATTATGAATCCATCAATGGTCCAAGCCCTCTTGATCAAATCACCTTTTAAAGTCCCCACCTCTGAACACTGCTGCCTTGGGGACCAACTCTTTAAACATGAACTTTGTGAGGCTGGGTTTGTGACTCAGTGGCTGAGTGCTTGCCTCTCACATGTGAGGCACTAGGTTCAATCCTCAGAACCACATAAAAAATAAACAAATAAAATAAAGGTATTGTGTCCATCTATAACTAAAACAATTTTTCTAAAAACATGAACTTTGGGGGGACATTTTAGATCCAAACCATACCAAAGGATATTTATTCATACCAGTGTCCTTACCAATACTACTAATAAAAAGGTGTTGATAGTGACTAGGTACCTTTTTCGTTTTTTGGTACTGTAAAGGAAACCAGGGGTGCTTTGCCATCAAGCTACATCTCCAGCAGCTTTTTTAAAAAATTTTTTTTGTAGTTGTAGATGAACTGAATAACTTTATTTTATTTGTTTGTGTTTATGTGGTGCTAAGGATCGAACCCAGTGACTCACACATGCAGGCAAGCACTCTGCCTCTGAGCTACAGTACCAAGCAGCTTTTAATTTTTTTATTTTGAGACAGGGTCTCAAGAGGTTGCTCAGGACCTCGCTAAATTGCTGAGACTAGCTTCAAATTTGTGATCCTACTCCCCAGTAGCTGGGATTATGTGTTTGGGACACCACATCCAGCAAGGTAACTTATTTATGAAAAGTGTAGTTATTATAATTGATTATTTCACATTGGTAAATATCAGGATGCTTTGTTGCCTTGAAGTTTTCTTTTACAATAACCATCTCTATTTAAGGGTAATAGTTTAGGTTTACATCTTTTAAATCTTCAGTTATATCACATACATACTATTGTAAAATAGAACTTATCTGTCCAAAAGTGAGAGAGGTCACGGTTCACATTCAGAATAAAATGTTAGCAATATCTATGATCCAACTTATTTTGTGATGTTAACTATAAAATTAAGATTAAAGGCATTATTGCTGCCCAAATAAATTGGTAATGATTCAGCACGGCTTTCTATCTACGCTCATTGCTTGGTCAAGCCATCAAAAATTTAACCATTATCTCATCCATATCCATTTCTACAGTGCATTCAGTATCTTGGTTTTTCAGCTTAAAAGTAAACTCATGAAAGTCTTGAATATTTGCTTTTATTTGCTATGAGAAATAAACTGTAGAACTCCTTGTGCTTCCTTCGGGTCATTTTAAAGTTGTTATTATGTCTTAGCTCTACAAATAAACCGCAGTAGATTTACAGAGTGTTGAGGCTATACTGATGCCTTCTCTCCTTCCCCATTATTAGTTTGACTGCCCACACAAAACACAGATAAACAAGAGTTTTATTGGACTAGACAAGTATGATGTTCTCATTACTGTCACTGCTTCTAAGGTTGAAACAACAGTTGCTATAACCATGCTTTTTAGTTTTCAGTTTTGCCATGGTGCAAGTTGCATCTTTAAAAAAAAGTTTAAGGTATTTATCTGTGCCTACAGGAGCTCATTTTACTTTCGGCAGATTAGCCCCTCTAACAGGGGCTTCTATCAGAGGTCCTCTGCCTGCCAGTCTTCCATCCGTAAGTTGCACCTGAACTCTGGCTTTCTTAAGATTTTCATGTTGTCAATCCAACTTCAGAATAAATTGTTATTTTAAGACTGAAATAAATGAGAGAGACACATTGATCCCTTCCTGAAAGAGTAGTTACTGATGTGTCAAATCGAGATTCAAACTGAAGACATTTTTCTGCAACTCATATTCAGTAGTCTTTTACCCTGGAGATGCTGAGTCTAGTTATTAAGCTCTGTGATAAGCGTAGTTCTTCTTGTCACACAACTGGTGAGGGAAATAGTTATTTGAGATACTCTTAGATGTGAACACGGACAGGAAGGAAACAAAGACTATTTCTGTATTTTCTCTATTTCTGTAATTTCTCTATTCCATAGCATTAGCCTTGGTGAATTTACTATTAAATAAACACTTCTATTTGCAATAAAAGCTTTCTGTGAGGGCTGGGGAGATAGCTCAGCTGGTAGAGTACTTGCCTCGTAAGCACAAGGCCCTGAGTTCGATCCCCAGTACCACAAAAAAAAAAAAAAAAAAAAAAAAAAAAAAAAAAAGCTTTCTGTGATTTTATTCCAGTCTAATTCTTCTGCTAAAACCTCCATAATAGTCTAATTTTAAACAAAGTTTATACTATAACCAACTGCATTTTAAGCAAATTCTAGTATTTAATTTGTATATGTGATCGTCTGCTCTTTGAAATAATTCAACAATAAATTTGCTCTGAAGTTGTTCCTACATTTTCCATAGGTTCTTTTCTCCCAAGTTATAACTTGATCTCCAGCATAGATTTGTATCAATTACCAGTATTTTAATATATTGTTTCAAATAAAGTTTGAAAATATGTCATAATGCCTTACATGATTGCTGATTTAATTTCTGGGTTGTATGAATGATGAACCAGTACTTATTCTCATTCAGCAGGCAGATCTTGAGCTGCTGGCTTCATTCCCATCCTGGGACAATACTGGTTACTATTATCTATCTGGAAACATAGCTGATTTTAGTTGAATTCTTGAGCCAACTCCTACAGAAGTTTTCACTACTCAATTTGTATCTTTGATTAGATTTTACATGCCTAGAAGGATCACATCCTTTCTAGGTTTCTTTTGCAGTGTTAAAAAAAACTTTCTAATTTAAATTATAAGATTTTAGATTTCTAAAAATATATTTACATAAATAAAGTGAAATAAAGAGTCTAAGTAGAAGCAAAAGGGGAAAAGAGTTTAGAAAATCCTGTGTGTGAATCCTCCACTGGATATTGTTTTAATTGAACAAAACACACAAGATTCTATATTTAAGTTGCTCGGTGATGTGAGATTCTCTGAGCACAGCAATCCCAAATAAAGCAAATGATGGGTTAGCAATCATTTGGTGAACATGAATTTTTCACAGAGAGTTCAAGATATCAATTTGAGTATCAATTAGATTCACATTCCCTAGGATAACAAGAACTCTACTTTTTATTCTTCAGAATTTGCCTCTGATAGTTCTCTGACCTCCTAGACAAATGTTTGTTCCCTTTCATCAAGTTAGTTTCATTTATTTTTTCCTTTTATCGTGCTCTATCATCCCCAGCCATTTTTTAAAAATATTTTTTATTAAAATTTTTTTTTTTTTTACAGACTGCATTTGGATTCATTGTGTGCAAATGGGGTACAACTTTTCATTTCTATGGTTGTACACAATGTAGATTCACACCATTCATGTAATCATACATATACATAGGGTAATACTGTCTGTTTTGTTCTATCATTCTGTCATCCCCATTTTTATTTTTACTCTGAGACAGGGTCTTACTTGTCTGAGGTTGGTTTCAAATTTACAATCCTCTTGCCTCTATCTCCCAAGTTGCTGGGATTATAGGCATGAGCCAGGACCCCCCTCTTACCAAGTTACTTTTAAGGAACACTGCAGACACCAAGGTGGTACAGGACTATACAAAAACACCATATGCTGTTCATTGTCCATACTGAATTTTGACAAAAACATAAACAAAAATGTAAATGTCTTGTTTATTTTGTAAATACAGAAACAGCATAATGAACATTTACAAACAACTTAATACTTAGCTGGGTCCTCAAAGACAATGAAATTCATATTTTATAATACCCAGGAAAAACATTAATGTTAGTTGATATGAATTAAACTTTTAGAAGGTGCTTATGTTGCATAGTTAAAAAAACAAGATATCACCTTGACCAGAAGGTGATCTGTTAGAGCTCTAAAGGGAAGGAAACTGAATTTTGTGAATTTTTAAAATTTTTGCTTTGTTCTAGAAACTAATAATCTAATCTGACATTTTGGGGGGACCTTGAATAAATTGCTTATAATAAATTACAGATGTGAGAGTCCAGTGTGCCATAATGTAATTTATGCAAAGTATTCATATTTTGCAAATTCATAAAGCTCATCTCAAGAGCTTCAGAAATTAAGCAAGGCCAGCAATATACCAAATGATAGACTACCATGTGCTCACCCAAAGGAGAGTTGGACCAATGCCAAATGAGGCATTTAGATGCATAAATAAATAGTCATTTATTGTGGGATATAGTTTTATTTCATGAAAAGCAAATGCCCCTTTAAAAATCTAACACAAAGCTTAAAATTAACACTGAGATACTCTTGACTGAGTGCTGACCCAGAAACTTACATATTTACTTATAAGCTTAATTTCCAAAATTTGTACATAAGCATCATCACCTCACTAAAACTGTTCTGATCTCTTCTGTGGGATTTTTAAATCACAAGGTTATTATTGCTTATTCAGATGACTTTTATTTTGCTTTAAGTGAAATTGTTTCCAATTATGGAAGATAAGACCTCTCGGCAACCATATATTTGGGTATGTAAATTCTAAGAAATGTAAGGACCAAGTAATTCAGAACTGACCAAGGGATCAATAAAAGTAACATATAATGTTTCCAATGTATTACTAACTTGTAGACTCACCATCTAGAAATCAAGTATACAATTGAGTATTAACAGTTATTGGTAGGATTTAGAAGTTCAAAATAAATAAATAAACTTTTGCATATTAGGTCAAATAAAGCAAAATTACATGTTCTGTGGAATTTTTCTTTCTTTCTTCCTTTCCCCACCCCACCCCTCTCCTTCTTTTGGTACTGGGTATTGAAACCAGGGATGCTTTACCACTGAGTTACAGTCCCCACCCAGTTTGCCCCCACAACCCTTTTTATTTTTAATTTTAAGACAGGGTCCCACTAAGTTGCTTAGGGTCTCACCAAGTTGCTGAGGCTGGCTTTGAACCTGTGATCCTCCCGAGCCACTGGGATCACAGGTGTGCACCACTGCACCCAGTTGAAATATTTATTCAGTAGGTTAATAAAACTACTATGTTTTTTCCATATTTTTAAGTTGATGGGCATTATAGTTGTACATTATGATGGGGTTTGTTGTTACATGTTTGTACATGCACCACTATGATTCTTGCTCATAGAAAGTTTGATTATTTAGCATGGTATGGTGTTGCACACCTGTAATCCCAGCTTCTTGTGAGGCTAAGACAGGAAGATCAAAAGTTCCAAGTCTCAGCCACATAGTGATTCCCTGTCTCAAAATAATAAATTTAAAGTTCTGGGACTGTAACTCAGGGGTAGAAGCCCCTGGGTTCGATCCCCAGTACCAAGTTTGATGATCTATATTTAATACCCTATCATATTTTAGTTTTAATAACTAAAGGTGAATGTTAGCTTTCCTTGTCTAATATTTCCAATGATATCTGGAAACAATCTAAGAAAGCATAAAAAATTTTATGCTTCTTCACTTTGTTAGAAGTATCCTATTCACTGACTCCAAACCTTGGGTGAGAATCAGAATCACTTAGAGAACTTCATTAATTTCAGATTTCTAGGTCTACACTAGCTAGCCCTTCTAAATAAGAATCTTTGGGGTGGGATATGTAAACTCCAGAAGGTTCCAAAGGTGATTCTTTTGTGAAGCTAGACTGAAGATAGGTGTTTTAGAAACCCTAGCTGGATGACGTAACTGAGTCTAATGAGTTGCTGTCTAATATACAACTAAAGGTCTCGTTCTTGAATTACTATTCGGTGGGCCCTAAGTAGTAGGGTTGCTATACATGAGAAAGTTTATAGGACCATAAGTAGGAGGTATCAAAAGTCATGCCAGCCCCAGCTTCCTTGTTATATTTTATGGTTTTTAAAAAAAAATTTTTTTTAGTTGTAGATGGACACAATATCTTTCTCTTTTGTTTGTTTATTTTTATGTGGTGCTGAGGATCAAACCCAAAGCCTCACACAAGCTAGGCAAGTGCTCTACCACTGAGCTGCTCCAGCCCTATTTTATGTTTTTTGTTTAAGGAAGTCTGCCCCTGACTTTTTCTATTAAGATGATAGTAACAACCATTGCTTCTGTAGTTACCATCCTGATTAACTCCCTACACTGATCCAAGTAAGCTAGAAAAACTTTATTTCCAAGAACCAAGAAGTCTTCTTGAATCTCTGCTCCAATTTTTCCTTTAATTTTCAAGACTATCCAGGAAAGTTTTAGTCTCTTAGAATTTATCTCAATTTAAGAGTATTCTAGTAGTCTGATGGCTCCTTTGAGGTTTCAGAAATTTCTGCACCAACCGGTGGATATGTCTCAGAACCACAGAAATTCTAATTCCAGAAATAAATGGAGAAATTATAGAGGCAGCCAAATATTGAACTAAATGCTAAAAAATCATTTATAAAGAAGGTAAGAGAATGACTCCCATAGAGGTATAAAAATAAAAGCACATTAATGAATTTATCTAACTCATTAATTAGGAAACCGGCAAATATTACAACCATTTCAAAGAATATTAGCTTTTAAAAGACACATTTGTATTTAGAAATATTGAAATTAATGTGTAAATAAAAGCAAAACTAACCTCTTCAGAGGGGCAAAGTTGGCAAGTGAATCTCTACCAGATAGAATTTACCTGTCTATATATAGGAGTTGTTTTGCATTGTTACCAGCTATCTATTTTTGTTTATTTATTTAGCAGCACTGGAGATTGAACTCACTGGCATTCTACATTACCAGGCCTTTTTAAATTTTATTTTATTTTGAGACAGGATCTCTCTGTGTTGCCCATGCTCGCCTCCAATTTGTAATCCTCCTGCCTTAACTTCCAGAGTAGCTGGGACTATAGGCACACACCACCACACCCAGCAGTCATCTATAATTTAAAGAGTTGTAAAATAGCTCAAAGACAATGGAAGACTAGAATCAGACACTGGATGGGAGTAATCTGAACAATGCATAGTTTTCCACTGAAGCTTCATGTTCTCCTTACAATGTCACACAGCAGGGCCTCTGTAAGGAATTCCTTCTTTATTTCTGAACTCATTAAGGATCTTTGAACTGGTCATGGTGGCACACATGTAATCCTAACAACTTGGAAGGCTGAAGCAGGAAGATTGCAATTTAGGGACTCTATCCCAAAAATGTAAAAAGATCTGAGTGTGTAGCTCGGTGGTAGACCACTTGCCTAGCAGGCACAAGGTCTTGGGTCCAATCTCCAGTATCACACACATAGAAAAAAATTCTTTGGGGTACACACAGGAATAGCCATAGCAGCATTATGCATAACACTAAGAAGGAAAAACAAGACAAACGTCCATCATACGTACAATGGAATATAATTGGCAATTGTCAACATAACAACTCTGCTTTAAAGGAAATAAGAGTTGCACACAGTGGTTCAAACCTGTAATCCCAGCAATTTGGCAGGCATAGGCAGGAGGATGGCAAATTCAAAGCCAGCCTCATCAATTTAAGGAAGCCCTAAGCAACTTAGTGAAACCCTGTCTCAAAATAGAAAATAAGAAGGGCTGGGGAGGTGATTAGGCACCCCCGGTTTCAATCTCTGGTACCAAAAAAAAATAAAAATAAAAAATAATTATCTTGGGCTATGTTTTATTATCTTTTAACAACTATTTACTACTGACTTCTGTGTTGTATCTGTCTTACCAACCTCATGACCTCTAAGTAAAATTTTGGAATACATCATTAAGCTTAACAGACCTCTAGCTTCCACCAAGTATAAAGACATGAATGTTCTAGGCTAACAGCTGAGACCTGTAGAAGACACTCACCCACTCTGCTGTGGTCAGCCTACCAGATGTTGCTATCAATATCTTTAGTAAATGCACTGATTTATACCTTTCTTATGTCCTGTAACTGTAAAAGTTCATGTAAACTCTTCCATGGTAAAGCATGTTATTCACGGTAACTCAAATCTGTATTCCAAGACCTTGATCATTCATATTTGGCTCAGAATAAACTATCTTTTATTTCCTTTGGAGCATCAGAGCTGTATTTTGCATCAACAATGCGGACGAACCTTGAAGCATTATGCTGAGTGAAAGAAGGTATTATGTAACAGTGGTCCACTTTATGCTTTGAATATAACCCTTGCTGCTCTGCCACTGCAACTTATTTTTAAAATAGATATGCTTCTTTCTCTTCCTCTCTCCCTACTCCTCCCTAATCTCTCCCCCTCCCTAATCTCAGAGGAAACCAGATTGCTTTTCTTCCCCATCCTAGGCAGAATTATCTGTCCCTGAGTACACACCTACCATAGGAATGAAGTAATCCAGACTTTGGGGATGGTTCCAGCAGATCTCAGAAATGACCATCTCCCAAATTAAGTGAATTACAACTCCAACAGAGACCACAACATGGAATGTAGCCTTTGAGTCACAGCTTCTGGGATAGGAGTCTCCTGTGTTTCTCCTTTGCTAGCAAAGTAATAAACCTTTTTCCCTTTTTTTTTTTTTTTTTTTTTTCAAAATTGTGTCCTCATTATTGGATTGGAATCAGGGACAAGGACCAAGTTTTCAGTAACAAGTTATGCTAGGCACAATGGCACTCATACCCAATCCCAGCAACTGGAGGCTGAAGCGGGAAGATTGTAAACTTGAGGCCAGCCTAGGCAATCTAGCAAGACTCTTTCTCAAAATAAAAAATAGAAAGGTCTGGGAGTGTAGCCCAGTGTTAGAGTGCCCCTGGGTTCAATCACCAGTACCCAAATAAATATTTAAATAAATATAATAAATAAAAAGTCTAGGGATGATGTTCAGTGGTAGTGTCTGCTAAGCATGTGCAAGGTCCTGCGTTTAATTATCAGTACCACAAAAAGAAATAAGGCCTCACAAAAAGTCATGTAGTAAATAATTTCATTTACACCAAATGTACAGAGTAGACAAACCTATACAGACAGAAAATAGATTAGTGTTTTTTTAAAGTTGAAGCTTAGATATTGTGGCCAGTGAGTGGTAAGTGACAGTTAATGAGTATGAAGTTTCTTTTAGGGAATTAAAAAATAGTGTTCTAAAATTAAGTCAGGTGTGGTGGTGCACACATATAATTCCAACCACTGGGAAGCTGAAGCAGAAACACTGCAAGTTCAAAGGCAGTCTCAGCAATTTAGTGAGTCCCTCAGTAACTTAGTGAGACTCTGTCTCAAATAAAAAATAAAAAGATCTGGGGATGTTATTCAGTAGTTAAGCACATCTGGGTTTAATCCCTGGTATCAAAATAAATAAGTAAATAAAATTAGATTTTTGCACAACCTGTGATATACTAACACATTGAACTATATACTTTAAGTAAGTTAATTGTATGGTGAGTTTTATCTTAATAAATCAGGGAAAAATCTTTAGGTGTATCTTTTTTTTTTTTTTTTAATTTTTATTGCCTATGGTGCTGGGATGGAACCCAGGGTCTTTGCATGCTAGCAAGCACTCTATCACTGAGCTATATCCGCAGTTCTTTCTATTTTTTAAATTCCCAGACAAGGTCTCTCTAAATTGCCCAATTTGGCCTTGAATTTGGACCTTGTGGTCCTCCTGCCTCAACCTTCTCCATTGCTGGGATTATAGGCATAAGACACCACATCCGGCTCCACCCCCTCCTTTTTGGATTTAAAATCAGGCAATACATCATTCCATAAATTAAGTGTTCTGATAGGCTGAGCAGAAGAGGTTGGTTTTATAAAGAAGGACTTAAGAAAGCAGAAGCTATAGAACAACAAACAGATTGGTGATTTCAAAGTTATTTGCCTTATAAGGTGTAGTCAGGGAGATGGAACAACAGGAAATAATAATTAGTTAACATCAAGTTATTTCAGGTTCCTTATTTCGTATAAGGATTAACTTGATTATCATGCCAACTGAAGCCTGAAATTTAACTGTTATCTTTCTAACCCTGACTTCTCAGAAGGTCAACTCAGCTTATGTTCAGCTTGGGACATGTAACTTTATCCATTTTGACTTTTAACCTGGTCTATTGAGATTCAGTATAAGCTTGATTCAAAATAATGGTCTCCTACAATTTTTATTTAACAATTCTTCTGAAATTTATGGTATTAATGCTATTCTAAGTTACCATTATTTTTTACTTCCAGTTTCTACACATCATACATAGGTTATAAAAATCCTCAGCCTCACGCATCTCTTTAAGTTATCATTCCAGCCAAAAGAGACTGACATCCAACAGGAGACTGTAAGCAAACACATAAAGTTTTTTGAGAGGGTACGGTAACAAGGAAGACCTTTCTTATGACTGTCAGGTGGATATACCAAAAATTTGGAGTATGCTTCTTAGCCAGGGTCCCCAGGAACCAAATAAACTGAAGGCTAATCAATTAAAGACTGAGAAAGCAATTTAGGATAAAGAGAGAAATATACTGAGTCTAAAATGAAACATTCATGAGCTATTGAAATAGTGCAAGCATTAAACATTTGTACTTCTTGAGTGACAAGCGGCTTGTGCCCCTGTAAAATGAGGGAAATGCATAAGAGCACAGAACACTGGTAGGAATTGTGTATCTTTAACCTGGATCCACCTCCAGTCTGGCCCCTAAACTGCCCTTCAGTAAATATTGGACTCCCAACTCAAGGGGGGTTCTTACTCTGGAGATAGTAGTCTATATTCTCTCTTGAATGTGTATTTACTCCCTCAATAGACACCTACTTATGTCTTTGTCTGACCATGTTGAAGTTCTTTTACATCCAGTATGCCAAAAATTTCGCTAGTCCTAAGCCAAATTCTCCCTCTTGTTGCTGAAAGCTCAGTCCTTGTCCTTGATGCCAATCCAATAACAAGGACGCAGTTTTGAGAAGAAGGGAAAAGTTTCATTGCTTTGCTAGCAAAGGAGAAACACAGGGGACTTCTGAGCCAGAGGCTGTGATTCTGCCCACCAGCAGGAACAGGGACTCTTAAAGAGGTGACTCAAAAGCTACATTCCATGTGTTCTCTGTCTGGAGTTCTAATTCACTTAATTTGGGAAATGTCATTTCTGAGATCTGCTGGAACCATCCCCAAAGTCTGGATTACTTCATTCCTATGGTAGGTGTGTACTCAGGGACAGATAACTCTGCCTAGGATGGGGAAGAAAAGCAATCTGGTTTCCCCTGAGATTAGGGAGGGGGAGAGATTAGGGAAGAGTAGGGAGAGAGGAAGAGAAAGAAGCATATCCATTTTAAAAATAAGTTGCAGTGGCAGAGCAGCAAGGGCTATATTCAAAGCATAAAGTGGACCACTCTTCAAAGTAGAAAGTGTTACACTTCCTTCTGGGAACTCCTCAGACCCTTCTCTGGACACATCTCTTCTTTTTTTTTTTGGTGCATGGAATTGAACCCAGGGGTGCTTAACCACTGAGCCACATCCTCAGCCCATTTTTTAATTCTTTTTATATTATACAAGGTCTTACTAATCTGCTTAGGGTCTTGCTAAATTGCTGAGGTGGGGTTTGAACTTGTAATGGGGTTTGAACTGGCTTAGAGTCTCTTCATTTTAACCAGAGTCTATTATTTCTTGCAACATAGTCCCTAATAGTTTCTGTTGTATTTTATTTCTGTGCAGCAAGAAGAGTCAGCAATTACATAGACGTCTCCATGTGTTGGGGCTAATCTATATTGAAGACCACAACCCCATAACCGATTATCTAGATCTAATACAATTTCCATGTTTTAAATAAACCTTATTGACCAACACTGTTATCTCTCACTGAATGGATTTCTTAAGGAATTAGATGTGTGGGTTGGGGCTAATTTTCATTACAATTTAAGAACTGCAAGGCAAAAACTAAGTGCGATAATTCAGATTCTTATCAATATATGAGAGTCTGCACAGAGTAGGAAACTAAATTGGAATTGAAAAATGTGTTTTCATCTATATATCAAAACAAAAGAACAATAATTTCATTCTCTGTTGGAGTTTACAGAATCTCTATGACTTGAAATGAAGCTAACTATACCTTACTTAAGATTATTTCTTGGGGGCTGGGGTTGTGGCTCAGCAGAGGAGTGTTCACCTCTGAGAGAGTTGGCACTGGGTTCAATCCTCAGCACCACATATAAAAATAAATTTTTTAAAAAATTTGTTTGTAGTTGTCAATGAACACAATTCCTTCATTTTGTTTATTTTATTTATTTATGTGGTGCTGAGGATCGAACCCTGTTTCCCAGGCATGCGATGCAACGCTCTACCACTGAGCCACAACCCCAGCCCCATAAATAAATATTTTTAAAAAACATTATTTCTTGGAAACTTGGAATGGAAACACCATTTGACTCAGCTATCCCGTTTCTCAGTTTATACCCAAAGGACTTAAAATCAGCATACTACAGTGATGCAGTCACATCAATATTTATAACAGTTCAATTCACAATAGCTAAACTATTGAACCAACCTAGATGCCCTTCAACAGATGAATGGATAAAGAAAATGTGGTTCATATACACAATGGAATATTACTCAGCCTTAAAGAAGCATGACATTATGGCATTTGCAGGTAAATGGATGGACCTAGAGAATATCATGTTAAGTAAAATAAGCCAATCCCAAAAAACCAAAGGCCAAATGTTTTCTCTAATAAGTGGATGCTGATCCATAGTTGGAGGGTGGTTGGGGAGAATAAAGGAACTTTGTGCAGAGGGGAATGAGGGGAAGGGTGGAGCAGTGGAAATGGGAAGGACAGTAGAATGAGACAGACATTATTACCCTATATACATGTATGATTACACTACTGGTGTAACTCAGTACCATGTACAGTCAGAGGAATGAGAAATTATGCTCCATTTGTATACAATGTGGCAAAATGCAATCTACTGTCATGTATAACCACCTAGAAACAATTAAAAAAACAAAAAAGATTATTTATTGGGATGCAATGAACATAAATTAATATAATAAGAAATAATTCTAGCCAGGCATGGTGAAACATGCTTATAATCCCTGTGACTTGGGAGACTGAGGCAGGAGTATTGTAAGTTCCAGCCAATCTCAGCAATTTAGTGAGACTCTCCTTCAAACTAAAAAGGAAAAAGGCTAGAGATGTAGCTCATGGTAAAGCACCCCTGGGTTTAAACCCCAGTACAAGAATAAGGAGGAGGAAGAGGAAGAGGAGGAGGAGGGGGAGGAAAAATTCTTTTTCTGGTTTGACAAATTTAAAAAATTAGAAGGGAATATGTGAGGAACTCATGGGCAGATAACCTCTGTAAATGACTGGTTTCATTCATTTTATTGTTTTCTCAGATGTCTCACAGTCAAATTTTTTCTATACATAAATAAGTGTGTATATATCAGGGACTGTGAATGATTTTTAAAACAAATTTGTCCCAAATTTGCATTTAAATGAATCTTACCTCAAAAAATTTCCTAAGTCTTCTCAATAATGACCATCTTCATACCTGGAGATGGAACTTGACATTTATAAACAATCTAATGCCAAATATGATATGAGAAATGGAAGTAGTGAATCTGCTTTTACTAAGCAGCCCAATGACTGGATCAGAGGATGGCTCATAACAAAAGTGAAACTCTAAGTGATAAATTATAGAATTATTTGAAAAGGCATATTCTTGGAAGGGGACAATATTCATTTCAATGCATAAATTATGTGTGTTATGTGTTTGTTTTATTGCATTTCAGTCACATCTCGTTATAATCACAGCTACAGGTTAACAGTGTGTTACTATTTATTATACAAAAGACATTTTGCAAATAAAAATCAGTGAAATGATGTAATAGTTAATGGTGCCTAGCTTCGTTACCCAATGAGAGGTTGTCCTTGACACACTAAATAATGTATAAAAAGCTGACACAGAGGATTGTCTCATAGCCTCTTTCTATTATTAAAAGTGTAACTTGACCTGGAAAAGTAAAACAAAGCTGGAAGCCTCATACTTTCTGATTTTAAAACATAGTATAAAACTACAGTAATCAAAATACTATGATACTGGCAAAATTATAGACATATAGACTAATAGAACAGAATAGAGAACACTGAAGCAAACTTTCATCCATGTTGTCAAATTATTATTGACAAAGTGCCAAGACTACACAATGGGGAAAGGGTAATCTCTTCTACAAATGATGTTGGGAAGCTGGGCGTGGTAGTGTACACCTGTAATCCCAGTTACTTGAGAGGCTAAGATAGGAAGATCCCAAGTTCAAGGCCAGCCTGGGCAATTTAGGAAGACGTTGTCTCAAAATAAAATCAAAAGGGCTGGGGTTGTAGTTTAGTGGTAGAGTGCTTGCCTAGCATATGTGAGATCCTGGGTTCAACCCTGTACCACTTAAAAAAAATGATATCGAGGAAACTGGATATCCACCAGCAAATAAATGGAGCAAGACCTTTACTTTTTACCATATACAAAAATTAACTCAAAATGGATTAAATATGTATATGTATGACTCTAAACTGCAAACCTCCTAGAAGAAACAGGGTAATTTTCAGTTTTAGATTTGGCAATTATTCCAAAAGCACAGGCAACAAAAGCAAAACCAGGAAAATGGGACTGCAGGGAAACAGAGTGAAATGGCAAGGTATGAAATGGGAGACATACTTGGAACCATACATCTGATATAGGTTTTATATTAAAAAACAAAAAACAGAATTACAATCCAGCTGCGTTAGTGGCACATGCCTTTAATCCCAGTCAGGCAGAAGGTTGAGGCACGAGGATCACAAAGGTGAGGCCATCCTCAGCAATTTAGGAAGACCCTTTCTCAAAATAAAAAAGAACTGGGAGTATAGCTCACTGGTAAAGTGAACCTGGGTTCAATTTCCAGTAAACAAAAGAAAGAAAGAAACAAACAAACAAAATCCAACCCAAGAGCAAGTGTTGATGAGAATGAATGTGCTGCTACTGGAACCTTTGTGCATTGCTGGTATAGATATAAAGTGGTGCGGTTGCTATAGAAACCAGTCGGACAGTTCCCGAAAAACAAATAAAATTATCATGTGATCCAGCTTTTCTGCTTCTGTGTATATATCCAAGAACAGGGTGTCAAAGAGATTTTGTATACTTATGTTCATAATGGCATCATTCACAATAGCCAAGTTAGAAACAACCTAAATGTCCATCAACAGATGAATAATACAATGTGGTATATGCATATAATTGAATATTATTCAGCCTTAAAAAAAAAAAGAAGGAAAATCTGACATGTGCTACGACATGATGAATCCTGAGGCTATTGCACTAAGTGAGTAATACAGTAGCAAAAAGACAAACACTTGACTTATATGAACTATCTAAAACTGTTCAACTCTTAGAATTGAAAGTTCTATGGTCGTTTCCATAGGCTGGGGCAAGGGAGTGGTTGTTCAATGGACATAGAGTTTCAATTTTGCAGTATGAAAATTTTCTGGAGCCCCGATGCACAAAAATGTACACATATAGTTAACAGCAAAGTACCTCACATTTAAAAAAAATTAAGATGGTAAATTTTATGTTGTTTTTGATCCCATTTTTTAAAAAGTGTGATTTCGGGGCTGGGGAGATAGCTCAGTCAGTAGAGTGCTTGCCTTGTAAGCACAAGGCCCTGGGTTTGATCCCTAGCACGCCCCCCTCCCCAAAATAGTGTGATTTTATTGCTCGAAGTGAACCTATAACCAGGAATTCATTTCGCATGTATGATGGTTCCTGGAGAATCATCAACTCAAGTCTAATTGGCAGGAGGTAACTTGTACCCAAGTGCTCTTTGCTAGCTTGCACTTTTCTAGCTTTACAGGAAGTATAGAAATTGTTTATTTTTGTCACTTTATTACTTGACTGTGCTATAAAATATAAGTGCCATATACTTTGAAAGTATATAAATGCTCATGTTCTTTTAACCTTGACTTTTGTGGTGTTTTTGTTTGTTTGTTTTGTTGGTTGGTTGATTTGGGAGGACTGTTTGTTTCATGGTACTGGGGAACCCATGGCCTTGCACATTCTAGGCAAGTGCTCTACCACTGACCTACACTGTCAATTCTGTTTTATTTTTGAGACAGGGTCTCTCTAAATTGCCCAGGCTGGCCAATACTTGCAATTATTCTGCCTCAGCCTCCCTCCCAGGTCGCTGTCATTACAGGTGTGCACCTCCTTGCCCAGCTAGACAAGGAATGATTTTAACTGCGCCTACCTAACTCAGGCTCATCTTTCTTCTGATGAAACTGAGAAATCAGTTCTCTGGCAGTTCTGCTGTGAAGCTAATCCACCAAATCTGAGCCAGAGAAGACTCCAACTCATTTGAATTATGAATCTTAAGGATCATTGGATCTTCCCATCCTCTGCTTTAAAATTCTCTCTCTCCTTCCCTCACACACACACACACACACACACACACACACACACACACAATTTTAGTTAATCTTTTCCATAAATGGAAAATACCAAGTACGTGTTCATTTCACTCTCTTTACTTTAGCCTAAGGACACATGCTGCATTTGTTAAAAAACTAATAAACAAAAACTACTACTACTGGTGTGCTGGCATGTGTTTAATGTGTTAAATCACATTTTTGAGACTAAGAGAATCTGTGGGGGGTAGGTACTGGGGATTGAACCTAGGGACACTTACCACTAAGCCACATTCCCAACTCTTTTTTAAAAATTTATCTTATTTTATTTGTTCTAATTTTGTTGTACATGACAGTAGAACCCAATTCTTTTTATTATTTTTTAACTTTGAGACAGAATCTCATTAAGTTGTTGAGGGTATCACCACACTGCTGAGGTCAGTCTTGAACTTGAGATCCTCCTGCCTCAGCCTCCTGAGTTGTTGAGATTACAGGTGTGAGATTTCTAGTGTATGCCCAGCTACACTAGAAAGATTTATTGAGATGTTACAGATGCTAACTAGATGGAAAAAGGACTGGTCCTAGGACAAATTCCCTAAGCCACCAGCAACATGGTGAGATAGTGGTTGGAAAAATGTCTACTGGGCCAAAGGTACCAGGGTGTTATACAATTCAAATTTGGGGAGAGAAACAAACTGTTTCATTTAACCTACCTTTACTATAGATAAAAGAAACAGAACAGGACTGGGGATATAGCTCAATTGGTAGAGTGCTTTCCATACAAGCACAAGGTCCTGGGTTTAATCCCCAGCACTGGAAGAAAAAAAGAAAAAAAAAGGAGGGGGGGTTTGGGGGAGAGAACCATGGGAATAAGAGCTTTTGCAACAGCAATATTTTTGCATCTGGGTGAGTGCAAAACCAATATGCACAATCAGGTAATAAAAGACTACAAAGAAGCTTACTACTTGTAGGAAGTAAGGAGAGTTTGGAGTTATTTGCAAGGCAGTTCTCTCCTAGAACAAGGAAAGCATGGGGATTTTATTGAAGAACCTATACGCGTCCATAGAGGAAAGCATACATAGAGCTGGAAACATTTCTGAGCATGCTCAGTTTAAGGTTTACATTTCCCAGCATTTGATCACCTGTGCGATGCTGGGGATTGAACACAGGACCTCATGAATGCTAGTGCTCTACCACTAAGCTACATTCCCAGGCCAGATAGCATGTTTAAAAGGAAAGATGGGCGAGGTGTGGTGGTCCAAAAGGTAGGAGGATCACAAGTTCAAGGTCAGCCTGGGCAATTTACTGAGACCTGTCTCAAAATAAAAAAATAAAAAGGGCTGGGGATGTAACTCAGTGGTACAGTGCCCCGGGTTCAATCCCCAGTACTGCAAACATAAATAAATAAATAGGAAAGATGGGAAAGATGGGGAGGTATTCGGAAGTGAAATTTATGAAATTACATTTTATATATGTACACATATGTGAATATGCCACAATGAAACCCACCTTCCTATAATTAATATACACCAATTAAAAATTTTTAGATAGAAAGGAAAGATAGCACACTTAATTCTGAGCATACTTAGTTTAAGGTCATGGATTGCATATTCAAAATAGAAAGACAGTGGACACAAACACCTCCAGGCAGTGAATTTTGTATTATAATGAGCAAAGTTTACTCTGGGTTGCTTAAAAGAGTGAGTCAGAGTGACTCAGTGATCTTGGTTGGCTCCTCCTAAGTTTCTGCAAGGAGTTTTAGCTTAAATAAAAAGATCTACTATGAAGACAGGTTAACTGTCTTTTAAAGGGGCAGCAGCTTTCTCTCTGCAAGTGTAGGAGTTTGCCCCTAAAGGTGCCTGCCTACTTAGTGGATAACAGTTCATAAAGATAATTTTTGTTACTTCTTGATTGGTCGGTTCTAAAAGCAAAATGTGGTTTGACTTTGATGGGTAATTTTCAGCACACAGGAAAAGAATGTGGAAGTTTTTTTTTTTTTTCCTTTTTCTTTGTCGATTTACCTTGAAGTTGTGAATTAAAATGACCTTATCTCTTTTCTCCCTGGATTTCCAGGTCTGTACCTTAATTTAGTATATCTCAGAATTCTTCTCTTATTAAACAACTGTCTCTTCTGCTGGACGGGGGAAGTTCTCGTTTGAAGTACGTTCTAGTCCACGGTGTAAGTAGTGTAACCATCGCTGATTTTAAACTGCACACTGACCGAGGGGGCAGCTCAATGGTAGATTGGTTGCCTATCACGTGCAAGGTCCTAGGTTCAATATTCAACACCTCAGAAAAAATAATTCTATGAAAAAATTTTAAAAATATGTTTCGCACAAACTTCCAACATATAATTCCTGAAATGTATCAATCACTTCTCATAAGCTAGTAGAACTCTGCTTCAGTGCAACACTGAAGAAAACCTATATTAGTAAAAAGAGTACATTTACATGTATATAGTGAGCATGGTGAGAACAGATTCATTACAGGTTTTCCTTAAAAATTTTCATTGCAGGCTGGGGAGATAGCTCAGTCGGTAGAGTGCTTGCCTTGCAAGCACAAGGCCCTGGGTTCGATTCCCATCACCACAAAAAAAAAAAAAAAAAAAAAAAAAAAAAAATTTTTCATTGCAAATTTTGGTGCAAAAGAGTGTGTGTGTGTAAATTTTTAAGTAAAGTATTTTTTCAAACCATGACATTTAGGGTATGTTTGAGGCAGTTTTTCTTTTTCATTATTCATTAAAGACCCTTCTGAGGGGGTCTGGGGGAGGTGGAGGGTCTCCCACATGCTAGGCAAGCGCTCTATCACTGAGCTACACCCCCAGCACCATAAAGGGCACATGATGATAAATAGTGGGTTATGTTATTAACAACTTCTCTATTTTATCTTATAATATACTTTTCATTCTTGTTTTCTTTTGAAATCCTGCAACATACATGGATGGCAAAAGTGAAAAGATTTTTCACTAAAAAGAAGTCACTGAGAGACTCGGATTGAAATCCGGTTAAATTCTAGTCTGTTCTAAAGTCATTTGAAAATGTAGACCTTATTATTATTCAAGTTTGGCTAGTTTGAAGAAATTCCATAGGTCTGGGGTGTAGAGGTTGTCTCTAGTTTTAGGTACTTGACTATGGAGTGATTCCAGAAAGAAACAGTGACCCAGCGGGTGAAAGCTCTGTGGGAACAATGAGGAGATGGTTGGGGTATGATCTCTGGATTGGTTGGTTTGCATTTCACAGGTGTGTGTGCTTGTGCCTCTGGGAACTGGTTAACCCTGGGAGGGAGAGGCCCAAGGTGTCAAAGCATCAAAAATAAAGAAAATAAGATTCTGGAATGAGTAAATTCTGCTTTCTGAAGAAGGTGAAATTGATGTACTCAGACAATTAATTAATTATCAAGTAGGAAACTTCTTTCTTGTATCAATTAAGGCCGCAAAGGAGGTACAGAATTGAATTGAAGACCAGTGCACTTCCAACAGAGATGGGGCCTTTTGTGGGCAAAAACCAAGATTTTCTTCTAAAAGAAATTCTGGATCTTCTTAGTATGTAAGTATATGAATGAGGGGAACCTTAGTGTCTTATGCAAGAAAACAAGAGAACTTTGCCTTATTTCTTTGTTTTTGGTACTGGGGATTTAATCCAAGGGCACTTTACCACTGAGCTACATCCCCAGTCCTTTTTTGAGATAGGGTCTCACTAAGTTGCTGAGGATCTTGCTAATCTGCTGAAGCTGGCCTCAAACTTGTGATCCTCACGTCTCAGTCTTCTGAGTCACTGGGATTATAGGTTTGTGTCACCACATCTGTTGGGGTCTTTAGCCCCCTTGCTCTTCTGGACCAGTGACAAGGGAAGGGAGCACTCCCCAACAAGGCCAGACCGGAAAAGGTAGGGCCGACTGACCGCCCGCACCCAGCCCTCCGGGCAGAGGACAATCAGACATGTCAGGGAGACCAGTCACAGCAGGAACTCCTTTATTGAGGAAGTAACACAGCTTTTATGTAGGGTGGAGGCTAGGCGGGAACCAATCAGCTTAAAGGTCAGCAAGGAACAGGGGTTCACACAGGAGAGAGTCCCATAGGACTATATGGCAAGCACGAGCTGATCACGTTTTAGAACTGTTGTTAACCAATCCTGACGGTGGTCCGATTTATCGTCATTAACTTTTGAAACTGCCTTTGAGGCCTTGATCTTGCTCACTCACCAGGGAGTAAGGAGTCAGCCTGAGTTAGTTAACGTGCCATTAGTCCCAACAACATCCAACTTGCCATAATTATTTTTACCTGGGGAATATTAAAGATAATACATGAACTCAATACAACTCTCATAAAATCTGTTTTTAAAATATAATATTCTGTGGGACTGGCATTGTGGTTTAGTGGTTGAGTGTTCGCCTAGCATGCATGAGGTCCTGGGTTTGATCCTCAGCACCACATAAATATAAAATAAAGGTATTGTGTCACCGACAACTAAAATATTAAAAAAAAAATAAAAATAAATGAATATAATATTATGATGAATGCTCCATGATGAATTAAAAAAATATATCCCTAGGTGTACTCACCAGTTCTCCTATACAGGGCCATTGAATATAAATTTGTTAAGCATTAGCAAATATTTGCTCTAAATAGCAATTTATAGTTATACTGCTTGTTCTTAATCTATTCATTTGGGAACAACTAAATAACAAGATCAAAGTTTGCTGAGATAGTATCTAGTTCATTGATGATAAAAATATTCCATCAGGACAATTTAGCTGTATATCTTGGTGACTATGTGTGTTAGTCAACAATGTATTGCTGTGACTAAAATACCTGACAAGAACAAATTAGAGGAGGAAGAGTTTATTTTGGTTCACAGTTTCAGAGGTTCAGTCCATTGTGGGCCAACTCCATTGCTCTGGGTCCAAGTTCATGGTAAAGGGTAAGACAGAGAAAAGCAGTTCAGAACATGGCAACCAGGAAGGAGAGAGAGGAATGGAGGGAGGGAGGAAGGGAGGGAGGGGGAGGGGGGAGAGAAGGAGGGACAGAGAGAGAGAGAGGGGAGGAAGAGAGTGTTCTGTTTGCTGCCAGGGACAAAATACGAACCCCAAAGCTATGCCTGCAGTAAACTACTTCATCTAGCCACAACCTACCTCCCCAGAGTTACCACCCAGTATAGTAGTTCTTCCAAATTATTAATCTATCAAATGTTTTAATCCACTGATTAGATCACAGTTCTCATAATTTAGTCAGATCACCTCTGTACATTCCTGCATCATCTCATACATGAGCTTCCTTGGGACACCTCATTTCCAAACTGTAACACTATGTTTATTACATAAAACAAAGTATATTGTGCATGACTTGTTGTACTAAACCACACAGATATGAATAATGTGTATGTGCACAATTTGGGATGCAGTTTTCTTGTTTGTGAGTACTGTAGCTTCTTAAGCTTGAGGCTGGTGAATAGCAGTGAAGAGCAGTAAAAGGGCAGCCAGATGGCACACTGTGTAGCATATATGTTGATGCCTCCCTGGATCTTTTAGTGTCCTTCAACCCGCCTCCCCACCCCATGACAAAGACCTTTTCTGTCCCCAAAAACATTCCTTTCCCTAGTAGAATCTGTCCGAACAGTGTTCCATGTTCTTGCACTTCCTCCCTTCCATGGTGAAAACTTTCCAATCTCATGTCTTAGTCAGATAAACTTTTTGGTTGTTGTTGCCAACCAAACCAAATTGCCCATTCACTAACTTTCAGTTTAATTTTTTTTTTTTTTTTAATATTAGTGGCCCCTGGCCCTCCTCAATTAAGGCAAGATGCTGCATGTTAGAACCAGGTGGCATGTTAGAATAAGAGAAAATCTTAGATGAAATTCTGTTATTTTGTTGGAAACTATGGTATTTTCCTTATTGATTCCTTTTAGATTTTAGACATTGTATCACCTCCCAATCTGTCATGTCTCAAACTTTGCCCATGTTGATCACTAATTTCGATGTATTCATATTTTTTTAAATTTTTGGCCCCACAATTTGTACTTTTTGAATTTTCTTTAGAAAATTTTTCATTATTTCTGGATGACAAAGAAATTTGCCTACTATTTATTTTTATTTTTATTTTTTTGCAGTGCTGGGAGTTGAAACCAAGGGTACTTTGCCATTGAACTACATCCCCAGTCATTTATTTTATTTTGTTTTTTATTTTGAGACAAGGTCTTGCTAAGTTGCTGAGGCTGGCAATGCCAGTTTCCTTTTCCTTTTTATTTTTTTTCCAGCACCTGGTTTCAAACCCAGGGTCTCATACATGATGCTAGGCAGGTGCTCTACCAGTTAGCTATATCTCTAGCCCTATATTATTTTTCTTTTTAAACAGACAAAACCACAAAAACCATAATAGTTTGCTTTGCACACTGGATTCTTTCATTCATTTGGAGTCTGCCTTTTTTAGAGTATTAGGTGCTGTTCCTGTTTTATACTGAATTATTTCTAAGAAAATTACCATGCACTCATTGTAACAGCTATTAAAAAACAAGGAAAATGAATTATTTAATTAGTTGTAGAAAAAATACTTTGTATTTCCATGAAAACAATGCATTGTCGCACACATACCCATCTAGGCTCTCTGGTAATATTGCTGTTGAGTGTCTTTGATCCATTCTACAACTCATTTTAAACTTCAGATAACTGAAGAATATATAAACTTTGTTGTCCAGTAGAGTTTTGATGGATTTCTTTCAACTCTGTAGAAAAACCAATTTTGTCTCTCTTTGTAATAATTCATATTTTCACTCCATACTTTTCCTTTGAAAATTAACTAGTAAAATAAAAACCTCTAGCATATGTGCATAAAGTCATTATTTTACTTCTTAAAATTATCTTTTACCTCAGTTAAAATAATCATGAAATGTTAGCTAACAAGATATTTTCTCCAGATTTTCAAAAGTGAAGTGTCAGACATGAATTGAAATACATTTTGACAAAAAAGTTATACTCTGGGGAGGAAGACCTTCATTTCTCTTAAGCCTTATCTTGTCAGGTGCCTCTGGTCTGCCTGTGCATAACACTGTCCTAGAAGAAGTCCTCAAGTAGAGCAACATACCAAGGTTTTCTTCTGGAAGCTTGATGGGTTTGAAGTTCATTTCTTTACATTTATTTCTAATTCTCTTACTTCCAGGCAAATAAACCTAGTGACTAGGTTCACTAAAAAGTTCTAGTGACTTTCCAAAGAAATAGGCAGACATAAGTTAAAAAAAAAAAAAAAAATAGGAAGCTGGGTGTAGTGATGCATGCCCATAATCCCAGCTACTTGGGAGTCTGAGGCAGAAGGATCACAAATCAGAGGACAGCCTTAGCTACTGAGCAAAGACCTTGTCTCAAAATAAAAAAATAAAAAGGAGTGAGGATATAGCTCAGTGGTTAAGTACCCCTGGGTTCAATCCTCAGTAACAAAAGTAAAAATAAAATAAAATAAATAAACTAGTTTCCTTTTGACAGTTATATATAACCACTCATATTTAGAGGTCAAGACTTGTACAATCTCACTATTAGGTGATACGTGTTACAATGAAGGGAATGTGAGACGAAATTGTACCACACATACATATACTTATAGCAATAAACTTCAAGCTATTCTATTAACTCAAAGAAGTCCCAATTCTCTATTCTTTTAGTTACTGCAACAAGCTTCTTGCATGAGATTTTTGGGGGAGGGTTCTATGCAATATTATGGCAGCAGGATTCAGTGAAACTTCTTTTAGGAGTCAAAGAACAAAATTTTAAGTTACATAGCTGAATATAGGACAAACTCAAATGTTAGGTGTTAGGTACCAGTGTACTTCAATCTTTAAAGCACATACAAATCTCGTTTAAATGCAAATTGTGTTAAAATACCAATCTGCTTCAGTAGGTTTGGGGTGAGGTCTACATTCTGTAGGTCCTTGAGTGTGTTAGGCAAGCGCAGTACCACTGTGCCACATCCCAGTCCCTATTCTGCACTTCTCATACAATTTTTGCTGTGTTAGAATACATGATGAATATCAAGGACATAAAACAATGGTTTTGATAATTTCTTATGTCTTGTTTATACATGGTCAGGAGGACTGCTACAGTGTTCCTAGCCAACCACACATTTTTGAACAACAATTTTTAATGATATTTTAAATCACATCTGGTGTTGTCAGGCATGGTGGCACATGCCTGTAAACCCAGTGACTTGGGGATGGTGAGGGAGGAGGATCACCAGTCAAGGCCAGGCTCAGCAATTTAGCAAGATCCTCAGCAACTCAGCAAGACTCTGTCTCAAAATAAATAAAAAGGTCTCAGTGGTAAATTGCCTCTGCCTCCCCCACCCCCAAAACCCACCACATCTGGTATTGATAGTAGTTCAAATAGCTGTCTCTTTAAAGCCTAGAATATGGAATTAGTTAGAGTCTTTCAAATAGAAATGAACTACCCCTGGGACTATGTATTCAGGATTAGGGTGCTCAAATGTTAGCTCATCTATATTACAGTGCCTATGCTGAACCATTTGATATAACATAGACTTTTCTGCTGTGAAGCTCTACATTTGATCTTCTTTCCCCTTCTTCTCTGTTTAAAATCTGAAAATAAGTTCTCCCCTCAACACCCTGCCTCATTTTCACATTGAATTGTGACTCTAGTGCTTTTACTCTCAATCCTGGCTATAGATTGTACTACCTGTATAACTTTAAAAAATTTTGACACCAAGCCCCACTCTAGAAAAATAAAATAAAAAGCTCTGGAAGTAGATCTCCAGGGAGTCATGTTTTGTGAACTTGCCCTAGCTAATTCTAGTATGCAGAGTTGAGAATCATCACTCTAGTACAGGGATTCTCAGACTTGGCTGCATATTGGAATACCCAGAGAAGCCATAAAAAGATGAGTGTGCTTAGGTCCCACCCCAAAAGAGGCTTACTTCATTGTACATTGTGAATATATCCTGGATCCCCACCACAAGGAATTTATGTCTCTGGGATAGCAGCAATTTTTTTTTTTTTTAATTACAAAACCCTCCCCAACTTCCTGAACAGTCTACCAAATTTTGAAAGGATGCAGAAAGAGTAGGATTCATCTACGACTTCACTCCTAGGGAACTCAACTGCCTTCTAAAGTGTGTTCTTTCTACCCAGGTTTATGTGAGTCATTTGTCAAGCCAGGCAGCTTCCTGGGGAAAAAGTCACACGACCAGGAAAATAAAGCCCCTCCCTAGGGCCCCTGGGCCCTTCCCAGCTGTCCATGAATGCTCAGGAGATAGCACAAGACTCAATACAGGTGATTGTGAGCCTCCATCCCCATTCCCAAAGGTGAACTGTAGTTCAATGGTAGATGTCACTGGATTCAATCCCCAGTACCACAAAAAGAAAAAAAATATATAGTTATGAACTCAACCAAAGAAAATGTGCAGTAAAAATAAATTGCCTGATGAATGTTAAACATGGCTACAAAAAACCCTTTGGGGTTTTTGCCTGTGTGAGTTTTGATGCTTGCATAATATGCTTATGTTACAAAATTTGTTAATAAGAGACTCACTTATGAGGGCTAGCTCTGTCTGAAGGCTCAGGAAAGTATGAATAATCCAAGTATCCTTGTTAAGAACAGTGCATGTACAATGGTATAAAGGCTTATAAATGAACTTTTCAATAATAAATATGTTTTATATTATGTCTGCTTACCATTAGTTTCCAAAAAAATTTTGGTAACTCAAAACCTTGATTTAAGTTAAATGATAGTTATTCATTGAATATTTATATCATTTCTCAATAAGATCAAAGCATGAAAGATTGATTACTGAATGTAAAGTTATCTACTTGTGGCTACTTATTTTTATGGAGAGATTAAAAATATTGGGTCTATTAATACACATGCTGATTAACAACATTGAGAAATTGAGGAAACATGCCTCTAGAAATTATGAAATAGTATATTTATTCCTCAATCTGCCAATCACTGGAAATTATGGTTACTAAGAGGTAAGAACTCTAAACAATATGTGTAAATTAACTGCTAAGAATAGTAAGGGTGAATAAAAATCTATACAAAGTATGCAAAGAAAGGTGTCTTGGTGTGGAAAAAACACAAGAAATGAAGAGTGGGGTTTTGGTCTGGAGTGGTGGGGCATGCCTGTAATCCCAGCAGCTCAGGAGGCTGAGGCTGGGGGAGTTCAAGTTCAAAGCCAGTCTCAGCAACAGCGAGGCACTAAGCAACTCAGTGAGACCCTGTCTCCAAATAAAATACAAAATAGGGCTAGGGATGTGGCTCAGTGGTCGAGTGTCCCTGAATTCAATCCCTGTTCCCCCCAAAAAAGTATATGTTTTACTGCAAGTAGCTGGAATTACAGGAGTGTGCCACCATACCTGGATACCTTTTTTTTTTTTTTTTTGGGTTGTACTGGGGATTGAATCCAGGGGCACTCTACCACTGAGCTACATCCCAGGTCCTTGTATTTTTACTTTGAGTCAGGGTCTAGTAAATTACTGAGGCTGGCCAGATATTTGTGATCCTCTTGCCTCAGCATCCTGAGTCTGTGGGATTACAGACATGTGCTACCATGCCCAGGTACCTTCTGACATTTTAGGCAACTTCTTAAAATCAAATTCTAAATGAAGTTTTCTTGACTTTGAACTGACTGTGAAATTTCCAAAAGGTTGCTGGAAAATTTCAGAGGATTTGTTCTCTCAAATTGTAAAAGAAGAGATTGTTAAAGTAATTAGTCTTGCTGGTGCCATGGCACATGCCTGTAATCCCAGCCATTTGGGAGGCTGAGACAGGAGGATTCCAAGTTTGAGGCCAATATCAGCAACTAAGAGAGGTTCTAAACAACTTAATGAGGACCTGATTCAAAATAAAAAATAAAAAGGGTTGGGGATGTGGCTCAGTGGTAAAGTGCCCCTGGATTCAATCCCCAAAACAAAAAAGAAAATATTAGGTTTATTTAATATGATAAATTGCATGGGAAGTACTGTCAAATAAAACAATACTTAATTTCCTGAGATATATTTGTAGATGTAAAACTTTATTGTTAAAAATTACATAAAATTCTTAGGAATTTGTCAATGTCCTGGCTGTCCATGATTGTCTTCATTTGTTATCAGACATAATTCCACTCATGATCTTTAAAATGTTCTGTCACAGGAACAATTGATCTTTCCTGTCAATTGTGAACTCACATCAAACCTTAAACCTCCGCCATTTAAAAACACTTTTGTCTCTCACAGTTACTGTTTTGCTCTGAGGCTTTCTTGAACGCTCTTGCAATCGAATGCAGGTCACAATGCTTTGTCTTCAAAACAGGGACTCATGGAAAGGACCGCCCAAGGCCCTCTGGAGTACAGACTTCTCATGCAGCACTGAAGTGACTTCAAGTTTCTACCACTGCACTGAGTCAGTATTTCCCAGCATTGATGTGGAAACTGACAGCTTCGTAACACCTCCCAGATCAAGGGGGACCAGTACCTATATAGTATTGGATGAACTGTTGAAAAATGACTCTAATTTTTATGGCTTTTTGTCTGTTTGTCGTTTTTAATGGTACCACAGGTTGAACCCAGGGGCACTGAGGCACATCCCCAGCACTTTTTTTAATAGGTTATTTTTCTGAGACAGGGTTTCACTAAGTTGCTTAAGGCCTTGCTAAGTTGCTGAGGCTGTCTTTGAACTTGCAATCATTGTGCCTCAGCCTCCCCAGCCACTGGGATTTACAAGCATGTGCCACTGAGCTCAGCTGGCTTTTTTGTTTGAAACTTTGCTTTATGTTCTGTTTTCTGATATATGAAACACCTTTCACTTTGCTCTTAAACTATAACAACCAATATACCTTTGTGAATAAAAATGAAACATATCTTCTTTTCCCTATGTCCATAATTCAGAAGTTCTAATTAAATTTATGCTCATGGCATTATATTTATTTGCATAAACTCAATGGTAATTTGTTCTTGGAACAGGACACAGTTGGAAACATTGCTTACATGTCTAAGAATTTGATGGGAATGCCATATTTGAAAATGATGTACATAGAACTAAATACAATGAGATAGTTTTAACGAACTAAGGTTGACCTTATGAAGTCAATGCTTATAAAACTTCCTTTTTAAAAAAAATTTGTCTTAGTTGTAGGAAGACACAATACCTTTGTTTTATTTTTATGTGCTGCTGAGGATCTAACCCAGGTCCTCATGCAAGCTAGGCAAGTGCTCCACCTCTGAACCACAACCGCAACCCATGAAAACTTCTTGGTAGTGCCTTGGCCCCTATGTATAGGGATCACAGCTTTATGATTGTATGTTATTTCATGGCATGTCCTGGAAACTTAGGATATTTTGGCACCTCAAAAAGAGAGGAATTCAGCCAAATCTATGAGAATTAGAGGTGAAGTATTACGGCAAGTTCTTAGTTCAACTTCCAACTCTCCAGAGTCTAATCTGATGGAACATAGGGGTATACCCCTGTAACCTTAGTGATGGGAAACTGAGGTAAGAGGATCCCAAGTTCAAGGCCAGTCTCAGCAACTTAGGTAGACCCTATCTCAAAATAAAAAATAAAAATGGGTGGGGATGTACCTCAGTGATTGAGCACCCTGGGTTCAATACCCAGTACTATAAAATAAAATAAATATAAGTCTAATCTGCTGTTCCTTATGAAAAGTTCCAGCAAAGCAAACTTAAAGAGGCCTGTATGATTAGTTACCATTCTTATTGCACTTATGCCAATGATCAGGCCAAATTTAATGTTACTAGATTATTTTTGTAAACAAAAATGTTCTGTTTCGTAAGTAAAAATAATCTTACTTTGATTATCTTTGACCAAAATAGGAGTAATTGTGGAGAGAAACTTTATGTTGCAATAAAAATATATAATCTACCATGTGGGTGTTCTCCATCTTTGAGCTATTTTTATCCCTTTGTAAAATGAAACCTGTTGACGTGTAATTAATGTTTCTGCTTTTTCCCCTACCCTCCTGATTGGATTCCACTGAACTAAAACTGATTTCTTTTCCCCTGAAACTCTATAAGCTGAAGCTAGAAGACTTAATTTAACTTTAAAGGATTCATCATCACAACAGTTTGGTCCACTTTGGAAGTCCACCAGAACATGGCTTTGAGTTCTGGGAAATAACCATGAGCCTGCAACTGCCACTACCACCTGAAGATGCTTCAAATTCAACATCTAGAACCCTTCGCTGATTGCCCCCCAGACTGAAAACTGCATTTATAGTTTGATCATTAATCCCTGCTTTCTTTTTCTATAGAAATACCCCTCATTATGTCCTATTGCTTGCACTGTATAAAGAACTAACTTTGGGAGGCAAAATATCCCACCTACATCACCACTTCCTCAAATCAATTGCAGATATTTAACTGGACTGACCTACTAACAGAAGTGGAAAACTGGTTCAATGACATATGAGATAGTGTGCTCATATGTGATATTGTCTGCTTACTTACTCTTCTTTTAATCTATGTTCTTCTCTCCTTTTTCAGATCTCTTACTTCTCAGGTACTAATCTGAATTTTCTCTCATAGTCACTAACTCAGCTCTTGATGTATGGGATTTACTGGAATATTTTGAATGGGAGAAATGAAGATTAGGCTATGTGACAAACTAAAATATGCCACACTGGCATGAGAATTATTTTGAGTAAAAGCAATCAAGAATTAATGGATGCAGCACTTATACACTGTTGGTACAACTGTAATTTAGTACAAACATTGTGGAAATCAGAATGGAGGTTCCTCAAAAAACTAGGAAAGGAACCAACATATGACCCAGCTATCCTACTCCTTCAATATTTCTCCTAAAGAATTAAAGTCATTATAATATAGTGATACATGCATACCCATGTTTACAGCAGAGCAATTCACAATAGCCAAATTATAGAGCCAGCATAGATGTCCATCAACAGATGAATGGATAAAGAAAATGTGGTTTTATATAAACAGTGGAGTTTTATTCAACCATAAAAAAGAACAACATTATGCCATTAGCAGGAAAATGGATATACTTGAGATCATTATGTTAAGCAAAATAAGTCAGACTCAGAAAATCAAGGGTCATATGTTTTCTCTCATGTGTGGCAACTACAGAAAAAAAGAAAATAAAAAGAAGACTCTCATGAAAACAAAAGGGAGACCACTGGAGTAGAGGAAGGGGAGCAGGGGGAGAGAGCATAGGAGGGTAAGAGGAGGTAATGGGGAATGAAAATGATGAAATTATATTATGGCTATGTATGAATATATAACAATGAAGCCAACTATTGTATACAATTATAATGCACAATAAAAAGTGATCCTAAAAAAAAAAAAAAAAAAAAAAGAATTAGCAGATGCAGGAAGAGTTCTATGCCCTCCCTCTATTTCCTGAAAAATAAGACAAACTTTCCTTGTGAAGGTGCTCTCCACTCCTACCAGGAAGAGGAAGAGGAGAACAATTCATCAGTGGAGTTGGAGAGTCAACACCAAAATGAGTTGCATAACCAGACCTTAGCAAGATAATTCTTATCTTCCATTAGTTTTTCCATATATTTCCCAATCACTTCCTCATGATTATCATTTCCCAAAAACCAAGATCTTTTTTCATTTATTAAAATGATATATATAAATGTGTATCAATATATATACAGATGCACATACACACACACACACACACAACTGAATTTGTTTCTTTGGGTTTCATTTATTTTTATGAACTCTTATGCAGGTAAATATAAATAAAAATATGTCATTTCTCCTGCTAACCTGTACTTCACAGTTTGTTATACTATCATTTCCAGACACTGAAAAAAGGTTTTCCTCCCTGACAAATTTCAAATATGAGGCTTCCCTGTCTACCAATACCTCCTTTAATAGACTGGCCATGGTGATTATACTTCCCATTCTGGACTCTTGTGATAAGGACTCTTTCCCAAATACAGGTGAAAGTACCAGTGTATTACTGTGAGTTGTCACTGTTACCACTGTTGGTTGGTGGGCACCATATAAACACATCAATGTGGAGATAAAGGATTGGAGCCCAAATAAAAGATAAGTATATTTTGATAATAAGAGTCAGAACATTTTAAAATATAGTATACCAACAGAAAGAGCAAAATTGGGCTCCAGAGTCATGTGGGTATCTGACACCTGGGAGAAGGGATGGACACAGAAGTAGTGGGTAGGTTAAATGAGAGTAGGAAAGCTTCTGCTATCATTTTAGGAGAAATAATAAATAGCATATGAGGGTGTTTTAGTCAGCTTTTTCTCTGCTGTGACTAAAAGATCTGACCAGAACAATTTTAGGAGGAAAAGTTTATTTGAGGGCTCATGGTTTCAGAGGTCTTGGTCTATAGAAGTTCAGCACCATGCCTAGGGTCTCAAGGTGAGGCAGAACATCACAGCAAGGAGTGTGGCAGTGGGAAGCAGCTCACATGATGATCAGGAAGGAGGGGGCAGGGAGGGAGGGAGAGAGACAGAGAAATCTCCACTTGCCTTATAAATATATACCTAAAGCCATGCCCCTAATTCCCACCTCCTCCAGCCACACCCCACCACTTCAGTTACTACTTAGTTAATCCCTATCAGGGGGGTTAATTCACTGATTGGGTTAAGACCCTCACAACCCAATGGTTTCTCCTCTGAACCTTCTTCAATTGTGTCACCCATGAGTTTTTGGGGGACACCTCACATACAAACCATAACATAGGGAGGGAGGGAAGATAGGCAAGCATCATCACTTGCATCACTATTTGGCCTCCTGATAAATAACAACTATCATTTATTAAGGGGGTGCATGTGCTGGGCACTGTACTAAGAATGTTACATTGCCTTTGTATCAGTTTATGTCAATTCTTATAATACCTCTATGAATTAGACTGTTTTTTCCTACTTATTGGAAAACAGAACCACAGAGAGATTTTATAATCTCCCTAACACTATTAATAAGGAGTGGGCCTGGGGCATGAACCAGCATAGTATAATTCCAAAGCCCTCTTTCTTCTTTAATATCTTTTTTTTTTTTTTAAGCAAATTAAATTTTGTGGATGAAGAAAAACTAGCTTAATCTAAGCACCATTTGTTTTAACCATAGTGATTGAATTAACTCATCAACATTTGCTGAGAATTCATGAATTGTTAATGGAACTGTGGAAAGTACTCTCACCTTTGCTGATGCCTACTTGAATAGAGCTCCTTAATTTAACTCCAGGGTATTTAAATTGTTTGGGTTCTCAGAAGCTTCATTTAAAAGGCCTTGCCCTGGAAGTTGGCCAAAAGCTCTTGACAATAGATGTGGCCACTACTTCAAGAAACCATTTCTTCTAACATTAAGAAGCAGAGCAGAAGGAAGACTTACTGAATACATACTGTTCTATTGATCCAGCTCTTGTGTCTTGTAAATTATTAATGGTGGGTACATACTACCAGAAAAGAAGAAGGAAATACAAGCAAAAAGCCTTCTTATTTGAGATGCAAAGTAGATTTATAGACTGTACAAAACTAGAAAAGTCAGATGCCCTGACTTCTTTCTCTATGTTGGCCCATTTTTTTTTTTTTTTTTTAACACTAATGGAACCAAATAGCTCCAGGGCACTATAAAAAAGCAAATGAGGCTGATACTCTAATTAGAAGCAATTTGAACTTAACAACTTACACTGTGGTCCAGACTGCTTCATAAAATTGAAAAAAAAAAAAAAAAAAAAGCAAGGAAAAATAGTAACTTGTATGTATAGGTACCATGAATATTTTATTACCAGTGATACTGATTATGTAGGAATTAAGCAAACTTGCATTTTTAGTATCCCAGGGAAAATATAAGTAAATAAGAAAAAGAAGGAAGAAAAAGGAGAAAATATGAAAAGGAGGTCAATATCCATTCTTCCAGGGCAGAATAAATTTGTTTTGACAAGGAAAGGCCCAAAAGAAATCTTAAATTATTTCTTTTATTTTGAAAAAGAATCCTAAAGGTTGAGCATCAGTCTTCCTCAGATAATCATAACTCAGAGGTCATATTATTTTTCTTTGATAATATGTACTAGCACATGTACAAATTAGATGGAATTCTATGGAAGTCCTAGAATTTTATAATCAGCACTTTTATAAAATTTTGTGTTTTTAGCACTAGGGATTAACCCAGCTATGCTCTACTACTGAGCTACCTCCCTGGCCCTTTTATCTTTTGTTTTGTGATGGGGTCTTCCTAAATTGCTGAGGCTGGCCTCGAACTTGTGGGACTACAGACATGTGTTCTGTGTCCACCCTTATAATGAGCATTTTCGATATTTAAATGATTTTACAGATCTAATCCATTGTGTATCAAAGCATAGTTGAGAGACTAATCAAGTCAGAATCAGTTCAAATAATTAATAAAAAAATGTATACTCCCAGAAGTCACATGAA